>NC_030809.1:6218783-6521813 GCF_001704415.2 Capra hircus | reverse complement strand
TATTCTCCTGCCCACCCGGATGACATTCCCAGGTACAAAGAATGAGACCTCCGAGGGCAGGAACTCATATCACATCCTCCAATTGTAAGTCCCATAAACCAGGTCTCCAGGATTCCAGCAAGGGCAATGACCAGTTACAAGATTCACAGCACTCGGGGTAGCCTCAAGCTGCGGTTTTTCCATAAATCATTGATAGTTCTTTCATAGTCCATTCCCGTCTAGACAGAGGTTACCAGTCAGGGCTCATTTGCTCTAGACGCAGTGTCACCTAGGAATACAGCTTGATGGTCCACCTTCGTCAGGGTTCCAGGTGAATGGGGCTGGGAACTTACTTGTGCACAGAGAAGGCATATTTTGCTGGCTTTTTAGTCAAAATGGCCTTCAGTGATAAGGAAGCTGAAGATTGGGGAGCAGGGCCTTTCCCAGGGTCACACAACCATTATGTAACAGAGTGGGAGCCCCATCTTTGTCCGACCCCCACACCTCTGCTGAGGTCTCAGCTCTTTGTCTGTTCCCCCTTGCCCACCCACCAGGGTCTCCAAAAATGCATGACTTTTAAAAAATATTTATTTATCTAGCTGTGCCGGGTCTTCATGGCAGCATATGGGATCTAGTTCCCTGGTTAGGATTTGAACCCAAGGCCCCTGCATTGGGAGCATGGAGTCTTAGCCACTGGACCACCAGAGACTTCCCAGTGCATGACTTGCTGATCGGCCCAAACGGCCTTGTCCATGACGGTAGATAAAAGCCTTCATGGCCGCATTAGTAGGTCCTACCTGTTCCCTACATGACTAGTCAGATCACTTAATCCTTCGGGAGGAGGTCATCTAATAGATAAGGGAATGAGACTAGATGACCCTGAATAGTGTCCGATGGTACTAGGTCGTTACAGACAATAGGGCTTGCGATATACCAACATTTTAAACCTTTAAAAATTGTATTTATTTAATTAATTTTTTTTTTGGCTACACTGGGTCTGTTGCTGTGCGTGGGCTTTCTCTACTTGCAGCACGTGGGGGCAACGCTGTGGCTATGGCGCGCGGGCTTCTCTCCGCGGTGATTTCTCTTGTTATGGAGCACGGGCTCTCGGCATACGCTTCAGTAGCTGCGGCGCTCAGCCTCTAGGGCGCAGACTCAGTAGCTGTGGCACACGGGGCTTCGTTGTTCTGGTCCCAATCTTCCGCGGCCAGGGATCGAACCCATGTCCCCCGCATCGGCAGGTAGAGTCTTAACCAGTGGACTACCAGGGAAGCCCTATAACATATTTTTATCACCCTTAATTAATTTTTGAAAGTACTGTAATTCTGGGACTTCCCTGGAGGGAGGTCCAGGGGTTGAGAATCTGCCTTGCAATGCAGAGGACTTGAGTTCGATCCCTGGTCTGGGTACTAAGATTCCGCATGCCTCAGGGCAACTAAGCCTGTGCACCACAAGGACTGAGTTTGAGCTCTAGAACCCACAACCCGCAACCACTGAGCACATGTGCTACAACTGCTGAGCACATGTGTTGCAAATACTGAAGCCCTTGTGCCTGGAGCTTATGCTCGGCAACGAGAGAAGCCGCCACAATGAGAAGACTGCACACTGCGACTGGAGAGGAGCCCCCGCCCACCTCGCCTAGAGAAAGCCGGTACCCAGCAGCAAAGACCCTGTGTAGCCAAAAATAAACAAATCTGTTATAGAAATAACGGAAGATATTTTAAAAGTATGAAAAAATCACGTTCCCACCACCCAAAAAGAATCACTGCTAATATTTTGGTATCTGTTTTTCTCTGTTTTCTATAGTTACCATCAGTTCTGTAGTCTGCTTTTTAAGATGCAGTACTGGTCAGCTTGGAATCTTCTGAATGTTCTATTCCTTTCATTCGGCCACTTTTGCAGTCATATCCCAATTGGAGAAATGGTCCTTGGCATTTAATGTTTCACATGGTGTGTTTGGTTTTCCCAAAGGGATTAAAAGGTTGGCCTCCAGGGATCCTGTGATCCCCCGTGCCTAGCATGGAGTGAGCATTTACTGAGCATTGCCAGGCCCAGCTGTACCAGTGCAATCCCCTTTGGAAAATTCATGCTCTAGCTGGTCTAGCCATGTCTGGAGCACCTGTTTGGTTCTGAAAGTAAAAGTGTCAGTTTCTCAGTTGTGTCCAATTCTTTGTGACCCTATGGACTGTAGCCCACCGGGCTCCTCTGTCCATGGAATTCTCCAGGTAAGAATACTGGAGTGGGTCATCATTCCCTTCTCCAGGGGAATCTTCCCCACCCAGGGATTGAATTTGGGTCTCCTTCATTGCAGGCAGATTCTTCACCATCTGAGCTACCAGGGAAGTTTGGTGCTGAGTACCTTGGCAAATAAATGAAGGACTAGGATCTTGTGACATACAGTTGAAAGACAAGTGTTGGGCGAGGAGAGCAAATGGGATATGGGGCTAGTCTGTGGAATAGGGAGTATAGACACCTGGGTACAGACGGCAGCTTGGGCACAGATGTTTCCTTTAGTTCTGTCCCCAAATCCCGCCGAATGATCAGCAAAGGGATCTCCTTTAAAGGCCTACCGAGACGACAGGTGTGGGCGAGGAGACCGTTGGAAAGCAGAAAGAAATTTCTAGGCTGAACTTGATCACTTACATCCTTAGACTCTGAGATTCACTGTTGTGACCTGAAAAATGAATGTCATTATCTCATGATATATAAGGTTTATATGCGGAGCTCAGTCCCTCAGTCGTGTCCCCTCTTCATGACCCCCATGGACTGTAGCCCACCAGTCTTCTCAGTCCATGGAATTCTCCAGGCAGGAATACTGGATGGGTTGCCATTTCCTTCAGGGGATCTTCCCAACCCAGGGATCAAACCCGTTGGCAGGCAGATTCTTTATCACTGAGCCACCTGGGAAGCCCTAAAATTTATATAACTATAAATAAGTGATAAGTGAAGTCACTCAGTCGTGTCCGACTCTTTGCGACCCCATGGACTGCAGCCTCCCAGGCTCCTCTGTTCATGGGATTTTCCAGGCAAGAGTACTGGAGTGGGTTGCCTTTCCCTATATGTGTATATATGTATATAGCCTTCTAGGATTTTTCCTGTGCACCTACCCATGAAATACTTATTGTATTAATAAAATGGAATTAAACTCCATATACTATTTTGTAGCCTTGTCACATCATATATTTATTCCAATAGTGAGTCACATTTAGAGTAAAAAGTTTAGAAAGTCAAATACAAGAAGGAAATAACAGAAATGATCACTGTTAACATCTTGATGTATATCTTTCTCATCTTTTTAAGAATATGTGTGTGTGTGTATATATATATATATATATAGAGAGAGAGAGAGAGTTATATTTTCTTAGAAAATTAGAATCACACTATAATACTGTTTTATAACCAGCATTTTACATTTAACAGCATCCTGGGGTGTTAAATTGTTGATGCCAGCTCACTTTTCACAGCTGGAGCTATGAGATGAAGTTGTCTCCATGGCTGAGCAGAGAGTGGGGTGGTTGTCCCCCTAGCTTGCTGGGAGAATCCAGTGGACAGGGGTCCTATTTCAGTTCCATTGGTGAAATTCCTTTCTTTTTAATTTTCTTAATTGACTATTATCATATATAAATACTATTACTGCATTATTATATAAACACTGTAACCACATTACTAAAATTTAAAATAAGAATTAAAAATATTTCTCCACAATGTGCTGCTTCTGAAAAAAGAAACAGCTTGTATTTTCTTCCTCTTCCCTTCTAGTCCTGATCTACTTACATAATTTTACCATTCCTGTAGACACAAGGGACAATTACATCCCTGTTTATTTATCTTTCTAATGTATTCTAGGCATTTTTTTCATGTTCCTGAATAGTTTTCATAATGATCCTTCGCAAAAATGGCAGAATTTTTCTGGTTTGTTCTAAAAAGCAATGAGGAAAGGCCAGAAAATGGGGAGTCCCAGGGAGCGGAGAGACTCATGTCTCCCCTCCTTTCTCCCACTGCAAGAATCTCTGCTCCCAGCTCTGCCTGCACCTGTCCATCCCCGTGGGGCAGTCGGGGGGGGGACCCCACAGAGGAGCTCCCAGGGCCCAGTGTGGGGCTGGAGGGGACATGCAAAGGGAGGTCTCTGCCCCTCTCCCTCTCTGCTGCCTCCCCCTGTGTTTAAGCTGGGGCAGAGGTCCACAGGATCGTTAAGAGCTGGCACCTGAAACTTTCTCACCTGGTGTCCCCCAGGCCACGTGGAGGATGAGATGGGAGCTGGAAATCCATGCAGGAGCCTTATTATTACCTGGAAAAGAAGAAATCAGCTACCTAGGATTAGGGAGCACTGAGGAGTTCTTCGTGGTGGGAACTGCAGTAGGGATGTTAATGATCTGGTCTTCCTTCTAGCCAGCCCACAAACACAGGTCCTTTTCCCAGCATTTGACAGATGAAGGAGCTGATGCTCAAAGAAGATGGCCTGCCCAGGGGCAGGGCTGGGATTTCAGCTCATGTCCCTGGCCTGTGCTTGTGCACTGCTCCACCGCTCGGCTGTGTCCGAGTCTTTGCAGTCCCTTGGACTGTAGCCCGCCAGACTCTTCTGTCCAGGCAAGAATACAAGAGTGGGTTGTCATTTCCTTCTCCAGGGGATCTGCCTGACCCAGGGCTTGAAACCATGTCTCTTGCATTGGCAAGTGGATTCTTTACCACTACACCACCTGGGAAGCATGTCACACACCGCCTCCCTTTTTAGAGTGGTAAATGTCATGTATGTTTGCATGCATGGAGCAAAAGGCGAGGGAAGGATCTTAAACGTAAATGATCTTACCTCTGGGGAAGTGTCTTTTTCCACATTTTCTAAAAATAATTTCTTTACTGTTTGACTTCACAGCCTTTAGCAACAAATATTCATAGAGCACCTACTCTGTGGCAGGCACTGTTCTGTTCACTTAGGCGAAGTCAGTTGAGTTGAGTATATTAGATTGGGCTTCCCAGAAGCAAGCCCTGAGACATGGATTTAAGTGCAGGAGGTTTATTTGGGAAGTGATTTCAGGAAATGCAGACAGAGGAGAGAGGAAGTGAGACAGGTAAGGGAGGGGAACTGGCACAGGGTGTGATCCTGAGCAGGTTACTGCCCTGAGTGGTGGTGGTTGAATCACTAAGTCGTGACTCTTGCGACCCCATGGACTGTCGTCTGCCAGGTACCTCTGTCCATGGGATTCTCCAGGCAAGCATACTGGAGTGGGTGGCCATTTCCTTCTCCAGGGGATCTTCCCAATCCAAGAATCGAACCCAGGTCTCCTGCATTGTAGGCAGATTCTTTACCAACTGAGCTACAAGGGAAGCCAGGGCTAAAATCCTGCTGGAGATGGTGGAGGACACACCTCAGTTGATCCACTAGAGGGCCGAGGAAGCTGGAGTACTTGCCCATCTATTCCCACGTGTGTGGTTGAGGGCTGCTCCTGGCGTTGTTAACTCCCCTGTAATTTCTGCCCATCGGCCTGCTGGCGCTGGCTGGCACAGGGAGAGCCCCAGGGGATCTTGGAGAAGGAAGTCCTTGGGTCCCAGTGCATTCGGGAGGAGTGCCCAAGGGATGATGGGGACTCGGCATAGACAGCGTCCACCACAGGGAACCAAGCCCAGCATATTCTGCTCTTGTGAAATTTACATGGTAGGTTGCTTGGACAAAGCATAAAATAAGTAAGCAAATTATGTGGTCTGTTAGACGGTGACACCTACGCTGGAATTAAAAAGGAGAACTGGGGACTTCCCTGGTGGCCCACTGGTTGAGAGTCTGCCTGCCAGTGCAGGGGGCATGGGTGTGATCCCTGGCCCAGGCAGATCCCACATGCCCATCCACGCGCCGCAGCTACAGAGCCCGCAGCCCTGGAGCCTGTGCTCGCTGATAAGAGAAGCCACTGCCGGGAGAAGCCCGCGCACCGCAACTCCAGAGCAGCCCCTGCTCACTGCGTCTAGAGAAAGCCCGAGTGCAGCAGCGAAGACCCAGGGCAGCCGAAAATAAATGAATAAATGACCTAAAGGGGAAAAAGAGAGAGCTGGGTAAGTGACACGGGAATAGGAGTTACAGTTTACAAGCAGATTAATGTGACAAAAACGATGAAAGGGGGAAACACATCCTATACAGTAAAAAGGATGTGCAGGTGTGCTCAGTCGTGTCTGACCCTTTTTGAGGCCATGGACTGTAGCCCACCCAGGCTTCTCTGCCCGTGGAATTTTCCAGGCAAGAATACTGCAGTGGGTTGCTGTGTCCTACTCCAGGGAGTCTTCCCGACCCAGGGTTCTTACCCGAGGCTCTTGCATCACCTGCATTGGCAGGTGGATTCTTTATCGCTCTGCCGCCATGGGAAGCCCTAAAAAGATTGTAGCTACATGTATTTCGTAGAATGGGGCGGTGGGGGCCGGGGGGTGGTGGATTTTTCACTTTTAATCCCATCACCCTGATATAACTACGGCTAGCACTTGGTTGCCCACTCCAGTGTTCTTGCCTGGAGAATCCCAGGGACGGGGGAGCCTGGTGGGCTGCCGTCTGTGGGGTCGCACATAGTCAGACACAACTGAAGCGACTTAGCAGCAGCAGCATTTGGTTATGGCCTTCCTTCCCTGGTGGCTCAGACAGTAAAGCGTCTGCCTGCAATGCAGGAGACCTGAGTTCGATTCCTGGGTGAGGAAGATCCCCTGGAGAAGGAAATGGCAATCCACTCCAGCACTCTTGCCTGGAAAATCCCATGGACGGAGGAGCCTGATAGGCTACAGTCCATGGGGTCACAAAGAGTCGGACACGACTGAGCGACCTCACTTTCATAGCTCAGTTGGTAAAGAATCTGCCTGTAGTGCGGGAGACCAGGGTTTGATCCCTGGGTTGGGAAGATCCCCTGCAGAAGGGAAGGGCTACCCACTCCAGTATTCGGGCCTGGAGAATTCCATGGACTGTGTAGTCCATGGGGTCACAAAGAGTCGGACATGACTGAGCAACTTTCAAAAATAGAGAAGGAAATGGCAACCCACTCCAGTATTCTTGCCTGGAGAATCCCATGGACAGAGCAGCCTGATAGGCTACATCCATGGGGTTGCAAAGAGTCGGATACGACCGAGCGACTTCAGTCACTCAGCATTTGGATGTATTTCCTTTTCATCTTTTCTTCTCCTAGGCATTAGTCCTCTTGCCTGGCCTCAGACACAGTATGCATCTAAGTTTGCACCCTCCTTTCTCATTTGCCATTTTAAACCCCATTCTTGCAGCTCTGAGGCCCACCTCCTCCTCCCCTCCTCTTAAGGTGCCCACAGGGGAGGCTGAGGCTGATTTACTCCGACTCCTCATGAGAAGTGATCATCCGAGGAGTTCAGTCCATCGGTTCCAGCTAGCCAAGGCCTGCCAGACAGCAAGGAGGAAGGGCCTGCTGATAATTAGTTATTAGTAATTAGTAATACATGGACCACATCTGACACGTGTTTGGTGCTTGGCAGATCTTGGTCTCCTTCCCTCCTATTACCTCATTTGATGGTGGGCAAGTGAAGAGGACCAGCCAGCACCTCCTGGGGCTCCCCCTGCCAGGCAGCTGGGGTCCAGGTGGACTTCGTCATCCCCAACCCAGCAGGCCTGGCTCCGGGATGCTTCCTCCCCGGACTCTGATCTCTCTAGGCCAGCACTGATGCTCATCGACCAAAGCATCTCATCTCCACTTCCTCTTCCTTTCAGGAGAGACTCTGTGGACTCCAAGTCTTCAGCCACCTCCTCTCCAAGACCATCGATGGAAAGGTAAAGGAAGCTGTGGACCTCTGCACCCCAGAAGTCCTGTTCACCGTGTGTGTGTGTCGCTCTGTCTCACTGGAGGAATCCCGAGGCCGGGCAGAGGAGGAAGCTTCCTATGTTGCATTGACTCCAATTCCTAGGACCCACGCAATAAGGGTGGCGGGGGAGGCCTCTGAATCCGAGGTATGGTTCCTTCACTGGGGTGCCTGACCAATCGCTGTTATCCCATTGCTGTCTGGGGAACATTCTCAAAGTCAAGTTGAACCCGGTGAAACAGGTCTTGAGAGCCTGTACCTGGACTGGGATCTCTGGGTTTGGGGCAGAACTGGTATCAAGCCTGAATTATGTCACTCATTCATCAAATATTTATTGAGGGCCTACTGTGTACCAAGAAGTATTCTAGGTGCCGAGGATATAGCAGGGAACAAAAGAGACAAAATCCTCTAGGGCATGAGGCCTCTATTCTAATGGGTGAAAGTGAAAGTCACTCAGTCGTGTCCAACTCTTTGTGACCGCATGGACTATACAGTCCGTGGAATTCTCCAGGCCAGAATACTGGAGTGGGTAGCCTTTCCCTTCTCCAGGGGATCTTCCCAACCCAGTAATCGAATCAGGGTCTCCTGCATTGCAGGCAGATTCTTTACCAACTGAGCTATCAGGGAAGCCCCATATTCTAATGGGGGAAACTGGTAATACCTATGAAAAGTAAATATTGTTGTTTAATCGCTTAGTCGTATCCAACTCTTTGCGACCCCATGGACTGTAGCCCTCCAGGCTCCTCTGTCCATGGAATTCTCCAGGCAAGAATACTGGGGTGGGTTGCCATGCCTTTCTCCAGGGGATCTTCCCGACCTGGAGATCGAACCCACCTCTCTTCCATCTGCCTGCACTAGCAGGTTGGAAAGGGTGGTCACTGCAGTGGTCAGGAGAGCCCTCATTGAAGAGATGACCTGCAAGCAAAAACATGAAAGAAATGAGGAGTTAGCCGGACAGATATTGGGGTCATTCCAGACAGAAGGCCTGCAAGTGGGAGTGTGCCTGGCAGGGTCAGGGAGCAGTGAGGTGGCCAGTGGGTCTGGAGTGAATAAGTGAAGGTGGGAGTTGGAAGATGGTGTGAAACAGGAACCCCTGGAGAGTACTGAGCGTGGGAATTCTGTGAGTGAATTGATCAGAATCCCTCTTGCTGCTGTGTTCGGTTGTCAGGGCCACAGACAGAAGCAGAGAGACCAGCCAGGAGGCTGTTTCGATAATTCAGGGAAGATGTGAGGGTGGCTTGGATCAGAGTGACAGCATGGAGGTGGGGAGAAGTGGGAGACCCTGGGTATATGTTTTAGGGGGGCCACACCCTGCATCATGTGGGATCTTAGTTCCCCAACCAGGGATCAAACCCACGCCCCCTGCAGTGGAAGCTGGAGTCTTAACCACCGGACCACCAGGGAAGTCCTGACCCTGGATATATTTTGAAAGGAGAGCTATCAGGATGTCCTAACAGATTGGATGTGGAATACAAGAGAAGAGTAAGTGTCAGGATGCCTCCAGGACTTTTCATGTGAGTGTCTGTGAGGATGGAGATACCGTGAACCAGTATGGGGAAGACTCTGTGTCGGTCGGGCTTGAGGTGGGAGACCAAGGGGTCAGGTCTGGATATGTTGGATTTAGGGGTGTACAAACCACTCGGGTGAAGAAATTGAATATGCAGTAGGTTATGCCAGTCTGGAATTCAGGAAGGAGGCCTGGGCTGGAAACACAGATTTTAGTTGTTACTGTGTAGGTCGCATTTGAAGCCACTAACCTGGGTGAGATCACCAAGGAGAGACTGTGGGTAGAGGAGTGCGCATTGTGGCCCAGGAGGGAGGTCAGAGGTCAGAGCAGAAGAACCAGAGCAAAGAGAGAGCAGGCCAGGCCAGGAGGTGGCTTAGAGGTGGATCAAGGCAAATGGTTAGGATCCATGGGCCGCGTTGGATGCTCGGGGGACTGGAAGGAGCGGTAAGGGGGTTGACTTCTAGGGGAGTATGTTTGGAAGCTGCCCAGCTCTTTTGGGCTTTTTTGTCATTTAGTTGCTCAGTCATGTCCGACTCTTTCCAGCCCCAGGGTCTGCAGCACGCCAGGCCTCCCTGTCCCTCACCAGCTCCCGGAGTTTGCTCAGTCTCGTGTCCATTGAGTCGGTGATGCCATCCAACCATCTCATCCTCTGTCGCCCCCCTTTCCTCCTGCTCTCAATCTTTTAGGCCTAATGTACCAGTAAGACTAGGTCAGATTTGGAGAAGGAAATGGCAACCCACTCCAGTATTCTTCCCATGAACAGAGGAGCCTGGCAGGCCACGGTCCATGGGGTCGCAGAGAGTCAGACACCACTGAAGCAACTAAGCACGCATGCACCAGTCAGACTGACACTGGAAAGAAAAAAAGGGGCACAAATTAGGTCATTTAAGGTTTTATGAAGATTAAACAGGCCTGGGATGTTGATGGGGCAGCTGTGCTGAGCATCCCCACATGGCAGCTGAGTGCCAGCCCCAGCCGATGAGTAGAGGCTCTCTGCTTGGAGCACGAATCTGAGGCTGCCTCCTACCAAGGAAGAAGAGAGTTCTGTGGCCGATTGGCATTGTCTGCCACAGGCGATGCCTCGGAATTGAGGCTCCAGCACAGTTCTTGGTTCTAAACTAATCAGTCCTGAATATTCATTGGAAGGATTGATGCTGAAGCTGAAGCTCCAATACTTTGGCCACCTGATGGCAAGAGCTGACTCACTGGAAAAGACCCTGATGTTGGGAAAGATTGAAGGCAGGAGGAGAAGGGGACAACAGAGGATGAGGTGGCTGGATGGCATCACCGACGCGATGGACTTGAATTTGAGCAAACTCCAGAAGTTGATGGACAGGAAAGCCTGGCGTGCTGCAGTCCATGGGGTCACAGAGAGTTGGACACGACTGAGCGACTGAACTGAACTGACCTTCCTGGTTTTCAGACAGCCCCCTTCTCACTGTGTCTACACATGACTGAGAGAGACAGAGAAAGAGGGAGATTTCACGCTATGGTCTCTCTTCCTTTTTTTTTTCTTTTTTTTTCGGCTGTACCATGCGGCATGTGGGATCTCAGTTCTACCTACCAGGGATAAACCTGTGCCTCCTACAGTAGAAGCCTGGAGTCCTAATCACCAGGGAATTCCCTGTGGTCTCTCTTATTCTTCTAAGGACATTAATCCCATCATGGAACTTCCACCCTCTCGACCTCATCTAAACCTAATAATCTCTCAAAGGCCCCGCCTCCAAATACTATCACACTGGGAGTTAAGGCTTTAGCATATGGGTTTTTGCCCAAGGGACACAGTCTATACTGCACTGTAAAAATGGGAGGCTAGGGAGGGGCACTATTGGCATTTAGTAGGCAGCAGCCAGGGATGCTAGGTGTCCCGGAATGTGAGGGACAGCCCTGCGTCAAGAAGGACTGTCTTATCCAAAAGTGAAACGCTGGCCAGTAAGCTGTTTCTGGGTCTAATGCTGTAATAAGCACATTGGACATTTGTGTCAGGGTTTATACCTTCAGGCTCCTCTCCTTCCTTTGCCCTGTGGCCTGGAAGCCTCTTGGCCCCCTCCCGTAATGCCTTCTTTCTCTGAGGGTTGGTCAGGCAGAGTATGTTTTCCTTCCAACAGCTGTGCCATTTCCTGCTGGTTCAGTATTGGGGGCGGGCACCCCAGAGGGAGAGAAGCAAGTCTTGTAAGCTCACTTTATCCACCACTCAGACTGTTCCCTGCCCTCTTCACCTCCGTCTCATCTTTGTCTTCCATTCATTCACTCATCTGCTCATCATGCATTCATTCATTAAGCCAGCGCATTTGGTTTTGTTTGTTAAATATTTTATTTTTAGCTGCAGTGGGTCTTAGTTGTGGCATGCAGGGTCTTTGATCTTCGTTGCAGCATGCAGGACCTTTAGTTTCGGCATGTGAGATCTAGTTCCCTGACCTGGGATTGAACCTGGGCCCCCTTGCATGGGGAGCGAGGCGTCTCAGCCACTGGAACACCAGGGAAGTTTCCCAGCAAGCACATTTGTTAAGCACCCCCTTACAAACTCAATGTCTTCCAGGGGTCAAGGGCATGTGGACACACTGGGTGACTAGTGGAGAATACCTGCCCATCTGAAGGGGGCACCCACTACCCAGCCCCAGCTGGTGTTTGCTTTATGGATATGACACCCAGCATGCCATCCCTTCCAATTTTTTAAGGAAAGCTGGCCAACTAGTTTTTCCTAAGAAATGCCCAGTTTTATGTATTAGCAACATATTCCTATTTTCCTAAGACTCAGTACCTCAGACAAAACTCATGTGTAGCCCATCAGTTTGTGACCTCCAAAGTGAAGCAAGGAGACACCAAAATGCTTGTTTTTTGAAGCTCTTAACGCATAATGAGAACACAGTGTCTCAACATGACTGGAGAAGTCAAAGGAGCCTTTAAGGAAGAGAGAGTATTTGTGCTGAGAACTGAAAGATGGATTGCCTGGTAGAGGGCATCCTAGGCGGAGGGAATGGCACGTGCAGAGTGTGGCGGTATGAGTGAGCATGGGGCTCGAGGAACTGTAGCAAGACTACCAGGAGACAGACCGCGAAGGGCACCCCTGTGACAGAGAGGGTTGCCCTTGGCCAGCTTTCACCCGAGCAGTTTCGGCAGGCTTGGTGGTGCAAGTAACCGAAATGCCCTCGAGGTGGCGCAGGGGAGCAGCAAGACCGGCCTCCAGGTGCCTCTGCTCAGACCTGGCTGGTGAGGATTTTTTCAGAGCTTGGTGATGTCAGACCACAGGCTGGTGCTGGCCCTGGTGCATCCGGGGAGCAGAAGGAAGCAGTTGACAAATCCAACCCCCCCACCCCCGCCCACAATGCCCTCTCTGCAGTTTGGCATGGTTCCCACTCACGTGCACTGAAAACAAAATGAGCCTGGCTGCCTGATTCGCCACCCAGACACGAATCCCAGCCAGCCACCCAGCGCCTCTCCAAGAGGAGGGACCACAGCTGGGAGTGCCCGCCAGGGAGGTGAGGGGGAAATACAACAGGCAGCACAGCCTGGCCCAGGAAAGGGGACTCTGGAAAGCTCTCCGCCTTTTAGAGGAACAGTGAAATGTGTTGAAAAGAATTTGGAAGGCAGACAGACCTAGATGTGTGGTCTGTCTCTGCCATTTGCAAGTTGGATAACCTTGAGTACGTAAATTCAGCTCTCTGAGCCTGTCTCTTGAACTGTAAGATGGGGATAACTGTGACCCCCACAAGGTCACTGTGAGACTCAAATGAGGTAATTCAGTGCTTAGCACCATCCCTAAACCAAATGGGTGCTCAGTGGATGCACAGTGCTTAGTAAGAATGCTCACACTTAATGTGGCCATCCGTGTAAATTATCATCTAATAGTCTGCTGCTGGAACTCTCTTAGATGCTTTGATCTTCTAAGCAACTCTCTAAGGTGAGCACTGTTGTTCTATTTACATATGAGGAAACTGAGGCACCTAGAAGTTAAGGAACTCATCCTAGGTCAAATAGCTACAAAGTGGTGGTATCAGATGTTGAATCTGTGAGTCTGGCCCTGGAGCCTGTTGTTGTTGTTCAGCCACTAAGTCGTGTCTGACTCTGCAAGAACGTGGACGGCAGCATGCCAGGCTCCCCTGTCCTTCACTCTCTCCTGGGGTTTGGTCAGACTCATGTCCATTGAGTCTGTCTAACCATATCATCCAGTAGAGGTGATGCTGTGTGACTGTGTCATCCTCTGTTGCCCCCTTCTCCTCTGGAGCCTGGCCTCTTCATGAATATACTACCCTCAAAATTGACAACTTTTGTTAACGTTATTATTATGCCTCCTTCCAAGCAGTATGCTGTTGACTCCTCTCTTCCTGGCTCCCCACCGGTAAGTCTTAGACACTTAGGATGTGGTGATGCGCACACAGGCCCGTGAGGGGCAACACCAGGAAGAATCTGGGCTCCGTCCCAGCTGTAGGAGATGGGTTGGTCCAGGCTGTGGGAGTTGACTGATGCTGGCTCAAAGAGCCCTCTGTTAATCCCAGAGCAGTTGGGCAGCTGGTTTTCCAAAGAGGACCTATCCCCTGCCCAAGTCAGCGCTGTTAGACCCCTGGATGTGCCTTTCATTTCTGTGGCCCACTCCCTCAATTCATCATCTGTTCATTCATTTGACAAAGATTCATCAGGTGTCAACCTAGGGGCTTGTCACACATGCTGGAAGACCGTGGTGAACCTGCAGATGGGGTCCTGGTACTCTGGAACCTGTAACCTGGAGATGGAGGCAGACAGTATTTATAAACACAAACAAGTTAATTACAGATTGGATAAGTGCTGTGGATGAAAGAAATTGGGTCATGTGCTGGACAGTTCCAGGGCAGGAGAGTTGGCTTGGCTGGGATGGTCCAGGAAGGCATCCCTGAGGATGTGACATTGGAGCTGAGACCTGACTGGCAGGAAAGGACCCATCATAAGAAAATCTGCAGGAGGAAGGGCCTTCCAGGACGAGGGGGGCCAGCCCTGTGGTGGGAGTGATGGGTGTGCTTAAGAAACAGAAAGCAGCAGTGCAGGGGGGTTGGGCTTCAGTGACCTGTGAGGGGAGTGAGGTGTGACATTAAGTCAGTAGGGGAGGCCTCGGCCAGATGTTGGGGGGACGATAGGAGGCCATGGTGAGGAGTTTGACTTTATGCTGGAAATGATTAGAAGCTGTTAGAGAATCAGAAGCAGGGGAGTGATAGCATCAGTTGTGGGTTTTTGTAGATTGTCCGGGGGACAGGGAGAGCAGCTTGGGGTCTACTGTGGTCATGCAGGTGAGAGCCCAGTGGCCAGGACTGGGTGTGGGAAGATTTGTTTTGGTTTGCAGGCAGCCCCTTAGACTCGAGTTTACCCCCTTCCCAGCCTCCCCTCACCCACACCTTTACTCCTGCTGGAATCTGACTCCAGGACAGGCCCGCTTGGATCTCAGCTTCTCTGTCCCTGTGCTCTCCTCCCAGGGCACCAGTTGTGAGGCAGAGCTGGGCAAAATCCAGGGTGAATTAATCTAGAATGGTGAAGTTCAAATTGAATTAAAAAAAAAAATAAAACTAGGGAATCCATTTGGACAAAATTTGGGGGAATTCAAAATGTACACCTTGGGAGTTACCTGGCCATCCAGTGGTTAGGACTCAGGACTTCCAGTGCCGTGAGTCTGAGTTCAATCCCTGGTTGGGGAACTAAGATCCTGCAAACTCTGCAGCAAGGCAAAAAATAAATAAATAAAATAAACCTTAAGAGGGCAGAGTCTTCCCTCCTCAGATCACCCCACTCTGTTTCAGCACTGAGACACCTTTAGGAACCTTAAGGCTCCAGAGAACACAAAACTCCCAGTGGCCCAAGGGTATCCATGGTGACAAGAGTCCCCTGTGTCCAAAACAGCAGGAGTTGGGGGACAAGGAGGTGGATGGCAGAATTCACACTGAACAATGGGATTATCTTGTCACCCCAGGTTTTAAAATTTTATTTGTATATTTTGGGGTGTGCTGGGTCTTCGTTGCTGCGTGCTGGCTTTCTCTAGTTATGGAGTGCTAGTTACGGTGCATGGGCTTCTTATTGCAATGGCTTCTCTTGTTGCCCAGCACAGGCTCTGGGGCTTCAGTAGTTGTAGCTCACAGGCTTAGTTGTCCCTCGGTCTGTAGAATCTTCCTGGAGCAGGGATCGAATCTGTGTCTCCTGTCTTAGCAGGCTGATTCTTAACCACTAAACCACCAGGGAAGTCCCACCCCAGGTTTTTTAACACTGGGAAGCTTGGGCTACTCAGCCAGCCTCACTCCCAAACAGAATTTCTTGGGCTTGACCTTTGAGAAGTCCAGCACCATTTTCCTGAAAGAAAGAAGTGCATCCATATCTCCAGAGCTGCCTAGGACAGCTGCCCAGGTTGTGCACTGTAAAACTTTAAGAGATACCCAGGTGACAATGAGGATGGTGCCCCTTGGAGTTTTGAGAAACAGCAGTCCTTTGGGCCCTTCCACAAGGGGTCAGTGTGGTGGAGTAGAAGTGACTCACTTCTTCAACTCTGATGAGTCAGTTTTTCCTTGGAAGCATGAGGGCTGACTGGCAGATCCTGATGGGTTACTGCAAGAGGAGAGTGGGAAGAGCCCAGAGAAGAAGGCAGAGAGGTCTTGACTGGCACCCGCCCCAAGAGTAGTGTGGAAACAGCTCTGAAAGGGAGAGTGCGGTACAGTTATCTCTCCATCCTCTGATATGTAAAATAGGGCCGGTTACTTATGACTCTCAGGGTTATGGAGTGGAATAAATAGCAAACAGGCAGTAAATGATGGCTTTTGTTATTAGCATCTTTAACACACCCCAGAGTCTGGCCAGAAATCCTTTTTCCCCATCTCCCTCATTCTCCTCCTTCAGCTGCCGCGAGCCCCTCAGTCCTGCCCGTACAAACCATGGACTTCCACGCGTCCACAAATTTCTCCCAAGAATTTGTTTTCCCATCCACTCCTCTGGTGGCTAACTCCCGGCCCCATCCCTTGCTGAATTTCTTGGGCCAAATTACACTGTAGTATGACCTGTTTGACCTTTCTTATGCCGCTCAGGAAGGCCTGACATGCTAATGCCGATTGGCCTGGGGCACCACCAGGAAGCTAGGTGATGCTCCCATCGCATCCCCCAGCACCTGTTCCCAGGAACCGAAAGGGACCAACAAGCGGTTGGAGTCTGAGCCTCGGCCTGGTTTCTTTCGTTACATGCATCAGCACCTCACTCTTTTTTTTATATAGTGGTAAAGTAGTAATCTGGAGAAGGGAGAGGCTACCCACTCCACTATTCTGGCCTGGAGAATTCCATGGACTATATAGTCCACGGGGTCGCAAAGAGACACGACTGAGCGACTTTCACTTCAAAGTAGTATATATAACAAAGTTTACCATTTCAAACCCACCGCCCTTTTTTTGGGCCATCACGAAGCCTGTGGGATTTCAGTTCCTAGACCAGGGATTGAATCCGCACCCTCAGCAGTAAAAGTGCAAAGTCCTTAAGTCTGGACCACCAAAGAATTCCCCACTTTAACCTTTTTTTTTTTTTTTTTTTTTGTCTGCAGCGTGAGACCAAAAAAAAAAAAAAAGAGATATTTCATCATTTCAAATGAATTAAGATTTAACAAATGGGACTTCTCTGTCAGTCTAGTAGTTAAGACTTTGCCTTCCAAATGCAGGGCATACAGGTTCTATCCCTGGTTGGGGAGCTAAGATCCTACATGCCTTGTGGCCCAAAAGCCAAAAGATAAAACAGAAGCAATGTTGTAACAAATTCAATAAAGACTTTTAAAAAATGGTCCACATCAAAAAAAGAAGATTTGCCAAATATGGGGTTGGCCAAAAAGTTCGTTCGGATTTCTCAGCTCTATCTTATAGAAAAACCTGATGAATTTATTGGCCAACCCAGTCTGGCCAAAATAGATTCGTTGCCAGCACTTATTTCAGGGTTTCTGGTTGCTCTTATTCATTGAACTTACTATACAGATTTTTTGATTGTGGTAAAATATGTATAAGATAAAATTTACCCATTTTAATCATTTTTAAGTGTACAAATCACTAGTATTAAGTATGCTGACATTGTTATATATCCATCACCACCTTCCAGAACTTTTTCCATCATTCGAAACTAAAACTCTATCAGTTCAGTTCAGTTCAGTCGCTCAGTCGTGTCCGACTCTTTGGGACCCCATGAACCGCAGCACGCCAGGCCTCCCTGTCCATCACCAACTCCTGGAGTCCACCCAAACCCATGTCATCATTGAGTCGATGATGCCATCCAGCCATCCCATCCTCTGTCGTCCCCTTCTCCTCCTGCCCTCAATCTTTCCCAGCGTCAGGGTATTTTCCAGTGAGTCAGCTCTTCGCATCCGGTGGCCAAAGTATTGGAGTTTCAGCTTCAACATCAGTCCCTCCAATGAACACCTAGGACTTATCTCCTTTAGGATGGACTGGTTGATCTCCCTGCAGTCCAAAGGACTCTCAAGAGTCTTCTCCAACACCACAGTTCAAAACCATCAATTCTTCGGCTCTCAGCATTCTTTACAGTCCAACTCTCACATCCATACATGACCACTGGAAAAACCATAGCCTTGACTAGACGGACCTTTGTTGGCAAAGTAATGTCTCTGCTTTTTTTTTTTTTTTTAATTTTTATTTATTTTATGTCTCTGCTTTTTAATATGCTTTCTAGGTTGGTCATAACTTTCCTTCCGATTGAACAATAACTCTCCATTCTCCCTTCCCCCCAACACCTTTCTGCATTCTGCCTGTATGAATTTGACTGCCCTAGGGACTTCGTATGACTTCATATGAGTGGAAGCTTGCAGTATTTGTCCTTTTGTATTTGGCTTATTTCACTCATCATAATGTCTTCAAAGTTGTAGCATGTTTCAGGATTCTGTTCCTTTTATAGCTGAATGATCTTCTGTTGTATTACATACCACAGTTGGCTTGTACGCTCATCTATTGATGGACAGACACTCAGGTTGTGTGTGAGCACTGTCACTCAGTCCTGTCCAACTCTCTGTGACCCCATGGACTGTAGCCCGCCAGGCTCCTCTGTCCGTGGGATTCTCCAGGCAAGAATATCGGAGTGGGTTGCCATTTCCTTCTCCAGGGGATCATCCCGACTCAGGGATTGAACCTACATTGGCGGGTGGCTTTCCCATCATGCCACCTGGGAAGCCCTGGACACTCAGGTTGCCTCCGATTTTACTGGAGAACAGGAAGACAGGAAATTTCCTGTCTGAGCCATCAGGACAGAGGGACCACTCATGATTGTCAAATATTACAAACCAAAAAAAAAGGTGTCTCTCATGACAAAAGTAGATATGTTCTTTAAGCAGACTTAGAAAATGCATATGTGAAAGAAGAAAATGAAAATCTCCTGTAATCCCATCTAAAAGAGATAATTGCTATTAACCTGGTGATAAGACTTCCTTGGCAATCTGTGGTTAAGACTCTGAGCTTCCACTGCGGGGGGGTGCAGATTCAGTCCCTGGTTGGGGAACTAAGATCCTGCATGCCATGCTGTGCAGCCAAAAAAAAAAAATGTTTTTGAAATGGTGTTACTGTTTGAATGTCTGTGATTCCCCAGAATTCATATGTTAAAATCCCAACCCCCCAACGTGACTGTATTTGGACATAGGGCCTTTAGAGAGGTAATTAAGGTTAAATAAGGTCATAAGGATGGAGCCCTGATCCAGTAGGATTAGTGTCTTAAAGGAGATCAGTCCTGGGTGTTCATTGGAGGGACTGATGTTGAAGCTGAAACTCCAATACTTTGGCCACCTGACGTGAAGAGCTGACTCATTGGAAAAGACCCTGATTCTGGGCAAGACTGAGGGCAGGAGGAGAAGGGGACGACAGAGGATGAGATGGTTGGATGGCATCACCGACACAATGGACATGGGTTTGGGTGGACTCCAGGAGTTGGTGATGGACAGGGAGGCCTGGCATGCTGCAGTTCATGGGGTCGCAAAGAATCGGACACAACTGAGCAACTGAACTGAAGTGAAAAGACACCTCAGAACTCACTTGCTCTTTTTCCACCATGTGAGGGCTTAGCAAGAAGGTGGCTATATAAAGCCCAGAAGAGAGTTCTGGCCAGAAACCAGATTAACAGACATCTTGATCTTGGACTTTCCAGTCTCCAGGACTGTGAGAAATGAATTGCTGCTAAGTCATGTAGTCTATAGTATTTTATTATGGCAGCCTGAGCTGACTAGGAAACACGGTTATCCCTCCAGTGCATGTATGTTTGTGGCCCTTTAAGCCAAAACCAAAACAGGATGATTCTTAGGTGGTGTATCATAGGAGTTAAGAGCACAGGCATTGGAATCAGATTGATCTGGGTTCAAATCTTAGCGACGTAACTTCAGGCAGATCTCTCTCTTGTTTCTTCATCTGCAAATGGTGGTGATTACAGTATCTACCTCCAAGGACTGCTCTGAGGACCAAATTAGAAAATGCTCCTAAAGGGCCTCGCACAGTTCCTGGCACATGGTGAAAGCTGATTCAGTGGTGGTAAATTCATTTTCACTGGACTATAGCTCCTTGAGAGAGGGAACTTTTCTGACTTGTCTGCTTTATCCTTTGTTCTCAGCACAGTACCTGGAGAATAGATGCCTAATATTTATCAAATGAGTAAACAGATGGTTCTATGAGAGCAGATAAGAGAGAGCAGCTAGCATGGTGGATGATAGCGTTATTGGCATCGTAAGGTGCTCTCCAACCTCTCAGCACAGCACAGTGGTTGCCTGAGTGCCTGGGTACCAGTGTTCACCCACCTGGGTTTCAATTCTGGTTCTACTGGTTTCCTGATGTGCATCTCTCTCTCTCTCTCTCTCTCTCTCTCTCTCTCTCTAAAACACACTTTAAAATACAACTCTAAAGTGGGGATAAATATAGTACCAACCTCGGAGGATTAAATGAGATGATCCATGTCAAGTGCCTAAAACAGCACCTTCCTCATAGAGTTTTTATGAGGATTAAAGGAGATCATCCATGAAAACACTGGTGCTCAACAAAATGCTTTATTCCCTTATTGTCAACATGTCTGTTACTGGTTGTCATCCTTAGATCAAACAGCAGCAAATCAAAAGCGGAGACCCCCAGAACACCCAGCAGCCCCTCAAGCCCCACGTTTACCCCCTCTGTCTGCCTCCTGGCGCCCTGCTATCTCACGGGGGACTCCGTCCGGGACAAGTGCGTGGAGATGCTCTCTGCGGCTCTGAAGGCAGATGGTGAGAGAGCCTGAACCAGTGACCGGGGTGGGAGATCCCAGTGATCTGGGAGAGGTGGTTTTTCTCCACACCACGAAAGTGGTACAAGATGCTAGAGTCCCCTATTCAAACAGGCTTCACTGCCAAGGTCATCTTCAACTGATGCCTGTGTTTCCCGAATCTCTTTTAGATGATTACAAGGACTATGGAGTCAACTGTGACAAGATGGCATCAGAAATTGAAGATCATATCCTTGAGCTGTGCCAGGGCTGTGGTGCCTAAACTGTCCAGCAGCAGGTGTCCCAAATGCAAGGGATCCGGGACAGGGAGTGGACTAGGCTGTTTAGAAGCAGTACTTAATTTCATGTGGAGAGCAATCTCACAGGGAAGGTTCCCTCATTTTACAGATGAGGCTAAAGCTAAGTCCTTGCCAAGACTCATCAGCTAATAGTACTGGCAGAATTGAGATTTGAACCCAGGATGTGTGACTCTAGAACCTGAGGGTCGGGACTTCCCTAAACATCCAGTGGTTAGGACTCCACGCTTTCACTGCCGGGGGCCTGGGTTCAATCCCTTATCAGGGAACTAAGATCCCTCAAGCTGTAACAGCCAAAAAAACAGGCAAAAATAAAAAGAACCCGAGGGCTCAGAGAGGCTGTGTCTTGACAGGTCTGGGTTGTGACATCATCGAGGAGGTGAGACAGAAAGAGAGGACAGCATTCCTCATTTTCAGCCTTCCCTCTTCCTCCTCTGAAGATAACAACTCCTGTCTTTGACCCCCCAAGTATGTACCAGGCTCTGTATCTTGGTCAGTCGACACTTTCTACCTCTGTAGATTGCCGGGAGAAATATCAATAACCTCAGATATGCAGATGACACCACCCTAATGGCAGAAAGCGAGGAGGAACTAAACAGTCTCTTGATGAAGGTGAAAGAGGAGAGTGAGAAAGCTGACTTAAATCTCAACATTCAAAAAATGAAGATCATGGCATCAGGTAAAAAAGTGAAAACAGTGGCAGACTTTATTTTCTTGAGCTCCAGAATCACTGAGGATGGTGACTGCAGCCATGAAATTAAAAGACGCTTGCTTCCTGGAAGAAAAGCTATGACAAACCTAGGCAGCATATTAAAAAGCAGAGACATCACTTTGCCAACAAAGGTCCTTATAGTCAAAGCTATGGTTTTTCCAGTAGTCATGTATGGATGTGAGAGTTGGACCATAAAGAAGGCTGAGCATCAAATAATTGATGTTTTTGAATTATGGTGCTGGAGAAGACTCTTGAGAGTTCCTTGGACAGCAAGGAGATCAAAGCAGTCAATCCTAAAGAAAATCAGTCCTGAATATTCATTGGAAAGACTGATGCTGAAGCTGAAGCTCCAGTACTTTGGCCACCTGATGTGAAGAGCTGACTTGCTGGAAAAGACCCTGATGCTGGGAAAGATTGAGGGCAGGAGGAGAAGGGGATGATGGAGGATGAGATGATTGGTTGGCATCACTGACTCAGTGGACCTGAGTTTGAGCAAACTCCAGGGGATAGTGAAGGATAGCGAAGCCTGGCGAGCTTCATGGGGTCACCAAGAGTCAAACAAGACTTAGTAGCTGAACAACAACAACTTCTGTTAACACTTACAACAATCTTTGTGAGGCAGGGGCTGTTGTTCCCAGTTGACAGAGGAGGCAACTGAGGCTCAGGAACTACTGAGTGTCAAAGCTGAACTGAAAACCTTAGTCTTTGGATTCCATGTCCTGAGTTCTTCCCCTATACTCCAGCAGCCTTGTGTAGACAGAGAGATGACTGCTGTGTGGTCCGGTCAATTGAACTGAAAGGTGTTTGTTGCTTTTTCTGTTGTCTTGCCCGGAAAGTCCCACGGCAGAGGAGCCTGGAAGGCTACGGTCCATGGGGTCGTCGCAGAGCTGGACGAGACTGAGTGACCAGGGGTTGCTTACTAACACTTACTTGCTGTTTTGTTTTAGCAATGCCTTGAGCTTGCTGGATCTTAGTTCCCCAATCAGGGATAGAACCCAGGACCCCTGCACTGGAAACATGGTGTTCTAACCTCTGAACCACCAGGGAAGTCCCAAGATTTCTGTCTTGAGGAAAAAACGCCTCCACACCGTGCCCCACTGAGTGAATGCATAGAATTCCTTTTACTGGAGACAAATCTTTGCATATCAAAGAAATGTGGAGGGTGGGGACGGACTCCCCAGGGAACAGGGGTGTGAGTGTCCCACTGAGGCCCTTTCCTGGCCTCTGGGCTCTACCTAGGGGCTCAGCAGGTCAGGGAAGGTACAGGGGCCAGTCTCAGAAAACAGATTTGCTTCCCTCGATCTCTTGCCTAAGAACCACCCTACTAGCCTCCAACACATCTCCTAGGGAGTTCCCCTCCACCATCATTTAGTTATTAACCAGCACTTCTTGAACTAATCTCATACCTGTCCAAGTTCCCTTTCAAAATTTCTAATTAATTCAGGAACGCAGAACTCGAGGCATCAGAACTATCATGAGCTTCATCTTTGTTTTTCCCGAACAGTTGTCCCTCTGAGAAGGTCCCTCCACCTTCAAGCCCGGTTAGAGACAAAAGGTGGATGACCCAGTGCATGGCCTCCGCTGCTGGCCTTCCGTCCTCTGAATGACCCTCTTCTGAAGGAAAGGCCATCAGAGCTGCACCAACAACCCTTCAGCACTTTGTTCATAGGTGATGGGAGGTCAGAGGGAGGAGGAGTTTGGGGGCTTGAATTTCCATTTCTTAACAACCAGTGACCCTGGACGAACATGGCAGCCGTGGGGCTCACAGGTGCTCATGTCGGGGTGGGGAGGAGGTCAGTGGGGGCAGGAGGTCAGTGATGCCCGGGTCTGCTCCACCTCATCCTCCTCTGCGACCTTGATGAAAGGAGGCAGACTCAGGAAGAGGCGGACGAAAGGATCCTCAGCCCTGCTGTCCCCGCTCATCAAGCACATCTCCACTTCCAAGGATCCCAAACGCAGAAGATTTTTAAACAAATACTGGGGCTTTTGAGTGCATGAGAGTATATTCTTCCTTCTCACATTTTATTGTACTATACAAACAAGAAGACAGAAAAAATAAATACCACCACCTTCCCTCCCACCACTTGGAGCTAGCCAGCTGTGTCCGTTTCTCCACATTCCCCACAGCTGCTTTCTCGTATATATAGGAGTTTTCCCAGAAAAGCCTTCATTTTCCTGATTCTTCTTGGCTTCGCGGAGGCCAAGAAAATGCGGCTGTGTTCCCTGAGCTCCTCCGGAGGAGGGAGGAGGGGGAGGGAGGAGGCCCGTCTGGGATGCAGCTTCTGGACAGAGAACTCCCTGTGGTCGGTGGCCAGGGGTGACTTCCTGCCGGGTGAGTGGAGAGGAGAGTGTTACCGTCAGGAGAGAGTCTGGCTTCCAGCCCTGCCTCTGCCGGGAATGTGCCCTGTGACCTTGAGCAAGGGCCTGTACCCTTTCTGAGCCTCAGCTTCCTCATCTGTTAATGAGCAAAGTAACTGACCAGCAATTCCCAAAGTGCGTTCCGTGATAGGTATTCCTAGAGAAAAAGAGGGGAAGGGGAGGTTGGTCTGTGTTTTAATATGCTGGGAACACCAGATGAAACAAAAGCCAGTGCGTTCTTTATTGTAATACTTCCTAGAGCCTTAGACACGTGGCACCCAATCTGATGTTTTCCTCTGACAGCTGGACTTAAAAGTGCCCAGGAGCTCTTCCAAACTAGGGGGTCATCGTCATCACTATCATCTTAGCCCCTAAAGGTTGAGCATTTGAAACGCCCCAAACACCACGCTACTGCAGCGTGCAGCTTAGCTCAGGGAATCCTCATGACAACCTGTATTTTACGGAGAGGGAAGCAGAGGCACAAAGAGGTCATGGGCTCACCTGCAGTCACACAGGAGGCTCAGACAAACCCAGACTGCCCATTCCTGGGGTCCCTGGCCCCGCAGTGCTTGTGATGACCCGATCTCACCTTGAAGGCTGTTTCCTGTCCCCGATATGTGGCTGATCCCAGATGCCCGCGTGAGGACCCTGACTTGGGCAGTCAGAGGCCGTGAAGGGGCCTGACTGCTGTCCCAGTTGGGGGTACTCACTCGGGCACGTGGGGCGAGCCATGTCCAGGGAAAGGGAGAGGTGGCCTTGGGGCTCCTCAGGCTTCAGGGACGGGCTCCCCGTCCCCCGGGCCCCTCTCTGAGTGTCTGGCTGGCCCTTGACTGCATCACATATCTACCAGGAGCTCAAGAGCACAGACATGAAGTACCGGAACCGCGTGCGCAGCCGCATCAGCAACCTCAAGGACCCCAGGAACCCCGGCCTGCGGCGGAACGTGCTCAGCGGTGCCATCTCCGCGGGGCTCATTGCCAAGATGACAGCGGAGGTGAGGGCGGGGCCGGGGCCCCTCCAGTCTTGCCTGAGGCTGAGAGGCAGAGGCTTGTGACACAGCGATGAGCCAGGGGCTACCTTAGCTAGGGACCATCTCGGATGCCCCATCCCTCAGGGCCTCTGGACTGTCAGAACAGTGAACACAGCTACCAGGTATTCAGAATTGCACTCATCGCTTCAGGCACATGGGCCAGTTTAGCTTCACACCGACAGAGGTAGAAATGTTTACCATCTCCAGTCTTACCGGTGGGGACACTGAAGTTCAGAGGATTTCACTGATTTGCCTGTGCACACAGCCAGAAAAGGGTGATGCCAGGAGCCAAACTGTTCAGCTCAGAGCATGTGCTCCTCCCTACTTTATTTTGTTTGTTTCTGTTTTGGCTGCGCCAGGTCTTCATTGCAGTGCAAAGGCGGCGCACGGGCTGTTGCTCCGTGGCACGTGGGGTCTTAGTTCCCCTTCACCTGCACCCGCCGCATGTTGGTCTTGTTCAGTTGCTCAGCTGTGTCTGACTCTTTGCGACCTCATGGATGGCAGCACACCAGGCTTCCCTATCCTTCACTGTCTCCCATAGCTCGCTCAAACCAATGTCCATTGAGTCGGTAACACTATCCAACCATCTCCTCTTCTCTTTCCCCCTTCTCCTCCTGCCCTCAATCTTTCCCAGCATCAGGGTCTTTTCCAATGAGTGGGCTCATTGCATCAGCTTGCCAAAGTATTGGAGCTTCAGCTTTAGTATCTCCTTTAGGATGGACTGGTTGCATGTCCTTGTAGTCCAAGGGACTCTTAAGAATCTTCTCCAACACCACAGTTCAAAAGCATCAATTCTTCGGTGCTCAGCTTTCTTTATAGTCCAACTCTCACATCCATACATAACCACTGGAAAAACCATAGCTTTGACCAGATGGACCTTTGTTGGTAAAGTAATGTCTCTGCTTTTTAATATGCTGTCTAGGTTGGTCATAGCTTTTCTTCCAAGGAGCAAGCATCCCCCATGTAGGAAGGCAGCTTCTTAACGACTGGGCCTCCAGGGAAGTCCCTCCTCCCTGCTTTGTGATCTGCCTCCCTCTTCTGCCTCGTTCAATCCTACATCTCATTCCCCAGCTCTGGGCCCAAGACTGAATTGGAGCCCCTGACTCTATGGAGCACAGCAGACATGTATACAAATATGTTTCATTCAGAGGTGGTGGCTGCCATGATAGAGCCACTGTGGGAACTTAATAGGAGGGAAGGATTGACCCAGAGGGAAGGGGTCAGTAAGGGAAGGAAAAGGGAACAAGCCTGTTTGAAGGAATATGTGCAGTGGTTAGAAGCTCGGGGCCTGCACCAAACTGCCCTGGTTTGACTTCTGCCTCTGCCACTGAGCTATGTGATCTTAGACCAGCCACCTAACCGCTCTATGCCTCAGTTTTCTCATCTGTAAATTGGGAATAACAGCTATCTCATGAAGGACAGAATGAGTTAACATATGTAAAGTGTTTAAAGGGGCTTCCCTGGTGGCTCAGAGGTTAAAGCGTCTGCCTGCAATGTGGGAGACCTGAGTTTGATCCCTGGGTTGGGAAGATCACCTGGAGAAGGAAATGGCAACCCACTCCAGTATTCTTGCCTGGAGAATTCCATGGATGGAGGAGCCTGGTGGGATACAGTCCACAGGGTTGCAAAGAGTCAGACATGACTGAGCAACTTCACTTAAAGTGTTTAAAAGGTTAAGACAAGTAAAGCCCTCCCCAGAATTAGTATATGCCAGGCCCATTTGATGGACAGGAGTTTGAGCAAGCTCCAGAAGCTGGTGATAGATGGGGAAGCCTGGCTTGCTACAGTCCATGGGGTCGCAGAGTTGGATATGACTGAGCAGCCGAACTGAACTGAACTGAGGCCCGTTCACCAGCCAATTCATGTAACCCTCATCACAGTGAAATATTATCCCCACTTTATGGCTGAGAAAACTGAGGCCACACTCAACTCATAAGTGAGATGAAGATTTGATCCCAGATCTGTTTATTTCAGAGTCTGTCTCGGAAAGACCTTTGCACACCCTCAGGTATGAGTAGCTCGTTGCTGCCAGCACTCAGGGGATTCCCTGAAAGCACACAGCGACGGGATAGCTAAAGTGCCACTAAATCCAAGAGCCCCAGAGAAGGGGCAGGGACGTGTCTTGGAGTCTGGATGTGCCTCTGTGTGTTTGGTGTTGGAGGTGTAGTGAGTGTGTGTGGGGTGGGTGTGTGGCATGTGTGAGGTGGTATGGATGTGTGGAGTGTGTAGTTGATGTAGTGTGCGTAGGTATGTGGTGTATGTGCTATATAACGTGTGCTGTGCTTGCTCAGTCGCTCAGTCGTGCCTTCCTCTGCAACCCAATGGACTGTAGCCCGCCAGGCTCCTCTGTCCATGGAATTTTCCAGACAAGAATTTTGGAATGGTTTTCCATACATTTCTGCAGGGGATCTTCCTGACCCAGGGATCCAACCCATCTCCTGCATTGCAGGCAGATTCTTTACCAGCTGAGCCACAAGGGAAGTCCCCCCACCCCAGCTTTAGGATAAAAATGGGAAACCTGGCACAGGTGAACAAGCATTGACTTTTTGCTTAGTTTAAAATATCTTTTTCGGCCACTAACAACATATACCGAGGGTTACACATGCAACTTGGCTTAACAGTATCCTCTTTCCTTGTGAGGTGGCGCTGCAACTTAAATGGGAACCCAGCCTGCATTTCCGTCTGTCTCTCACTCTGTGGCTCTGGGGTCCCTTTGCCTCTGTGTGTGAGTGTGTCATAAGAATGCTATCATCAGAGTGTCTTACAGGCGGTTGCAGAGACATTGGGAAACCAGGCCCTGGAAAACCAACAGCAAGGTGTAGACGTGAGTGTGAGCCAAGCCTGGCAAGTTCCCAGAAGCCGGAGGCTGGGACAGAGCTGGGTACCTGAACTAGGACAAAGGCTCCAGAAGTCTCAGCAAAGTAACCAGCCAACTCTGGCCCCATCCAAGGACTATTCGCTAGAACAGGGCAAGAGAATCAGGTGATCAACAGGCCGAAGAAGAGGCTGACCAGGCCAAGGACAGCAAGCCAGGACCACACCAGGCCTCCCCAGGGACTGCCAGTGCCAGCCACCGAAGGGCCCCTGCCAGCAACCCAGGGAACAGAGGTCCAGGGGGCCTTCTTCTTGGGGTCAGCTTCTACTCTAGGCAGGAAATTTCTATAAGAAATAGAGGATCGGGGCTTCCCTGGTGGCTCAGTGGTAAAGAATCCACCTGCAATGCAGAAGCCATGGGTTTGATCCCTAATCCGGGAAGCTCCCTCATGCTGAGGAGCAGCTAAGCCTGTGGGCCACAACTATTGAGCCTGTGCCCTAGGGCCCAGGAACCGCAACTACTGAAGCCTGTGTGCGCCCTAGAGCCCATGGCCTGCAGCAAGAGAAGCCACTGCAATGAGAAGCCCAGGCACCACAATGGGAGAGTAGCCCTCACTCACCACAACTGGGGAAAAGCCTTCGTGACAACCAAGACCTAGCACAGCCAAAATAAAATAATGAAATACAGGATCATTTTGGCTCCAATAAGAAAAATAACAGCTTGGACTGCAAAGAAAGCTGAGTGCTGAGGAATTGATACTTTTGAACTGTGGTGTTGGAGAAGACTCTTGAGAGTCTCTTGGACTGCAAGGAGATCCAACCAGTTCATTCTGAAGATCAGTCCTTGGAGGGACTGATATTGAAGCTGAAACTCCATTACTTTGGCCATCTGATGCAAAGAACTGACTCACTGGAAAAGACCCTCATGCTGGGAAAGATTGAGGACAGGAGAAGGGGATGACAGAGGATGATATGGTTGGATGGCATCACCGACTTGATGGACATGAGGTTGAGTACACTCTGGGAGTTTGTGATGGATAGGGAGGCCTGGCGTGCTGCAGTCCATGGGGTTGCAAAGAGTTGGACACGACTGAGCAACTGAAATGAACTGAACTGAACAGGACCACTGTTGCTCCAGTAAGAAAAATAACAGCTTGGGGTTGGGCTGCCTACTATGCTGTGGCTCAGAAGACAGGGGCTCCCATCAGAGAGAGCCTGGTGAAGCAGATCCCCACATGTGACTGGCTATCCCTCTCTGCCTCCTGGGTCTCCCTAACTCCCTTTCTATATCTCTTTCCTGGTCCACCTGATGCCCTCATGCTTCCTTCGTCTGGCTTTTCCTCTCACATCCAGGTGATTCAGAGAACGGGGTGGATTCTGAGATACCCGTTAGAACTGTTGAGTGGATACATTGACAGCCTGCAGGGAGAGGGGTTTTGTCTGCTCCCAGCATCAAGGCCAGTGCCTGCTGTGTCTTAAGTGCTCAACAAATATGTTTCAAATTCACCTTGTAGGTGACATGAAGATCCAGTGTCATTGCTTACTTCCCTCATTTTCAACCTTATTTTTCATATTACTGTACTGACTCCCAAGACGGGCGGGTCATGGTGGAGAGGTCTGACAGAATGTGGTCCACTGGAGAAGGGAATGGCAAACCACTTCAGTATTCTTGCCTTGAGAACCCCATGAACAGTATGAAAAGGCAAAATGATAGGATGCTGAAAGAGGAACTCCCCAGGTCGGTAGGTGCCTAACACGCTACTGGAGATCAGTGGAGAAATAACTCCAGAAAGAATGAAGGGATAGAGCCAAAGCAAAAACAATACCCAGCTGTGGATGTGACTGGTGATAAAAGCAAGGTCCGATGCTGTAAAGAGCAATATTACATAGGAACCTGGAATGTCAGGTCCATGAATCAAGGCAAGTTGGAAGTGGTCAAACAAGCGATGGCAAGAGTGAACATCGACATTCTAGGAATCAGCGAACTAAAATGGACTGGAATGGGTGAATTTAACTCAGATGACCATTATATCTACTATGCGGGCAGGAAACCCTCAGAAGAAATGGAGTAGCCATCATGGTCAACAAAAGAGTCCAAAATGCAGTACTTGGATGCAATCTCAAAAATGACAGAATGATCTCTGTTCATCTCCAAGGCAAACCATTCAGTATCACAGTAATCCAAGTCTATGCCCCAACTAGTAACGCTGAAGAAGCTGAAGTTGAATGGTTCTATGAAGACCAACAAGACCTTTTAGAACTAAGACCCCAAAAAGATGTCCTTTTCATTATAGGGGACTGGAATGCAAAAGTAGGAAGTCAAGAAACATCTGGAGTAACAGGCAAATTTGGCCTTGGAATGCGGAATGAAGCAGGGCAAAGACTAATAGAGTTTTGCCAAGAAAATGCACTGGTCATAGCAAACACCCTCTTCCAACAACACAAGAGAAGACTCTACACATGGACATCACCAGATGGTCAATATAATCAGATTGATTATATTCTTTGCAGCCAAAGATGGAGAAGCTCTATACAGTCAGCAAAAACAAGACCAGGAGCTGACTGTGGCTCAGATCATGAACTCCTTATTACCAAATTCAGACTCAAATTGAAGAAAGTAGGGAAAACCACTAGACCATTCAGGTATGACCTAAATCAAATCCCTTATGATTATACAGTGGAAGTGAGAATTAGATTTAAGGGACTAGATCTGATAGATAGACTGCCTGATGAACTATGGACGGAGGTTCATGACATTGTACAGGAGACAGGGATCAAGACCATCCCCATGGAAAAGAAATGCAAAAAAGCAAAATGGCTGTCTGGGGAGGCCTTACAAATAGCTGTGAAAAGAAGAGAGGCAAAAGGCAAAGGAGAAAAGGAAAGATATAAGCATCTGAATGCAGAGTTCCAAAGAATAGCAAGAAGAGATGAGAAAGTCTTCTTCAGAGATCAATGCAAAGAAATCGAGGAAAACAACAGAATGGGAAAGACTAGAGATCTCTTCAAGAAAATTAGAGATACCAAGGGAACATTTCACGCAAAGATGGGCTCAAAGGACAGAAATGGTCTGGACCTAACAGAAGCAGAAGATATTAAGAAGAGGTGGCAAGAATACACAGAAGAACTGTACAAAAAAGATCTTCACGACCCAGATAATCACGATGGTGTGATCACTCATCTAGAGCCAGACATCCTGGAATGTGAAGTCAAGTGGGCCTTAGAAAGCATCACTATGAACAAAGCTAGTGGGGGTGATGGAATTCCAGTGGAGCTATTTCAAATCCTAAAAGACGATGCTGTGAAAGTGCTGCACTCAATATGCCAGCAAATTTGGAAAACTCAGCAGTGGCCACAGGACTGGAAAAGGTCAGTTTTCATTCCAAGCCCAAAGAAAGGCAATGCCAAAGAATGCTCAAACTACCGCACAATTGCACTCATCTCACACGCTAGTAAAGTAATGCTCAAAATTCTCCAAGCCAGGCTTCAGCAGTACATGAACTGTGAACTTCCTGATGTTCAAGCTGGTTTTAGAAAAGGCAGAGGAACCAGAGATCAAATTGCCAACATCCGCTGAATCATGGAAAAAGCAAGAGAGTTGCAGAAAAACATCTATTTCTGCTTTATTGACTATGCCAAAGCCTTTGACTGTGTGGATCACAATAAACTGTGGAAAATTTCAAGAAATGGGCATACCAGACCACCTGACCTGCCTCTTGAGAAACCTGTATGCAGGTCTGGAAGCAACAGTTAGAACTGGACATGGAACAACAGACTGGTTCCAAATAGGAAAAGTAGTACGTCAAGGCTGTATATTGTCACTCTGCTTATTTAACTTCTATACAGAGTACATCATGAGAAACGCTGGACTGGAAGAAACACAAGGTGGAACCAAGATTTCCGGGAGAAATATCAATAACCTCAGACATGCAGATGACACCACCCTTATGGCAGAAAGTGAAGAGAAGCTAAAAAGCCTCTTGATGAAAGTGAAAGAGGAGAGCAAAAATGTTGGCTTAAAGCTCAACATTCAGAAAACGAAGATCATAGCATCCGGTCTCATCACTTCATGGGAAATAGATGGGGAAACAGTGGAAACAGTGTCAGACTTTATTTTTTTGGGCTCCAAAATCACTGCAGATGGTGATTGCAGCCATGAAATTAAAAGACGCCTACTCCTTGGAAGAAAAGTTATGACCAACCTAGATAGCATCTTGAAAAGCAGAGACATTACTTTGCCGGCTAAGGTCAGTCTAGTCAAGGCTATGGTTTTTCCTCTGGTCATGTATGGATGTGAGAGTTGGACTATGAAGAAGGCTGAGTGCCGAAGAATTGATGCTTTTGAACTGTGGTGCTGGAGAAGACTCTTGGGAGTCCCTTGGACTGCAAGGAGATCCAATCAGTCCATTCTGAAGGGGATCAACCCTGGGATTTCTTTGGAAGGAATGATGCTAAAGCTGAAACTCCAGTACTTTGGCCACCTCATGTGAAGAGCTGACTCGGAAAAAACCCTGATGCTGGGAGGGATTGAGGGCAGGAGGAGAAGGGGACGACAGAGGATGAGATGGCTGGATGGCATCACTGACTCGATGGATGTGAGTCTGAGTGAAGTCCGGGAGTTGGTGATGGACAGGGAGGCCTGGTGTGCTGCGATTCATGGGCTCGCAAAGAGTTGGACACGACTGAGCGACTGAACTGAACTGAACTGTACTGACTCCATGTGTCTTTGATGTGCTTCCTAAATAAGGCAGGCAAAGATAGGTAAATGGATTGGTGAGTGGGTAGATTTTTTTTTCCTGTTCTCTCTCTCTCTTTTAATTGAAGTTTTGTTGATTTCCTGGTCTGTTTCTTAGCTGGAACAGTCTGACCCTGGCCTGGTCTCCCACATTCCTCACCTTGAACCCACCCGAAATACCCTTCCCCAAACATGTTAGTCTTGTCCTCTGATCTCCCACATCTATTATTTTCTTCCTCTGGAATGTGCCATGCCCCTTGGGAAGTTGTGCTTATCTTTCAAGTCTGGTGAAGGTGTCAATTTATTTGATGAGCCTCCCTGCCCCCAGGCAGTTAGCCACTAGTCAGGCTTTTCCTGCACTTTGCAGGCCTTTGCTTTAGTTCCAAAGACCCTGATGCTGGGAAAGATTGAGGGCAGGAGGAGAAGGGGGTGACAAAGGATGACATGGTTGGATGGCATCACCGACTCAATGGACGAGTCTGAGCCAACTCTAGAAGTAGTGAAGGACAGGGAAGCCTGGTTTGCTGCAGTCCATGGGGTCGCAGAGTCAGACACCACTGAGCAACTGAACAACAACACTATCTTGCAATCTTAGGTGAATGCTTGGCTCTTTGACTAGATATCATTACCTGGAGACAGGAACCAAATCTTATCTTAGTCCACAGGGCTTAGGGGCGGTGGTGGACTGTCCGTGCCTCCCAGCTCCAGAGAGACGATTGTGTGTAGCTATTCCCAACTCTGCATTCAGTTCCTCACATTAGTAGCTTGAGAGGCTGTGGTGGGATTGTTTACACCACGGAAATTGGTAGATGCTACAAATCAGCCACCCGCTGTGGCCAAAGCCAGTTTGCCAGCATGTCAGTGCTATGAAAGGCATTCAAGGGATTCATATCCAATACCCTTTGAAAGAACAAATATATTATGCTCTGGAAAGTCCCCCAACATTAAAGTCAGCTGCTTTTTGCTGATACAGCCTGAGGTTGACTTGTGGGCTTTCCTAGTGGCTCAGCAGGAAAGAATCCACCTGCAGGCAGGAGCTGCGGAAACTGTGGGTTCGATCCCTGGGTCAGAAAGAGCCTCTGGAGAAGGAAATGGCAACCCATTCCAGTTTTCTTACCTGGGAAATCCTATGGACAGAAGAGCCTGGCAGGCTACGGTCTGCGGGGTTGCAAAGAGTCGGATACAACTGAGCATGATGACTTGTTTTGTATATACCCCTGCCATTGGTTAGGACCTAATCCTTGCATTCGACACAGTAGGAGTTAAGCATTCATGTACACAGGATAACTTGGGGGCACTAGTAAAAATGCATATTCCTGGGCCTGCCCTAGAGTTTTGGATTCATAGGAATCTGCATTTTATCAGGAAACACAATTGGTTATAATGCAGAAATCAGCACACAAAAATTGTTTGACCTTTGTACCAACTCTGTTCTCCACGGTTTAAGGGGTCAGGCTAAATGGTAGTAATTAAAATGTTTAGCCAGTGCCAAATCCTCCTTTTTTTTTTAAATTTGGTAACTGCCACAAGGTGTGTAGGATCTCAGCTTCCCGAGGAATGAACCTTGTCCACAGCAGTGAAAGCACCAAGTCCTAACCAGTGGACCACCAAGGAACTCCCTAGATTCTCTTTTAACATTAGGTTCCGGGAATTCCCTGGCAGTCCAGTGGTTAGCACTCCACACTTCCACTTCAGGGAGCATGGATTCCATCCCTGGGCAGGGAACTAAGATTCTACATGCTATGTGCTGAAGCCAAAAACAAAAAATTAGCTTCAGCCATCTTCCTCCCCCTAAACCGAGGCTAACTAGAGCTCTCTCCAGCTTGAGTGTCTCCCTCTCTTCTGGAAGAAGGTCAAGGCAAGTCAGATGTCTAGGGAGATAAACAAAACAAAAGGGGAGGACCTGAATAATGCAGAGACTGGGTGTCTACAGGGAGCTGACAAGAGATGGGAGGCTCTATTCTATAGGAACGTTATAGAAAAAGATGTTCCATGATGCAATCACAGTTGAGCAGTCAGTGGTGTGAACCTCAGGAGCCTCAGGTCCTGCTTGGGTGGGGTAGCCGCAGTAAGTTATAGAGAGTTGAGGCCAAGGTTCCCACCAGGCAGATTGGCCTGGCTGAACAATGATCACAGCTCAGACAGGCTTTCAGTCAAGTCCAGCCTGGAAGGACAAGGGGAACATCACAGATCACAGGGTCAGTGGTCAAATAAGCTTAAGCAGGAAGGTTCAGGCAGGTTCCTGAGGTCCTTGGCTGGCGCTGTGAGCGCCAGAGCTGAGGAAATGTACGAGACTGTTGACTCTGGGCGGATGCTGTCTGTCTCGTATTCTCCTGTACTTGCCCTACTGTACTTGGCCTGGTCAGAGCCTGGGGTTTGACCTGCCACCCAGAGGCAGAACGGGGACTCCTCTGGTAAAGCCTTGCCCCAGCCAGGACAGGGCCAGGCTTCCCTCCAGTCCAGAATGTCCCCCTCCCTCTGTTCAAGCTCCCTGAAACCCAGGTGTGGGGTAGGGCTCCTGGGGGCTCCCTAGCCCTGAAGGGCACACTCCTTTTTCTCCAGGAAATGGCCAGTGATGAGCTGAGGGAACTGAGGAATGCCATGACCCAAGAGGCCATCCGTGAGCACCAGATGGCCAAGACAGGCGGCACCACCACCGACCTCTTCCAGTGCAGCAAATGCAAGAAGAAGAACTGCACCTATAACCAGGTATGGCGTGGGGTCGGGGGACCAGAAAGAGCTGAGGGGCAAGCCAGCAGGGAGAAGGGGCTGTAACGCTAGGCTGCGGAGAGGGGCACGTCTTGGTTCACCAGCATGATACATCTGTGGCTTCTAGAAAAGATGCAGAGAGAAGCACCCAGAGAGAAGCACCCAGATCTATGTGAGGTGCGACCAGATCTGTCCTGCAGCCAGCATAAGAAGGACCAGACCTACAGGGGGCACAGAACTTCTGCAGAGTTACAGATGGTTGGAAGAGAACTTGGCAATAAAAACTCTGCTTCCTCAATTCACACACAGGGAGACTGAGGTCCAGAGGGGACAGGCTTTGTCTAAAGCAGCAAAGAGGGTTAGTGGCAGAGAGAATAATAAGCCCAGATCCAGACCTTTCTGCCTCCAGTCCAGCCAACTTGGTGGTAAACCCTATGGGCCTGAGCCCTGAGCCTTGAGGGTGAAGACCACTGCCCTGGCCTGGCCTCCTGTTTCTGGGTTACACATGCCCTTGAGGCACCAATATTCTTGGATTTGGATTAGTGCTCTGTTATTCTAGAACTCCATTCATTCCCCCATCTGCTTGTCAAGCAAGCACCTTGCCCCTGGGGACATGTGGCTGCAGCAGAAATATAGCAGTCAGCCCTGCCTTCCAGGAGTCCTTGGAGAATTCCCATGCCAGAATCCAAAGATGTGGTGCAGGTTCCTGCTCTCTGCAGAATTCTCTCTCCTGGGGTGTCACTGCTCTGCAGTGACAAGGCCGTGTTGTGCTGTGTCCTCCTGGCCCGCAGCTGGGCATGCTCATTAGCCAGGGACTCCCTCCCACCCCACAGATACCAGCTGACACCATTCACAGCTAAGAGTCTGCAAAGCCACAACTTGCTACATGTCATAGCCGTCCAGGGTGGGCTGCAGAAAATCAGAACAGCAGTTGTTAAATCCAGAAATGCCCGGGATTTGCTGGGGCAGACCTGGTTTCTGCACCTGAAGGGTCTAGTTAAACGGATAAGAGACCAGAAAACAACACTGAATATCCCCCATGACCTTCAAATCCTCTTTCCTCTCCGGGCTTCCGCTCTTCCACCTGTAAAATGAAGAAGAAATAGAATGATCCCTAAGCGTGCTTCCAGCTCACTCAGTTCTGATCCGAGAGGTACATCCAATAGGATGTGTTCATTTTTCCTGTAGGAGATGAGTCTTGAAGCAAGAGAAGAGAGATCAGTCAGTTCAGAATGATCAACAAGAAGAGTGCAGAGGTCAGGCTGAGCCAGTGAGATCCTGGAAGGGAGCCGATAGGCCTGCGAGGAGAGAGGAAAACATATGCACACCCAGTGGAGAGCTCAGTGATGAGGGCACTGCCAAAGTGGCGTGGGAATAACGGCGCCCACCTCTGTGATTTGACCTACTTCTATAGTGGGAGCCATGGCAGGTCCAAGAGCAGGGGGGTGATGTCACGAGTGGGCCCGCTCTCTTTTCTCTCAGGTGCAGACACGCAGCGCTGATGAGCCCATGACGACCTTTGTCTTATGCAACGAGTGTGGCAATCGCTGGAAGGTCTGTATGTCTGTATCTTTCTTCCTCCCCTGTCATCCTCAGGAGCTGCCCCACTTAAGAAGTAGTAGGCCCACAGCCCCAAATGGGGGCTGGCGGGGGGCGGTTTTGCCAGCCTGCACAGAGCAGGTCTGCAGAGCTGGAGATAGTGGTGCATTGTTGGGAAGGCAAGGCCAGAGGACACGTGTGTGTGCGTGTTTTCGTTTTGGAAAGCACCCAGCCAGGGTGGGGACAGTAGCCGGCATTTTATCACAGGATGGGCAAGTCTGTCATTTGAACACAGATGGAATCAGCCTCCTGAGATCCCAGGGGTTGCGGGGAGCGGGGGGGTGGGAAGGAAAAACAATAGCCCTCTGCACTTGGACCACACCTCTCTGCAAAGTGCTTCCACAGATGCTATTTCCTTTGAGCCCAGTCACAGCCAGGGAGGTGGGGACGACTGAGCCCTGTCAAATGGGCACTGCTCTCAAATGCACCCAGGTCGTCCTCCCCTCCTAAGGCAGCTCTGGAAAAGCCTTACATTATCCCAGGCTGTAACCCAGGCAGCCCCAGCACCCACAAAAGCGGCAGTTTTGTTTTCAGGCGTGGGAGCCAAGCAAAGGCTGCTCCTGGTGTGCTCCTTCCCACCTCATCTTCTGAACCACCCGAGTGTGGTCACATGATTAACGTCCCCTTCCAGTGCCATCTGATTTGCATGCGTGCTGTGTGAGGTCTGGGTCACCGGGTAGCCGGCAGGTTGTAAGGTACTTAGCAAGGACTGAGCGTGAGGCTGGGAGTCAGGAGCCCTGGTTTCCGTCTCCACTCTGCCCTACTCGCTGTGTGACCCTGAGCATGTCACCCACCTCCTAGAGCTAAAGGGTGATGCTAACACCTTTCTCCCGGGCTGATTATGAAGACTATCACATACACACACATGCTTTGCAGCAACTACGAGAAATGTTCCTTCATAATATTACTCTTACTTTGAGATGAGGAAATTAGCTACTGAAATGGTTAACGAGCATAAAGTCTCAGGGTCTGGAGCACAGAAAGACAGTGCTCCAAATTCCTGATCGATTGACCTTTCTATGACTTTATGAAGGGCCTTGATGGCCCTGGGGCCTCATAAGAACTGCCATGTTTTTTTAGGGTAAAAGTCAGATGATTATGTATTTTCTTCTTTCATTCACCTGTTGAGCACTTAGAGGTGAAGCCAGGATAATGGCCTACTGGTTTCAAGCACGGGCTTGGGTATCAGGCTCAAATCCTAGCTTTATCACTCACAAAGTGACTTTGCCAAGTGCCCTGAACTCTCTAGGCCTGGATTTCCTCATCTATAAAATAAGGGTAGGAATATAGCCCACAGAGCTTTTTGAGGATTAGAGTAGGTAATATACGTAAAAAATTAACAGGGCCTCTGACAGCTTAAATGGTATCTTTGTCAAATTAGGGAAAGGTGTTCTTCCTCCAGATAGATGTAGCCTTGCACTTGGGTCCAGAACTTGGGAAACAGCAGGGATGGAGTTTCAGCCCAAACCTGCTCCTGTGGGGAGGCTCTCTTGTGAACAACCTGTACAACCACACAAAAAAGTCCTGAGCATATATGTGCCTGCTACACAGAAACCACCATTCTTATTATTCAGTTGTTACCTGTTAGTATTATGGGAACTTGCAAGTCATTTAACCTGTCTGAACTGCTTCTTTCCCTGTGAAAATGCAAGTATTATAATGGTGCTTATCTCACAGGGTAACTATGAGGAGAAAATGAGTTGATATATGTTAATACTGGTTAGCCCAGAGTAACTGCTCAATAAATAGGAGCTTTTGTGAGTGTTACTGTTGGGCAAAAGACATTATACATGCTCCAAACCCAGCTCCTCCTCCCTGATTCCCAGAGAGAAACTGGAATTTGGAAGTTGGAGAGGCAGGTCCCACTAGAGGTGGCAGCTACGTGGCTTCAGACAAAACATCCAAGTAGTGTCCGCTGCCATGTGAGATGCCTGCTGTCTAACCAAGCTATGAGTAATAATCATGGTGATGTTTCTGACCATAAATTGAGAGCCCACCACATGTCCGGCATCAAATTTCCATTCATTGCTTATCTTTTTCTTCACGGATTGGCATTATGGTCCCATTTTACAGATGAGTGATCTGTTCAGGGTTGCACCACTAATAGTGACAGGGCGGGGATCTGGACTGGTCTGTGTGGCTCCAGGCTTCCCAGGTGGCTCAGAGGTAAAGAATCTGCCTGCCAACGCAGGAGACGCAGGTTCGATCCCTGGGCTGGGAAGATCCCCTGGAGGAGGAAATGGCAACCCACTCCAGTGTTGCCTGAAAAATCCCATGGACTGAGGAGCCTGGCGGGCTACAGTCTACGGGGTCGCAGAGTCAGACATTGAGTGAATGAACACAATCCTGCGTGGCTCCAGACCCCACCTCCCCTTTCACATCCCCTCCACGTGCCTTTACCCTCTTTGAGTGGTGCAAAGAAAGTTCTAAAACGCTGTTGCCTTCTTGGTTTTGTAGTTCTGCTGACAGAACCACCAATCGGGATTTCAGTGAACAAGGTGAGGAAGAACAGAGAGAAACCACCAAGCCCTTCGTAAACTGGAGAAAAATAAAAATTAAAATGAAGAGAAATGCTGAACTCTGAATGGGGCATTAGGGACCAGAGGGAGAATTCTTTTGCAAATTAATAATCATTTATCAATAGGGATAGGCTTCCCAGGTGACTCAGTAGGTAAAGAATCCCCCTTTTGATTCAGTAGTTGCAGGAGACGCGGGTTCGATCCCTGGGTCGGGAAGATCTACTGGAGGAGGAAACGGCAACCCACTCCAGTATTGTTGCCTGGAAAATTCCGCAGACAGAGGAGCCTGGTGGGCTTCAGTCAATGGGGTCACAAAGGGTTGGACACAGCTGAGCAGAGTACAGCAGGAGCACATTGATGGGCACCGGCTAATGGGGGAGGCTAACTGGGGTGTGATTCTAAGCCCATGTGGACAGACCTCTTGCGGAAACTCAAGACTTCAGAGCCCCAGAGCTAAGGTGCAGTACATTTGACAGTAGCTGGCAGACCTTTGCTTTGAGTCCCTTCCCTCACATCTGAACCTCTCAGCCTTTTCTGAGTTGAAAAATACCAGACTGACTCAGATCTTACCCACTCCACTGTGAGTCACACGTGCGGAACAGTTGGCACACGGCATCACATTTGGCTAAGGCAGACATGACTTCCATACCGTGTAGGAAGATCTCTTCCCCGCCCCTCATCTCTTCTCAAACGCTCTGGTCTTCCCTGTTCCTGGCTGATCTGGGGGCAGGGCTCTGAGGACTCCAGACCTGGTCCCTCTAGGCAGGCCATACATCATCTTGAGCTCAGGGTTTCTGAGTGAAGAAGCAGTGCCTGAGTTTGGCGGCCCCTGGGAGATCCTGAGCCCTGGAACACATCCAGGCCCAGGCAATGCGTTCCTCACCGCTCTGTTGTGGCCTGAGCTACAGAGGAAGTCTGCAGGGCACAAGGCCCCTGTTGTGCTTCTCCCACGATGAAGCTGGCTTGCTTTTTAAGCCAATAGGAAACTTGAGGCAAAGCTGGAAGCTTCTGAAAAAGCCCTGGGAGCAGGTCTGTGCATCTGTCCTGAGTCTCAGTCTCTCACTGTCCCTGGCCTTCCAGCGGCCCTGGGCTGAGCCTCCTGGACACTTGTTTCCTGAAATAGCTAACTCGTAAGAGCTTGTGAAGCAAAAAGAGGCTTCCTGGGTGGCTCAGTGGTAAAGAATCCACCTGCCAATGCAGGATACACGGCTTCGATCCCTGGGTCAGGAAGATCCCCTGGAGAAGGAAACGGCAGTCCACTCCAGTATTCTTGCCTGGGAAATCCCACTGTCAGAGGAGCTTGGCAGGCTATAGTCCCTGGGGTCGCAAAAAGTAGGACACCACTTAACGACTGAGCTTGCAGAAGCTTGGGAACTCCTGGGAGCTTGGGCAAGTCCCTTAACCTCTGAGTCATTTGCTTACTCGTTAAAAATGGGAGTGGGCCTAGTGCCTGCTTCATAGCATTTCCGTCTGCCTTGGGGCTCACTCTTAGGGCAGCTTTTTTGCGGTAACTTCAGCTCACGTTTCTTATGTGCCCTGGCATCATCCACTCTGGAATTTATTATCACTTTCCTCTTTCTATCCAACCGCCTCTTCCTATAGATGAAGCCTGTAAATAAACTGTGTACAGCCACCATCTCCAGCTTTTTAGCAGTCAGATGTGGGATGGGTCCTTTGGGAAGATGGAAAATTCACTCACAGAAGATACAATACCCAAAGCTCATAAGTATCAGATCCAAGACTGAAACTCTGGTCTTCTGCTTCCTGTCATTGTGCTCGAGGCTATGAGAGATGCAGGGCCAACCACAGTGCTCTGCCCCTACCTTCCAGGAACCCTCAGCCTGGCAGGCAAAGAAACCCACAGACACAGACTCCACACCAGATGGGATGATGGCATGTGATACATGCCTGAGGTGTGGATATTACCTGCAGGAAGGCAGAGCGACGTTGCTTAAGATACCCAGGTACTTCTTCAACTGTAATAAGGGTGGGAATCCCCTGAGGATCATGTTAAAATACAGATAGGATTCAGTGGGTCTGGGGTGGATCCTGAGATTTTTTTCATTTCCAATAAGCTCCCAGGTGATTCCACCGACCACACTTTGAGTAGTCATGGTTGAGATATCTAGACTTTTCTCTGCAATATCTTAAGCCTCCCTCCAAATGTCTAGAAATCAAAAGCAGAGGGCTTCCCTCGTGGCTCAGTGGTAAAGAACCTCCCCACCAATGCAGGAGACATGGGTTCGATCCCTTAGGTTTGATCCCTGATTTGGGAAGATTCCACATGCCATGGGGCAACTAAGCCTGTGCGCCACAACTATGGAGCCCACGTGCCCAGCTACTGAAGCCCAGGAGCCCTAGAGCTGGGGCCCTGCACCAAGAGAAGCCACCAGAAGGAGACCCCGCACACTGCAACTGGAGAGGAGCCCCGCTCTCCAAAAGTAAAGCCCGAGCAGCAAGGAAGACCCAGCACAGCCAAAATAAATAAATAAAAGCCCACGCACCACAACAAAGAGTAGCCCCCACTCACCACAACTAGAGAAAGACTGAGCACAGTAACAAAGACTCAGTGCAGCCAAAAGTAAAAACACATAAATTGTTTTAATATATAATTTTTAAAAAATAGCAGGCAAGGGAATACTCAGTGGATGATGGAAGTATGTCAAAAGGACACAGAAATCACCTGGTCAAAGCTCCCATTGGGAAAATAAGGACTCAGTAGATCACCCCTCCCCAAAATGGATTAAACAACAACAAAAAATGCAGACCAAAATATCAACCATTATTGACATAATAATGTCAATAAATGTTACTTTGGGGCTATTTAAAGATGGCAGCCTGGGCGATCTTCAGCACTCACTTCTCCATCTGAATATCCATTGTGCTTCTGGTATCACAGGGATTTACAGCAAAGGAAAAAACACAAAACTGAATCTCCACCCTGAATAACCTTACTGTTTACAAAGGAGATGAGTCAGAGTAAACAACAGAACAACAAGTCTCCAGTTCCCACATCTATGCAGTTCACATCCACGTTCACAGGAGGACACAGGAAAGCATGAATAGGCCTCAGAGACTGTCGGTCAGCAGGCATCAGGACCTTCCCAACCAGTCTTCCTGTGTCCACTCGGGACCCCCTCCAATTCATGCTCTCCACTGCACTGACCAGAATAGGCTTTTTGAAACTGCAAGTCTGATCACGTTGCAGACCCCCTCTCCATCACCCCCCTTTACAGCCCTCCACGTTTTCCCACTGCTTGTGGCAGAGCCTACAAGGTCCTGCAGTGCTGGCCTCGGCCTCTCCTTGACCCTCTGTGCCCCAGCCACACTGGTCAAGCTGTGCTCTTTATCACGTGGGCTTTGCATTCACTGTTGTCGGGAACACGTGGTTTAACCCCAGTTCAGTTCAGTCGCTCAGTCGTGTCCGACTCTTTGCGACCCCATGAATCGCAGCACGCCAGGCCTCCCTGTTCATCACCATCTCCCGGAGTTCACTCAGACTCACGTCCATCAAGTCCGTGATGCCATCCAGCCATCTCATCCTCGATCGTCCCCGTCTCCTCCTGCCCCAAATCCCTCCCAGCATCAGAGTCTTTTCCAATGAGTCAACTCTTCGCATGAGGTGGCCAAAGTACTAGAGTTGCAGCTTCAGCATCAGTCCCTTAAAAGAACACCCAGGGCTGATCTCCTTCAGAATGGACTGGTTGGATCTCCTTGCAGTCCAAGGGACTGTCAAGAGTCTTCTCCAACACCACAGTTCAAACCCATCAATTCTTCGGGGCTCAGCCTTCTTCACAGTCCAACTCTCACATCCATACATGACCACGGGAAAAATGATAGCCTTGACTAGACAGACCTTAGTGGGCAAAGTAATGTCCCTGCTTTTGAATATGCTATCTAGGTTGGTCATAACTTTTCTTCCAAGGAGTAAGCGTCTTTTAATTTCATGACTGCATGGTTTAACCCCATGCCCTCCCTAATTTCGAAGATGAAGAGAGTGTGAGCTGCAAGGGAGTTAGTATTAACTCTACCTCCCCCGAAGGCTTCCTAGGGGCAGAGAATGCTACCTTTGGGTGGGGGGGAGGGGAAGGATGACCTTAAGGGAAACAGAAGCAACAGACAGGCTCACCAGGAATGCTAGGGCCAAAAGACCTTGAAAAACACAGTCAAGATCCTACAATCAGTTTAGATGATTTCAAGTGTTACAGAAACCTGAAATACTATAGAAAAGTCTTAGTAGTCTCATCCAGACTGCCAAATTCGGTCTTAGATCTGGGGGTCCCTTTTTTTCTTTTTTTTTTTGAGCTTGAGACTTAAGTCTCCAAGTGCCTATCTGGTTATCTCCTCCAAGTACCCCACTGGCCCTCTCAGTCCAGTCCATCACAAACTGAGTTCACATCTTCTCTTTGTTAAATCCCGTCTTCTCTTTTCTGTTTGTCAACTGTTTCCTTACTTAGAACCATCTTTGATCCTCTCCCCTTGTCTTCTTCAGTTATCAGTTCTAGAGTCTCCCTTGCCCAATCCTTCTCTCCACTGCCACCATCAACATTTTCTCTCAGGTGGTTTTTTTTTTTTTTTTTTTTTTGATTGATGCAAAGGCCTCATACTCAACTCAAAACACTCCCAACTCAAAACACTCCCTACCCAGACTTCCCTGGCAGTCCAGAGGTTAAGACTCCGAGCTTCCAATCCAGGGGGCACAGGTTCAATCCCTGGAGAGGGAACTAAGATCCCACAGGCTGTGCAGTATGGCCATAAAAATAAAAATACACCCCCTACCTTACCTGCATGAGCCATGCATGCCTCTAAGCATCATTCCCTCAGTCATTTTCAGTGGATTTTCACCAGCTGTCCTTGGTCTGACTTTAAAAGTTCCTCTCTGCCTGCCTGTCTTTAGTGGTTTATCTTCCACCCTTGCTGCCTCTTATGCTACAGCCAGCCTAAGGGAGGTATTTGTCCTGTTCTTGCAAACCTGACGGACCTTCCCAACTGTGGCTGCCTATTTTGACCCCACCCCCATCCCAGTCTAAATCTTACGCTTTCTTCGAGGCTCATGTCTTCTACGAAGTCTTCTCTGATCCCCTGGCTGAAATATTATGGTTCCTCAGAATTTCTACAGTACTATGAAATGCTAATAATTTTTACACTGCATTCTACCATGACAAAGATAATTTCTTTGTATGACACTGTCAATATAATCTATTAATTATTGAGCATTTACTAGCTGAGTATCTTGGGCACATTATGTAAATGCCATGCCTTCATCCTTCATTTGTAAAATGATGGAAATAGTAACAGTAAGCTCATAGGGTTGTTGTGAGCATTCATTAGAATTACACCTGACACAAAGCACCCAGTTAGTGAATATTAGCTATTGGTATGAATACGGGGCGGGGGGTGGGAGTGCGGTACTTTATATTGTCTCAACTAACCCTCAGACCCCACTAAACTAGGTTACTATTATTATACTTTTTTTTTTTTAAACTTGTGGGTTGAGAACTGGTGGATTTTAAATGAAGTTGTGTGCAAAAACAAAAAATTGTGGGGAAATGCACATAACAAAAAATTAGCCATCTTAATCATTTTTAAGTGTACATACAGTCCAGTAATGTCAAGAATATTCACACTATTGTGCAGCCAATCTCCAAAACTTTTCATTTCGCAAAACTAAACTTCTATACCTATTAAACAACTCCCCATTTCCTCCTTCCCTAGTCCCTAGCAAGCCCTATTCTACTTTATGTCTCTATGTATTGTATTATTGTACTGGTTTTACAGACCAAGAAAACCAAGGTTCAGAGAGTAATCTGCTTCTAGGAGACAGAATCTGGACTTGCACTCGGGGCCCCATGCATACTCTGAGTCATTCTGAAGTACGGTTTCACCTCAGACAGTATCTGTGATGCGTTTACTTCCCCCATAACCATCGTGGCCACTGTGTGCCAGGGCCCTCCTCTGGGCCCCTGCGTTTTGCAGCCGTTCTCACGTGTAATCCTCACGGAAGCCTTGCAGTCACTGAGGGGTAGTGTCCTATCTCCCAGCGCGAAGCTGCTATAAGACAGATACACTGTATATGTGGAATCAGCCCTGATGCCTATCAATAGAGTAAACAATACTAAATAAGCCTGTGGCACATTTTTAATGCAATTGTTTACATTTTTTCAAAGTGTTGACAGTCTCAGGAGAAAACCAGCTGAAATGCATGAGGTCAGAAAGAGCTTCCCAGTCCCCATCACCCTCCTCGCCTCCTGCAGAGTCAATCTGCTGTGCTCACCCCAGTCCACCCCCCATCCCATCTGCACCTCCTCACCAGCATTGCTGAGCCACAGTCAGAGCCAGAGGCAGGCAGGCGGGCAGGCAAAGGGACATAAGAGACCGTGCCTGCTCTGCTTCCTCCCCCTGCCACTCCACCCCCACGTTCTTCCCTCCAACCATACCCAATCCTGACCATTCTGAAACACGCTCTGTCTTTTCACGCCTCCGTGACTGCGCACATGCTGTTCTGGAAGACTGGAATGCTTTCTCTCCCCTCGTTCTCCACCTCCAAGACTCCTACGGTTTCTGGTTTCTGCGAGCCAGCTCCTTTGCCTCCTCTGTGAAGACTCCTCCCCCACCCACCTCCCCAAGCTCTGAGTCCGCCTCTCTTTGGAGCAGACTAGTTAGCTCATCCGGGTGCTCTCGCATCTGGACTGAAGTGACCGTCTGTAACTCAGTGTGTCCCCCACGCTCCCAGCTCCTTGTGCTAAGATGAGGCTTCATCTCTGCTCTGAGCAGGGATAAAGAGTATTTCGGATCACTGATTCTTATTTTTTTAATGTTCCTGGTATATTTCAAAATGAGATAACAAGATCACAAATATTGAGGCATCTTTTTCAATGTCTAGCAGATGAATACTTCCAAATATAAAAAATTATAATTGTGCTGCTCACAAGATAATTATGATTTATTAAAATATATTAATAAATATGATTTATTAAACATAAGAAATAGACTATTTTATATTATATATTCATATAAATCATACATTATATTTATATATTATACATACAAGACTTATTAAGATATAACAATTTATGGTGCTCAGTAGGCACAGTGGTCTGTTAATAAGAAACAAGCTTCAGGATATGTAAGGAGGCTTTTTGATCAGATTGATCAGTGGATGTGACATAATGTAAAACCCCATTTGGAGACATTGTCAAAAGCCTAAATTGGAGACCCTGATGAAACTGCTCACCTGGCCCCCTTCTCCAGTGGCAGGCTGTGCTGCTGCCTCTGCACACAGTAGGCGCTGATTGTATGCTGAAAAATGGGAACGAACACAGCTTTCCAAGTTAGTTACCGAAAACCCACCCACAGTAGTATTCATGAAAACAATGAAGTCCTGAACAATGGGGCAGGAAGCCATCTCCTTCTCCAGTGACCCCAACCCTCAGAGTCCAGCTGAAGGCTGCAACCGGAAACCCCTCACCCAGAGTCTTTCCTTCCCGCCTTTCCCACTGCCCACCCCCCAGGGGGACCAAACGCACTCACTCTCAGCCCCCCTTCTTCTCAACCCTCTGGAGGGTCCCAGGTGAAAAAAGAAAAGCACTTACTCATAGGAGGAGGCAAGCAGCCAAGCTGGGCTTGGAGAGTCGTCCTGCCCCCAGGCAGGCCTAAGGAATAAAAGAAACGAGGACAAAGAAGGACTTAAAGCTCTGGAACAAGGGGAAAGAAAAGGCCTAAGAAAGTTTACAAAGCAATCTGTCAGAGAAGGGATGAAAAGGGAGCCCCAACTGAGCCGAGGGGCTCGGGCACTCACCTCACCTTCAGCCCAGTTAGAAACCTGCAAACTCTGAGCTGACCTCTCTCTTCCTTGTCCCAGAGCTTTCCCTGGGAGCATGATGCCTCACCTTGCCGGGTTTTTGGTAGCCCCAAATACTTCTGCTCTACTTGGCTCAATATGCCAGTTCTCTTGAACTCAACAAACTGACTCAACTGCCAGCTCCCTCTGGATTTTCACTGAAACACTCTGGATAATAAGGTCACCAGCAGATCTCCAAAGCTATCTAGCCACTCTGACTTCCCAGATGTTCTGAGCCAGTGAAAATATCCACAGGCTTTCTGAAAGTCTCTCCTGCCACCAAAGGCAGGATTAATAGTAATATCAATGATCATCTGAGTGCTCTCTCTCTATGGAGTGCTTTAAATCATCTTACTGCTCACCACCACCTTAGGTACAGATTACCCAATTTCACCAGAAAGGGAAGTGGGCCTGGAGTGATTAAATGACTTTCCAAAGGATACGCAGCCTGGATTCCAACCTAGGTCTGTCTGACCTTGATGCCCACACACTTCCCACTCAGGACACCACCTCTTGGGAATCCTCTACGATTCTATTTTTTTGTGTGTGTGGTTCCCATATTAATTTTAGATGGGGGAGGGATGGTACAATTCTGTGGTATCTAAAAAATTTCTTACCTCACAGTTGGCAGTGTAGAGTGGGGAGTGGGAGAGTCTGCCTCCTGGCTGGGTAGGGTCCTGAGTTCTTTTTAAACACTTGATTAATTAGCCATAAATAACTGGGCACTGGGAACAGGACACTCACTAATAAAAGCGTAGCCTAGAGTCACGTTTGATGAAAAAAATTCAAGTCACTTGGTGGGTGGACATATCTGCAAAACAAAAGCAAAGCCCCTTTCCCAGCCCAGGCAGAGAAGTCTCCTGTACAGTTAGAGACAACAGGCTTCTGGGCACGTGGCCAAGGTTCTGAGGATATTTATAACTTGAAGAGGGTGGGAGTCCCTAATAAGCTGCTATATTCTTTTTCCATCACTTCCCTCTCCAAGGCTACAGCGAGCTCGGAGCTCTCCTTCGCCCAGAATGCCTGCTCTCCCTAGTGCTCCGCTTCCATTGTCTCATTTTCTCATCCTGGCTGGGGAAAGGGAAGGCTACAAGTCCTTCCGTTCGGAAGAGCTCCAGTTGAATGCAGCTTAGCTGCTGGTGGTATTTCTTGGCTAGCTGCTGTGGTCTCGGAGATCTGCCTAGGAGCCTGTGGTTTCCCTGAGCTGCCTCAGTCTGATGTTTCGGGAATTCTGTGTCTTTGGGAACCGCCTACCATCTCTGGCTTTGCCTGCATGTCTACGGATCGAGATCTACCTGCAGATCTAAGATATCCAGGATCTGCCGGTGATTCCTATAATCTTTCCAAACGTGTGCAGTCTCAAGAGAACTCTTGTCTGCGGATTTGAAATCTGTTTTGAGGCCTCTTGGATCTTTTGAAGCCGGAGACCTAACACATCTTTCGCGGGCCAGGAGGTGAGTCTGTTGGTTCCCAATTCGGGTTTTCGGCTTCCTGACTTCAGTCGGTCAGGGGCTGCTAACATCCTGAGAGCCCGTTGGGCTTAGGCCGTTAGAGGCCCACGATTCCATCGACGCGGGAGGCCTTCAGGAACTCTTTTATCAGGCAAGCCCTCGGGGATAATAAGGACAGACTTTCCGAACCCCGGGGCGCGGCTCGCTCCACCTTACGCACCCTATGCCCCACCCTCTCTTCTGACCCCGCTTCGGCTTTTGCCTCCCCTCCGCTAGGCGCAACTCAGCCGGCCCCTCAAGGTGAGCCCGTTTTAGAAGGACGCGGTCGGACACCCCTACAGGGTTAACAGCGATGGAGCCGAGACCCAGCCGGGCCCTGCCGCGGACCTCACTCTCCCGCGGACGGGCTGCGCGGTGCCTCCTGGGAGTTGTAGTCTGCACAGCAGTGTGAGAATGCCGCGGTGGCTGCTGGGAGATGTAGTGCGTGGGTGGAGCTCAAAGTTCCAGCGCGGCCGCTGAGTCTCTCCCCTGGGGAGTGGGCGGCTGCTGCTTTCCTCTCAGGCTGGGGTCGTCAGATGAGAGCTAATCCCAGAGGAACCCAACACAGGCCACCACCTGTATAAGGCTCGATGTCGCAGTTAAGCTTAACTTAAGCTCGACTCAAGATAAACTTCTAGGGGTCTGAGGAGAAGCAGGGCAACCTCTCTGGCTTAATCCGACCGCGCTCTCCAAGAGAAGAAAGTGAAAGACACTCCGCCCTGGCTAGGAGGACGCGCTTTTTTTCTTCACCCTTTTGTTCTTTCCCTCCGTGGCTTTTGGCCTCTTGACTGGCCTTTGTACGACAGAGTGGAACTCCAACTCCCGACAGGCCACTGGGACGGGCGCAGGCGCGCTAAAGGGGCTCTGCCGGGCTAGGAGAGGCGGGCCTAATACTCGGCATCTAATTGGCAGAGCGCTTTGGGAGCTTCGCTCGCTGATTGGCCGAGGCAGCTGCCGGAAAGGGCCCAGCCTCGACATGGAGGAGCAGAGGCGTTCTGTGGGCTGGGCTGAGCCTCCTCCCTGAGAGAGCGTCGGCTTGACCCCCGGGTCCGGGAGGGACCGAGCCAGGGGGTTGTCTTATTAAATTCTGGCAGCTTCCACCCCTTGGTGGCGGAGACACAGAGGGCGGGTCGAGTTTGAGGGTCAGGGAGGAGAGTGACCCGGCCCGGGTTCAGGGCCCTCCCCACCCGCCTGGGCGGCCAGAACTCCAGCCCTGGGGAGTGGGCAGGGCCTGTTTCTGTGCCTCACGCCCTGCTTTTCGCCTCCTTTAGCGCTGTCTGCTAGCTGCTTTTCCTGCTCTCTCTCCTGGGAGGCGAATCCTTGAGCCCGAGATGGCAGCCACCCTGCTCATGGCTGGGTCCCAGGTAAGCCGGGGGTGGCTTCTTGGACCCTGCCTATGCTTAACCACCTCGTCCCCGCGTTTCTTTGCTCTGCAAATCCCTGTGGGAAATTCCCTGGGATTAGTAATTCGCTTGCTTTGCCATTCTGCCTCCAGAGATCCAGTATCAGGGCAGTATAGCCACAAACAAGCATTTATTGAACACCTGCTGTTTGCCTTTCAATACTAGGGAGACAAAGATGGATGGAATGTGCCCTCCCTGTTTGGTCACAGTCTGTAGGAAGACAGATGCATCCGGTTAGCCATGAGACTAGCGTGATAAAAGCACTATTTTCTGTAGGAGCAAGGTGCTGTGGGAACCAATAAGTGGGAGTATTCTCTCTGAGGTGAGGGAGGGAGGAGTGGAGCAGAGCAGCGGAATGGGCGGCGGGGGGTGGGGAAGGCGGGCACTGACGAACAGCTGGTGCTTGAACAGGGTTTTAAGGAATAGTAGGATTTCACTAGTCCGAGGAAGATACTCCAAGAAAAGAGGAACGTTGTAGGTAAAGGTATGGAATGATGTAGATGCTCCATGTGTCCGGCCATGGGACCAAAGCAATCTGCCCATAAATTGCTCTCTCCTGAACCACATCTCTTTGTTGCTTATTTCTCCTTTGGACTCTACATATCAGACCTAACGCCTTTTGCCTTCTCAACAATTCCAGCCATGTCTCTCATTTCAAGAAGAAAAATTGGTACTAACTTCCTAGATACCAAGTATTGAGGAAGCAATGTGTGATTTCAGGCACCTGTGACATTTGAAGATATGGCCATGTACCTCACCCGCGAAGAATGGAGACCTCTGGACCCTACACAAAGGGACATTTACAGGGACGTTATGCAGGAGAATTATGGAAATGTTGTCTCATTAGGTAAGAATTCTCTGTCTTTCTCCACCCCACGTTTTTTGAGACTATCAAAAATGCCTTAGCTCTTTCAACACAAACTAGTTACTTGATTTTTAAAGCACCTAATTGGATTTTGGCTTGGGCTGAGCCCTCAGGCAGATCTTTGAGTGAGGGAATATCAAGGTCATACCGTCTAGGATAAAACATTGTTTCTGCACATTTTAGAAACACTCAAGATTTCTTGCGCCCTGAATCATTTGCCATTCTCCAGCCTGTTTGTACAGATCACTGACCAAACAGGTCTGACATAATGGTACTTGCCAGGTTATAAATGCCCCTGTAAATGGTGCTTTTACTAGAAGATGAAGGGGTGCTGACCGAGGTTGACAGGAGGGCAAAAGCCACCTTTTTGTGTTTGTTTTGGCTTCAGAGCCCGAGCTTTGCCTCAGGTCCTTTATTTATCCAGAGTAGGTAGTTGTCTAGAGATGTTTCAGAGTTGATCATAGATTTTGAGTGTTTCAGATGCTCTTCCAGGAGAATCCTGAACTAAATGAGATCACAAATTCTATTAAAGAGGGAAGCTAATTTTCTTTAATGGCCTGCAAACCTGTCGTTTCTCTGAGATACCCTTTTGTCTGGGTGCATCTAGAATAAACTGTTCTTGAGCCGAACAGTCTTTTGACTCACTTTGTCTCCTGTTAGGACTTGACAGAAGTTAGCAACCGTGTATGGTTCACTAGGTTATCTGCCATTCATTAGGATTATTTCTTTTTCTGAAAGCTTTATCCCCATAGCTTTTAACAAACAAATGGCAACTCTGAAGGGTTTCCTATTTAACCTGGACTCACTCTGATGTCTCAGCTTTCATGGATCCTTCCTTTAGAAATGCAGCTAGAAATGACGCTATCTACCCAGATCTGTTGTAGTCAGGAACCCAAATATTCCACTTAATCCAACAAAAACAAGAAATGAGAATCTTAAAGACATGTGAATGTATATGTCAGTTGTCCACCCCAAGGAATGCTTGTTGGAAAGATGGAAACATGGAAGCACCAAAAAAAAAAAAAGCAAGTTTCTTGCCCAAATAAGTTTGGGAATAGGTTAAATAATGTTTACAAGACTTCTTTACCTTCAGACTCCTCAGAACCTATAATCTGGTATCAGGGCGTTTTGAATTTCTGAGAAGAGGATGTTGTATGTACCATTTACCAAACTAATTTATCCATGGACCTTTTTCCCCCAGAATACCTAGTAACCTCTTTCTAAAAAGTGTACCAAGAGACACAACTTGGAAACATAGTGACTAGTAGAAAGTTTCTTATACATAGTGACTTTGTGTATTCTGATTTTCTTTTAAAGTCTTTACCTAGTCAATGCCAAGAGTATTCTGAGCCAGGCATCTTTTTTGCCTTCTCCAACTGTCTCACTTCTGTTTACATTAAAAGGCCAGTGAGGGGGACTTCCCTGGCAGTCCAGTGCTTAAGACTGTGTTCTTCCAATGCAGAGGGTGTGGGTTCAATTCCTGATTGGGGAACTAAGATCCCAAAAGCTGCATGGTGAGGCAGGAGAAAAAAAAGTACCCAAAAAAGCCACTGAAAAGTAGCAAGTAACATTTGGCAGTCATTTTTCTTGTCAAGTGAGACTTGATATAGATTGATAAAAATCTGTTTTTCTCCATGCTAACCCAGTAAGTCCATTTTTTCCCCTAGTAGGTGCTTAGTATATACTAAATAATGCTAATAATGAAGACAAGTTAAGAACATATAATATATACACACATGCATTCACATGCAAAATATCTAGGCTCTTGGCTCTTAGAAGTTCTAATTTAGAGTCTTTTATATTTTCTTTTATATATATATATATTTATTTGTTTATTTGGCTGTGCTGGGTCTTAGTTGTGGCACACGGTTTTAGTGACAGCATGTGGGATCTAGTTCCCTAACCAGGGATCGAACCCTGGCCCCCTGCATTAGGAGCTTGAAGTCTTAGCCACTGGACCACCAGGGAAGTCCCTAGAATCTTTTATATTTTCTATTTCTGGTTTTCTTCTTTTGAAATACCAGGAACGTATATAATTTGAATAAAGAACCATTAACTGTAGTGATACAAAGCATTAACTTTTATCAGACACCTGGATTTGTATCTTAGCTTCACCATTTACTACCTTGTAACCGTTTGTGAACCACTTCTGTGGACCTTGGATTTCTCATTCATAAAGTAGAAATCATCATGATGCCCGGAGGAGGCAATGGCACCCCATTCCAGTACTCTTGCCTGGAAAATCCCATGGACGGAGGAGCCTGGTGGGCTGCAGTGTATGGGGTCGCTAAGAGTCAGACATGACTGAGCAACTTCACTTTCACTTTTCACTTTCACGCATTGGAGAAGGAAATGACAACCCATTCCAGTGTTCTTGCCTGGAGAATCCCAGGGATGGGGGAGCCTGGTGGGCTGCCATCTCTGGGGTCGCACAGAGTTGGACACAACTGAAGTGACTTAGCAGCAGCAGCAGCATTATGATGTCTGGTGCTCAAGCTGGTTGAGGTAATTCACATAAAGAACTTAGCACAATGCCCAGCACACAGTAGATCATTTTTTGTGTGTGTTTACCAATAATATTCTTTACCCTTTATTACAGATTTTGAAATCAGGAGTGAAAACGAGGTGAATCCAAAGCAAGAGATTAGTGAAGATGTAGAATTTGAGGCGGCATCTGAAAGACCTGTTGGTAATACTGAGGAAAATCCTGAAAGTGAAGAGGCCTTTGACAACAGGGATAGATCAGAAAGACAATGGGGAGATTTAACGGCAGAAGAGTGGGTAAGCTATCCTCTCCAACAAGTTACAGATCTGCTTGTCCACAAAGAAGTCCACACAAGCATCCGATATCATATATGTTCTCATTGTGGAAAGGCCTTTAGTCAGATCTCAGACCTTAATCGGCATCAGAAAACCCACACGGGTGACAGACCCTATAAGTGTTATGAATGTGGGAAGGGCTTCAGTAGAAGTTCCCACCTTATTCAACATCAAAGAACACACACTGGGGAGAGGCCCTATGACTGTAATGAATGTGGGAAAAGTTTTGGAAGAAGCTCTCACCTCATTCAGCATCAGACAATACACACTGGAGAAAAGCCTCACAAATGTAATGAGTGTGGGAAGAGTTTCTGCCGGCTGTCTCACCTCATCCAGCACCAAAGGACCCACAGTGGGGAAAAACCCTACGAGTGTGAGGAGTGTGGGAAAAGCTTCAGCCGGAGCTCTCACCTAGCTCAGCACCAGAGGACCCACACAGGTGAGAAGCCTTATGAATGTAATGAATGCGGGCGAGGCTTCAGTGAGAGATCTGATCTCATCAAACACTATCGTGTCCACACGGGGGAGAGACCCTACAAGTGTGATGAGTGTGGGAAGAATTTCAGTCAGAACTCTGACCTCGTGCGCCATCGCAGAGCTCACACAGGGGAAAAACCATACCACTGTAATGAATGTGGGGAGAATTTCAGCCGCATCTCACACTTGGTTCAGCACCAGAGAACCCACACTGGGGAAAAGCCATATGAATGTAATGCCTGTGGGAAAAGCTTCAGCCGGAGCTCTCACCTCATCACACACCAGAAAATTCACACTGGAGAGAAGCCCTACGAGTGCAACGAGTGTTGGCGAAGCTTTGGTGAAAGGTCGGACCTGATTAAACACCAGAGAACCCACACAGGAGAGAAACCCTATGAGTGTGTGCAGTGTGGAAAAGGATTCACCCAGAGCTCCAACCTCATCACACATCAAAGAGTTCATACGGGAGAAAAGCCTTATGAATGTACAGAATGTGAGAAAAGTTTCAGCCGGAGCTCAGCTCTTATTAAACATAAGAGAGTGCACACTGACTAAGTCCTGTAATTATGACTGGGAAATGATTCATTTGAAGGTACAATCGCATTTGATATCAAAGAGCTCTCTCAAGACTGAAGCTTCTCTTACTATACTGACTTTCTTTGCTGTGGGTTGCCATTTAAAACATCACAGAAGACAAGCCACTTGAAATTCTGACCCATGGCTTTGGGAATATTATTCCCTCTTCCAAAATAGTGATTTGTATTCACCCAATACTAACGAATTATTTCATCAAAATCACAAATAACTGGAAATCTGAAGACCAGGTGATAAATGCTGGTAAATGCTCAGGCCTGGAAATGGAGTAAATCTTTCAAAGTAATTTCTCCCATCCTTGACCCAAAGAGCTATACTAGGAGAAATGTTGAACTGTGATAGGGTGGTCACAGCTGCTTTGGAACAAAACAACCAGAGACTACCTGAATTGCCACACCTATTCACTCACCATCATAGTAGCTGGGCACACACATCTTCCCTTCAAAGGGCTTTCTCCTTGAGTTGCTCATGCATTTGTATCTTTCTATCTTCCTGAGAGCAGGATTCTGCACGGTGAAGGCAATGATCATTACTTTTCTCCTCATTGTTTCTAATTAACTTTTTTTAAAGCTTTCCTCTTTGTGAAAGCTAACTGAAGATTCAGATTGAAAGGAAAAATGAGACACAGATTTGGGGACCAAGGACTCATCAACAGTGGTGATTTTAGCAAGAGATGCCCACTGTTGTTATTGCCATTGATCAGAATTTATGAATTTTCTTTGGGGATCACTGTAGGCAATATTGTAGGGAAAATCTTCAAGGAAAGGTAGGACCATAAGTGATGGTGGAGTGTAAGGAGCAAGTGGAATTGACTGGGGAAGGAAGCATAGAGTTCCTTCCCAAGGAATCAGGTTATTTCTGTGTTCTTTCCCCTCTACCCTTTAAGATCAATTCTCCCTATACTGCTAACTCTAGGATTTGATAAGGGCCACATCCCAGTGTTTATCTTAGCTTGCATAAGGGCATGTGTATGTACAGTGAAACGTGTATTCTTTTGTTTTTTCCAATAGCAGAAACTTAATTCACACTGAATTAGCATGCTCTTGGGTGATATTGATCATGTGACAGAAAAACTGACATAACTCCAATGTGAGAAATGTCCTTTTGTTCATTCTTTATGAAAAAAATTTAAACACTAGTGCTCTTGTGTGCACTCTCCTGAAAGATCTCTATAGAACCAAGCACTTGTTTATATGTATTAGTCTGTTGGAGATAATTACCAAATAGGTTGATTGTCCTAGTCTCAGACTGAATGATCTCTTTGCCCTAGTCACAAGGAATTAATAAACCTAGATAGGAATGTATTTCCATTCTCTCAGCTTACAAATTTAAGTGGTTTATGTCAGTGTTGACCCAATTTAAGCCAGTAATGTCAGTTCTCCTTACCTCAGCTCAAATAGGAATTAAGAAATATCCTGAATGTTGATGCTTATCCAAGTATTTGGGGGTGGGAGTGGGAGGGAATCGATGTCCAGGAATGGGGGCTAGAGTAAGGAATATTTTGTTTTGAGTCTGCCCCAAATACTGTGCTTTATTGTGAGTGTTGTAACATTTGAAAAACTTTTGCCATAACTCTTTGGGACTTGGTGTTAAAAGAGCCAGTGGTCTTTCCTGGGTCGTGTACTATAGTGATTTCCTGTGACCCACTGCCCTGCGGGTCTGCATCCTTTGCAATAACACAACCTCAGACGTAACAATGAAATAATCCACAAAGTAGATGTCTTTCTGTTGGCACTCCTATTTAAATACAGAATTGGGCAGGGAGCATGTTCTTTGTTCTATACAAAATCTAGCTGTGGATATTCATGTTTTAATTGTTGAATGACTTACATGTTCTTGATGACTAAACTCAAACGTGTCTTTTCCCCATATCAGTGTTGCTGATGGTTTTAATGAATATCAAACTTCTGTTGTTTCTGTGAGCCGCTAGGGGCATTAGCTTCAGAGTGGCCAGAGAAGACATCATCTCCATGACCTAACTGTATTTTACCCGCTTTTCCTTCCCTATTCTCCTGCCTTACCCCTAGCCTGTTCCTTCTGCTGCTTTTGGTTTCTAAGTGCCCCAGCCTTCTCTCCAGACATGTACACTCCAGTTGGGAAGTTAAAAGGGCAGAGGGCCAGACCAGCTCTATCTCCTCTCTTGCTGCCAGTTGTTGCCCATTTGCTGCGTTGAACTCTGTGTGAAGTTATGCATCAGTCTCTCTTTGCTAAAGCTTTCTGCATGCCTTCTGCTCCCAAGTCTCTGGCTGCTTCTGCACATACCCTGAACACATCGTGCCTGTTTTCTATGATTGTGGAGAGTGAGTGAACAAGTTAAGTATGTAGCACAGTTTTCCTTCTGGTATTGGTCACAGTTATACTAGTGTCTATCTACATCTGTATTATTCTAACAATATTCTGTAATTAAAAGTAAAATTTTTAAAATCAAAAAGCGAAGAATTATTTTAGTAATTCAGCACCAATTCACAAAATAGCTTTTCATCGGATTCATTAAAATTGGGCACAATTGGTTTTTTATATTGATGCCTTTGTACAGATGTTCTTGTGGGACTCTGGGAAGTGTCTTCACATATTGGTCAGCCTTTTGGATATTGCCATATTTGGGGGAGATGCAAAAACCTTGGCATTTCCTATGAAGATTAGGCTGATGGCAAACAACCTGGAAATATTTGGTATGGGTAACTCATTAACTTTGGGGAAGGAAAACAAAAGCAAAAAAAAACAAAAAGGAAAAAATGAGGGGAGGCCATATTGCTTTAAGGAGATATTTTTGGGTATCTGTTAGTACTAAAACAGTTTCTACTAAATTAGTATTAGGATCCCAGAACAGAGAGATGTCTTAAAAATGGTCAGAGGCTCTCAATTCATGACAAAATTTCACAGTCTGCCTAAGGCAGTGATTATTTTCTAGTAGGTTGTGGCCACAATCTTCAAATTTCTTACAAGTAATTTTATCTTGGGGAGCCTTTTTTCTTTTTTTAATGGAAGACCAATTTAGACAGAGGTAGGGAGAGAAGTGCTTTAAACTGGGGGAAAATACAAATGTGAAAGAAAAATTTTAATTTACCCTATAACCAAGACTTGAAAGAGATTTTATAAATTATCAGACTTTTTTTGGGGGGGGAGGTGGTGGTAAGGGGCTGTGCCACATGGCTTGTGGGATCTTACTTCCCCAACCAGGGATGAAACCTGTGCCCTTGGCAGTGAAAGCTCAGAATCTAACCACTGGATCTCCAGGCAGTTGGCATAAACATTTCTTAAAACTTTTTTTCTCCTTCCTACATGTTCAGCATTTTTTATTTCCGGAAAGGAAAGTTCAAGGAAAATGGTGGAGAAATTGACCTGGCACTTCTCCTTCAGGGTATTTAATATGTTATATTTCACCATTATTCTAATAAGGGCAGATTTCCTTCTCTGAATTTTCTCTAGGTGGCTAGCCCTTGGTTAGGGCTGTGCTTCCAGGCCATTAGGACTCCACTGAGTCCATTGAAATGATAATTTGTTCAATGGTTCCATAGTGTTTCAAAGGTTAGTGTTCCTGCTGAAAAAGGAGTTCCTGTGCCTCAGGAGAAACTTACTCTTTGAAGCATTGGTTAGATACCCATCTCTGTACAGTAGAGGAGCAGCCGACTGGGACCTCCTTATCTCTAGGAGACTTTAAGATAAAAAGGTTGTTAGTGAAAAACAACAGAGGAGTAAAATCGCTTGAAGAAAATGACCCTGTAATGACCTAAAATGGTTTCAAGGTGAATCTCATTGTATTTATCTGTTTTCCTAAATAGTTCATATGCAAAGTCTGTATCATTTTTACCTTCTTCAAAGCTGCTTTTGTTTTTCCCTTTGGGAGAGACTGAGGCTGGTGATATCAGGATCTCACTTTGAATTTCATAGCATCCCCTGTGGCTGCCTTGTAGGCATCACTTGGAAATTAGCCAGGTAGACCTGAAACTGAATCTACCACTTTGTTCTATTACCACCATCACCTTTCACTTGCTTCTTCTGTACTTCCAGACTCAGTCATGGTCTAGTCATCCATGCTAGAAACTTATATTTCATATTTGAAAACTACTCCTTAAGCTACTATTCCAAAAGCAATCATAAAAATCAGTTGCATAATTAGTCTTCCAGTCATTATCTTAGTCATAGTCATAAGTTGCTCAGTCGTGTCCAACTCTTTGCGACCCTATGGACTGTAAACTACCAGGCTCCTCCGTCCATGGGATTTTCCAGGCAAGAATACTGGAGTGGGTTGCCCTTTCCTTCTTCAGGAGATCTTCCCAACCCAGGGATTGAACCCAGGTCTCCCACATTGTAGGCAGACGCTTTACCGTCTGAGCCACCAGGGAAGTCCTGTCATTACCTTGCCACCTCCTAAATATTTCTCAAATCTATCTACCTGCTTTCTCTGTTGCCCTCACTTATCATGTAACCTTGGGCAAGTTACTTAGCTTTTCTGTTCCTTGGATTTCCCATCTGTAAAGTGGTGGGTAATTATACCTACCTCACAGAATGGGTCCGGAAGATCCGCTGGAGAAGGAAATGGCAATCCACTCCAGTACTATTGCCTGGAAAATCCCATGAACAGAGGAGCCTGATAGGTTACAGTCCATGGGGTCGCAAAGAGTCGGACACGACTGAGAGACTTCAGTCACAGAATTGCAAAGATTAAATGAAATAATAGAGCTCAAAATATTAGTTGCAATTATTTAGACCATCCCCAAGCCACATCCTGCTTACTGAAACAACCTCTTAATGAGTCTCCTCTATTTTCAACCTCCTTCCAACTATTCTCCCTAGCTGCAGCTAGAATGATCTTTCTGAAGGGCAAACCCATTCTTGCCATTCTGCGCAAAACTTTCTCATGCTTTCCATTGCCAGTGGCACCATGTGTAATGTTTGAGGAAGTGAACAAGACCTGGCCTCTGCTGCCTTCCCGAGCTGTGGTTCTCTGCCCTTTCCCTGCACTTGCAGCACTCTCCAAGCTGCCTCTCCTCTCCACTCTTCTGGTCAGCTTCTCCTCCTCCTGCAGGTCTCCATGCCTGGCTTGTTCCAGGGAACCTTTCCTGATCCCACAAGACTGGAGCAGGTGTTCCTGTTCAGTGTTCCCTGGGTTTATCCCAGTCAAAGCACTTTATTCCTGTTTTGTAAATGCCTGTTTACTTCTTTGTCTCCTCCACTAGATTCTGATATCCTCCAAGAAATCATTGTGTGTTGCTCACCATTGTATCTTCAGTCCCTAGCAAATGTTTGACTGAGAATAGGGAGGCAACAAACATGTGTTGGATAAATGAAAGGAGTTGATGTATCAATTTCATTCCCTTCAGTGGGACTGGTGACTTCATTTCTGATTTTTCACTACACAGTTCAGTTCAGTTCAGTTGCTCAGTCGTGTCCAACTCTTTGCAACCCCATGAATCGCAGCACGCCAGGCCTCCCTGTCCATCACCATCTCCCAGAGTTCACTCAGACTCACATCCATCGAGTCCGTGATGCCATCCAGCCATCTCATCCTCCGTTGTCCCCTTCTCCTCCTGCCCCCAATCCCTCCCAGCATCAGAGTCTTTTCCAATGAGTCAACTCTTCGCATGAAGTGGCCAAAGTACTGGAGTTTCAGCTTCAGCATCATTCCTTCCAAAGAAATCCCAGGGTTGATCTTCAAAATGGGCTGGTTGGATCTCCTTGCAGTCCAAGGGACTCTCAAGAGTCTTCTCCAACACCACAGTTCAAAAGCATCAATTCTTCGGCACTCAGCCTTCTTCATAGTCCAACTCTCACATCCATACATGACCACAGGAAAAACCATAGCCTTGACTAGACGGACCTCAGTCGGCAGAGTAATGTCTCTGCTTTTGAATATGCTATCTAAGTTGGTCATAACTTTTCTTCCAAAGAGTAAGCGTCTTTTAATTTCATGGCTGCAATCACCATCTGCAGTGATTTTGGAGCCCCCCAAAATAAAGTCTGACACTGTTTCTACTGTTTCCCCATCTATTTCCCATGAAGTGATGGGACCGGATGCCATGATCTTCGTTTTCTGAATGTTGAGCTTTAAGCCAACTTTTTCACTCTCCTCTTTCACTTTCATCGAGAGGCTTTTTAGCGCCTCTTCACTTTCTGCCATAAGAGTGGTGTCATCTGCATATCTGAGGTTATTGATATTTCTCCCGGCAATCTTGATTCCAGCTTGTGTTTCTTCCAGTCCAGCGTTTCTCATGATGTACTCTGCATAAAAGTTAAATAAGCAGAGTGACAATATACATCCTTGACGTACTCCTTTTCCTATTTGGAACCAGTCTGTTCCAGAAAAACGTCTATTTCTGCTTTATTGACTATGCCAAAGCCTTTGACTGTGTGGATCACAATAAACTGTGGAAAATTCTGAAAGAGATGGGAATACCAGACCACCTAACCTGCCTCTTGAGAAACCTGTATGCAGGTCAGGAAGCAACAGTTAGAACTGGACATGGAACAACAGACTGGTTCCAAATATGAAAAGGAGTACGTCAAGGCTGTATATTGTCACCCTGCTTATTCACTACACAAGCCACTCATAAAAGAAAGTCTGTAGAAACGGGAGATATTCTGTCATTGCATGTCTGGTGGGGCCTCATGCAAGAGGAAAAAAGGCTCCCAGAGGCTATGTGGTCCTCCCAAGGTAAAATGAGGATAAAATCACCTACTCTTGAAGCGTCAGTATTTGATGAATCATTGTCGTCTTTGGAGGGTTATCTAGGATTAGACATTATGGCAACTTTGGTAAAATGTTGCAAGGCAAGCTCTCAATACAGGGAGCTTGGGCAGGATTCTAAACTCCCAACTGTAGATTTGGCTATTGGTCAACCTCTGAATTCTCCAAGCTGATAATTCTCCAAATTGAGCATTATAAACCAATAGTTGTTGATATTTTGAGAAGGATCCAGAGTCCTTTAAGAATCTAGTGAAAGTTTTGACTCTTTTTTTTTTTTTTTTTTTGAGAGTTCTTTATATATTTTGGATACAGGACTTCCCTGGTGGCTCAGGCAGTAAAGCGTCTGTCTACAATACGGGAGACCTAGGTTTGATCCCTGGGTCGGGAAGATCCCCTGGAGAAGGAAATGGAAATCCACTCCAGTACTATTACCTGCAAAATTCCATGGACAGAGGAGCTTGGTGGGCTACAGTCCATGGGGTCGCAAAGAGTCGGACACGACTGAGCGACTTCACTTTCCTTTATCAGATACATGATTTGCAAATATTTTTCCTAGTCTTTGACTTTTCATTACCTTAACAACGTCTTTCAAAGAACCAACGTTTCACATTTTGATGAAGTCCTGTGTTCTAATAGGATTTTTACCCACGATTTCCTTTTCTAAGTCTCTGTATTGATAGTTCTCAAGTTACAAGACTCAATCTTTGTTTTTTAGATGAGGGAGGAAAGAAGCATGCTTTCTAGATTTCACCTTCATTTGGTTATATCCACTCTATTGGAATTTGGGTTTTAGCCCAGGAGAAGGCAATGGCAACCCACTCCAGTACTCTTGCCTGGAAAATCCCATGGACGGAGGAGCCTGGTAGGCTGCAGTCCATGGGGTTTCGAAGAGTAGGACATGACTGAGCGACTTCACTTTCACTTTTCACTTTCATGGAGAAGGAAATGGCAACCCACTCCAGTGTTCTTGCCTGGAGAATCCCAGGGATGGGGGAGCCTGGTCGGCTGCCGTCTATGGAGTCGCACAGAGTCAGACGACTGAGGTGATTTAGCAGCAGCAGCAATACTGCCATTATACCAGAGCAACAGGGCCATCTTTCTGAGCCCTGTATGTTAAGGGGTCCTCCAGTTGTACCTTTCCCCGTGGGAGCAGAGGAACATGCCATCTAGAGCTTATACTCCTGCCTCCCCTTCTAAATCACCAACTTCAGTTATCTAGGACCTGGACTCCTTTGCCCTGACAGCTCACTTCAAGCCTCTTCCCTAGTCCTAGTCCCAACCCAACCTCCAGGCACACAATGAATCGTTTTCACCAGTGACTTATTAGGAGTCAGAACCTATGATATCCAGATTTCTGAGGTGAGTAATTTGTTGGATGGATGAGTATGCTGTGAGTGGAACCCAGGCACACAAAGAGGAGAAATCTGATCAGGGTACAAAGGATAGAAGTTAATTCATTTAATAAAAACTTGTTGAGCACCAACAGTATACTTGGTATAGGACTGAATGAGATAAAGGCTCCGCCCTTATTGAATTTGTATTCTGTAGGGGAGACGGACAAAGGCATACATAACATCAGGTGATAACAAATGCAGTAAATAAAAATAAGGGAAGTGGTGTGAAGAGGGACTGCTATTTTAGAGAAGATAGTCAAGACTATCTAAAGTGACATTAGAGCAGAGTTCCGAAGGTGTCAGGATATCTGGAGGAAAGTGTTCTAAGTTCTTAATTTACTAAAGAGCAAATGTGAGGGGCTGAGGCAGCGGTTGGCATGCTGGAGGAATAACACCAGGTTGGGGTGGGTGGAGCTCAATGAGGAAGGGGGCAAATGATGGGAGATAAAAACCATTTTTAGAGACTAGTTGTGGAGTTCAAAGAACCTCTTAACATCCAAACACACTCACATGCCCAGCAGGTAGTTGAGAATATGAGTTCAGAGCTTAGGACCCAAAAGGGGCAGGCAGGTAAGTAGGAATAGTGATGGGGTTTCCCTGGTGGTCCAGTGGTCAAGAATCCACCTTGCAACGCAGGGGACACTGGTTCAATCTCTGGTCTGGGAAGATCCCACATTCCGTGGGGCAACTGAACCTGTGTACCACAACTACTGAGCTCCTGCTCTAGAGCCCATACTCCACAACAAGAGAAGCCACCGCAATTAGAAACCCATGTACCAAAACTAGAGAGTAGCCCAAGCTCGTCACAGCTAGAGAAAGTCTGAGCGCAGCAACAAAGACTCAGCACAGCCAAAAATAAATAAATTTTTTAAAATAAAAAAAAATGAGAATAGTGAGTATGGAAATGAATAGCGAAAACCATGCACGTGACTGGGGTGGCCCTGATAAGAGTGTGAGAACAGCATCAAAGATGGAATCCTGGGAGCACCCAAATGTAATGATGGGCAGAGGAGGGGACTATTACAGAACCCACAGAGAATCAGGAGAGGAGCGACCCAGGGCAAAGGCCATACATTTCAAGATGTTCAAATGTAGTAGATATCTAGAGAGATACTCTATTTGAAACTCTTTGTAAATGGAAAAACTTTATGCAAACATACCATGTCATATTATTGTTAGTATTAATGATAATTTCGGAGCACTTTCCCCCTTATTGTAATGGATATTTTTTCCTATTTTTCTTTTTAAATTTTTTGGCTGTGCCATGTGGCCTGTAGGATCTTAGTTCCCCCAGCAGGGACTGAACTCAAGCCCCCCTCCACTGGGAGCTTGGAGGCTTAACCACTGGACCTCCAGAGAAGTCCCTCTAATGGATATTTTAACTTAAGGGTAATGAAACTTGAGCCATACACATATTGTCTATTTATAATCAATTCTTACTATTTTATTACACTCTTAAAAGTTATACCTAGGGAGCAGGACTCATAATCCCTGTTGAATTTGATTTGTGTAACAGTATATTTAACTTACTTATTGGAATATGGGTAATAATACTTGGGATTCTACTGGATTTCAGTTAAAAGCTTATAGTAACACTTCCTAGAAGATTTGCCACATATAACTCTTCTGTCTGCTCATAGGGAAGCCTTAAAATAATCAGAAGTCAATGGACCAAATGTTACATTCAACAGTCTCCTAGAATTTGATTTCTTGAATTTAGGTGGAAGCTGCTACCACCGCCAGTGCCAGTCTCTTTACCAGTTGCAGAGTTCAGAGTCAGCGCAAAGATGCACCAAGCTCCTGGTGGTGACTCTCCAGGGAATTCTGCTGTGGCCAAGCAGAACAAATACGTTAAGTTCCTCCAAAGACTAAGTGTTCATCACTCTTAAATTGGACCCAGCAATCCTAATTGGCCTTGAAATTGGATTCTTGCTATCTTGAGTTTGATTGAGGGAATGTAAGGCTGGAAAGGAGAGCTCATTTTGCTATTTTTCCTTTTCACTTTTTCTATGTTCCCTCAACAAAACTCCAGGAAAGCAGATAAATCATGAGGAAAAAAAAGTACAAAAAAGAATTTAAAAATCAGAGACTACCAGGAATTCCCGGTGGTCCAATAGTATGGATTCCATGCTTTCACTGCCTCCGTGTTCAATCCTTGGTCTGGGAACTAAGATCCCACAAGCCATGAAATATTACCAAAAGAAAAAAAAAAAATCACAGACTACCAACAACAAGTTTGGAAATATGAAGTCTTAGAAAGGTGAAGGTTTAACTTTATTGGTTGTGATTCAATGAATCAGACCAATTATGCTCTAGCTGTGTAGCATGATTATAAGACTGTAATTTGGACTTACATCATAGTTTGAGCCTCAGCTCTCACCTGGGAATTAGTTTCTTCATTTGCAAAAGGGAAATGATACCTTTTGCTATTTGCCTCATATATTGTTGTGAGCGTTAACTAGTGTTGTGAAGTCTATATAGGTATAACCTCTATGGGAAATTTTCTAACAAAGCTACTCAAATGACTGTTGCTCTTCAATCTTGACATTTTGTGAGGCCACAATTTTGTTCTTTAATACTGTTGCTTCTCAGAACATGTTCATATTGCATTGAGAAGCCAATCTGCAAAGGACATAGGAAAATGTTCTCATTATCTTATATCACAGTTTGCTTTGGGCTCTAAATAGTATTTTCTAACTTATTCATCATATTGGAGCTTCCCTGATGACTCCCAGTGGTAAAGAATCTATCTACAATGCAAGAGATGTGGGTTCAACCCCTGGGTTGGGAAGATCACTTAGAGAAGGAAATGGCAACCTAACATTCTTGCCTGAGAAGTCCTATGGACAGAGGATCCTGTCAGGCTACAGTCCATGGGGTCACAAAAGAGTCGGATACGACTTAGCTGCTAAATAACAACAACAAATTCATCATGTTGACAATGATGGTTCTTTTGTTTTGGTTGTGTGAGTGAGAACCAGGAGTGGGCTTTCTCTGGTTGCAGCGAGCAGGGGTTGCTTAGTTGCAGTGCTCAGGCTTCACATTGCAGTGGCTTCTCCTGTTGCAGAGCACAGGCTCTAGAGCATGGGCTAAGTAGTTGTGGTACATGGGCGTTAGCCACTCTGTGGCATGTGGAATCTTCCCAGGCCAGGTATTGAACCTGTGTCCCTTGCAGTGACAGGTGGATTCTTAACTGCTGAACCACCAAGGAAGCCAAATGATGGTGTGTGTGTATGTTTGACTGGTAAAAGATCCATCTCTACAAATGACGAGTCTGCCAACACTAGGACTTCAACCAAAAAGGAGCTCGATGAAGTAGCTCACACCTGTGTTTGAGTCTTAGTTCACCTGTGTGGCTTTGAGCAAATGTTTTAACCTCTCTGAGCTTTGTTTCCTCAATAAAATGGAATGTTACCAGTCTTTAAGTTTTCATGTGAGGATCAGCCACAGCATATATAAAGCACTCAACACACAGTAGTCATTCAGTCGTGTCTGACTCTTCAATCCCGTGGGCTGTAGCCTGCCAGGCTTCTCTGTCCATGGAGTTCTCCAGGCAACCATACTGGAGTGGGTAGCCATTTCCTTCTCCAGGGGACCTTCCTGACTCAGGGATTGAACCAGTTCTCCTCAATTGCAGGCAGATTCTTTACTGTCTCAGCCACCGGGGAAGCCCCAATACATAGTAACAGCTCCATAAATGGTAGTGATTGCTGTTTAAAACACTGTTGTCACTAAGATGGAGAAACACTCTTCCTGTTTTAAAACAGTTGGATGAATTTGAGAATTGAAGGAAAGTAGATGGACCAGCTAGGATAATCTTCAAGAGAACAATGTTGCAAAAATGATACAGCAGGCATGCAGTAAGATCTTGGAGTAAGTTGATTATAAGCTATTGCATGTCAGCCAGATGGCACTTTATTTTTTTAAAGAAGGGTAATTCTAGGAGGTATAAATGAGACACAGTCTTTAGCTCTGGTCAGTCTTGATTGGAGCACTACCATTTTGGAAAGTGGCTTAAAATGATAATTATTAAAGTCTGATGGAGGAAATAAACAGTTCTATTTGACAGTGGGAGAATTCCAAGTAGAACTGAAGTTTTCTAACTAGTATTTTCTAACTTATTCATCATATTGGGGCTTCCCTGAGTAGACACCTCTTGGCACCTAAATGTTAACAAGGGTTGGTTGTTGATATCCTTTCCACTAACATGCTATACATGGTATTTCTTCATTTTCCATTTTTCTCTCCTCATTCTTCTTTCTATATTATTTCTTTTTCCTTTCCCCTAGGTGTGACCTTGAACTGTGCCTGAGTTGGCTTCTCATTAGTAGCAAGTGAAGGCATTTTTGAAGAGGCTGAACTGATGTAATCTTGTTTGGAGTCTGAGGAATAGCCTGTTTCCTTTAGAATCATGAAAGGGACAAGTAAGACAAAGATTAATCTAAGGATCCAATAAAAAGGTTTGATAATTTTAAACATTCTTTGTTACTTCAGGTTGTAAATAGTAAAAGTCAAAGCTTCAATTTGAGTATTCTGGTGCTCTGTAATTGTTTAAAGAAGCAAAAGCATGTTGTTCATTGACATACCAGTTAGACCACAGATTTGTTCTGTGACAGGGAAGAGCTGTGGACTGGTCTAGCTGTGCTGTGTTACCCATCTTAAAAAGGTTAGATATATAGCTGGAGCGCTCCCTAGCAATTCATTTTATTATATTTATTTGTATACTTGTCTTGCCTTGTAAACTGGAATGTAAGCACTTAGAGGACAGCGATTATGGTTATATTTTGTACTTTTACACAGTGATTTATATGTAGAGGGCATATAAAAAATATTTGTGTAATATCATATTCATGAATACACACACACATACAATTTTCTTTTGAAATGCAAAGCTCAGGTGCCCATATTTTCCAAATTAAAAAAAAACAGATACATGGTCTGAAAAGGTGGAGTATACTTAGGACCATACAGGTGAGTATTTGACCTCAGAAAATATTGGATGATAGAATCACTTTACTTACAGTATCCAGTCCAGGAGTTTTCATTCTATATTAAATGGAGAAGGGTCTCTGACTGGAATTCACTGGTCCTTCAACTTGAAAGAAAAAAAAATAACTATTTTTGTTAATATACTGCTGAAATTAAGCATTTTCCCCCACTGTGAATACAGGAAACAAACCACAGTTAGCGGTAACTTTCACTCTGTCACCGATAGGAATAACAGATATTTTAATATCGCATTCCAGCTGTGGGATTTCTTGAAATACCTTTTTGCTTTAAAATTTCAGTAGTTTATCTTGCTGCAAGATCTTGATGTTTAAAGAAAAAGATTCAGTTCAGTTCAGTTGCTCAGTCATGTCTGACTCTTTGCGACCCTATGCATTGCAGCACACCAGGCCTCCCTGTCCATCACCAACTCCCAGAGTTTACCCAAACTCATGTCCATCGAGTCAGTGATGCCATCCAGCCATCTCATCCTCTGTCGTCCCCTTCTCCTCCTGACCCCAATCCCTCCCAGCATCAGGGTCTCTTCCAATGAGTCAACTCTTCGCATCAGGTGACCAAAGTATTGGAGTTTCAGCTTCAGCATCAGTCCTTCCAATGAACACTCAGGACTGATCTCCTTTAGGATGGACTGGTTGGATCTCCTTGCAGTCCAAGGGACTCTCAAGAGTCTTCTCCAACACCACAGTTCAAAAGCATCAATTCTTCAGCACTCAGCTTTCTTCACAGTCCAACTCTCACATCCATACATGACCACTGGAAAAACCATAGTGTTGACTAGATGGACTTTGTTGGCAAAGTAACGTCTCTGCTTTTTAATATGGTATCTAGGTTGGTCATAACTTTCCTTCCGAGGAGTAAGCTTCTTTTAATTTCATGGCTGCAATCACCATCTACAGTGATTTTGGAGCCCCCCAAAATAAAGTCTGACACTGTTTCCACTGTTTCCCCATCTATTTGCCATGAAGAGATGGGACCAGATGCCATTGTCGTAGTTTTCTGAATGTTGAGCTTTAAGCCAACTTTTTAACTCTCCTCTTTCACTTTCATCAAGAGGCTTTTTACTATATCATAAATGTCTTAAATATGTATTTCCTGATTGTATTTCAACATAAAATTTCTTTTATAATGTGATCTATTTTACTTTGCTCTTTTAAAAACACAAAAGATCCATAGTTTTACCAGACTCTCAAATGGCACAAAATAGGTTAAGAACCCTCGAGCTAGACGCAGATTTATGTGAAGCTAATAAAGTTTAAACTTCAAAGTCCCTTAACCATGCCCTTCTAGACTCTGTTCCTAAATTTGTATTCATCATTTTATATTATTTTTCTTAAGGATCCTAGCATATACATTTTAATTTGCATTATAAAATTATTTATAACTTATATATATATCATAAAATTACATAATTACAAGATTATATTAATCATTTCAAATTATAAAATTAGCATTTTAACTTGCATTATCATTTGCATGAAATGGGCTTCCCTGGTAGCTTAGCTGGTTAAAGAGTCTGCCTGCAATGCAGGAGACCCTGGTTTGATTCCTGGGTTGGGAAGATCCCCTGGAGGAGGGCATGGAAATCCACTCCAGTATTCTTGCCTGGAGAATCCCCATGGACTGTAGCCCGCCAGGCTCCTCTGTCCATGGGGTTGCGAAGAGTCGGACACAACTGAGCAGCTAAGCACAAAAGATGCTTGCTCTTTAGAAGCAAAGCTATGACAAACCTAGACAGTGTATTATAAAGCCGAGACATCACTTTGCTGACAAAGATGTCTACAGTCAAAGCTATGGTTTTTCCAGTAGTCAGGTAGGGATGTGAGAGTTGAACCATAAAGAAGGCTGAGCACTGAAGAACTCACACTTTTGAAACGTGGTGCTGGAGAAGACTCTTCAGAGTCCCTTGGACAGCAAGAGCAACCAGTCAATCCTAAAGGAAATCAACCCTGAATATTCATCGGAAGGACTGATGCTGAAGCTCCAACGCTTTGGCCACCTGATGCAAAGAACCCATTCTTTGGAAAAGACCCTGATATTGAGTAACAGTGAAGGCAGGAGAAGGGAGCAACAGAGGATCAGATGGTTGGGTGGCCCCACGGACTCAATGTATACGAGTCTGAGCAAACTCGGGGAGATGGTGGAGAGGGAAGCCTGGCTGTGTTGTAGTCCACGGGGTACACAAACAGTTGGACATGGCTTAGCTACTAAACAATAAAATAATTTGCATAAATTTCACACCCCACGCTGCAAAAGTTGGGTTGTCCATGACGTTCAGCCCAGTACCGAATGCATAGGTTTTCAACAGCTACTTTTTGGCTGATAGTTTCCAGGAAATTTAAATTATCCTTGAAGTGTATCTGGAAATCTTTCAGGCCACTGCTTGGCTTCCTTCTCGCCTGGAGAGGGACAGGGCATTGGAGATGGGGAAAGAAGGGCCGCGGGATGAGTGAGGTTCGGACTAAAGCGAGGAACAGGGGACAAACCAGTAGGGGTGGAGGGTGAGAAATGCTTAAGAAAAAAGGGATTTAGCCTCCTTTGGGAATTAGCTCTTTTCCTTGCACGGTTCCTTTGGCTTCGTAGATGCATACACCTGCCCAATGTTCTTTTGTGAATATGAATTAGCTCCAAACCCCACGCAGAAAGGTCTCAGCTCTGTCATTTGTAGCTAACATGACTCTTGAGTAAATGCCCACTTGAGCGATTTCCCTCACATCCCGAGCTGCTCCCAACCATGTGTGGAAGGGAGCCAAGGAGGGAGTTTTCTGAGTGCTCCAAGGGATGATTTTTCTCCGCGAAGAAATTCTCCAACAAAACAGACGAGCCAAACCCCTACAGCGTGCTCTAACTGGAGCCCAGAAAACGACCTAGAAGAGGCCCGGCCGCGTGGCGGTGGGCGTGTCCGGGGTGAACGCGGCGGCGGCGGCTGCCCCTGGGAGGCGGGTTACCGGCGTTAACACGCCGGTGAAGGGGCGGGAAGGCCCGGAGGGCCCGCGGCCGATGGAGCCGATGCGAGCCGTAGGGGGCGGGGTTCCGGGGGCGGCCTCGCGCGGGCGGCAGACGAGAAGGGACGGGAGAGGGGGCGGGTCTCGGCCACTCTGGGCCTACGGCCCCACAGCCTCGCCTACCACTCGCGGCTTCGCCACAGACCCCTTTGTGTTCCTGCCCCCGCCCCGGAGGCGCCCCAGCCGGCGGCGCTGAGTTCCCTCATTGGCTCAGCCGACGGCTTCCGCGATTGGCTTCTGAGCCGTCAGGCGTGGGGCGCCTCTTCTCTCTGCTATTGGTTGTCTGGGCTGTTCGTCAGGCCGCCGCGCGAGGTGATTGCCCGGCCGCTCAGAGTCCCTGGAAGCAGTTCCGGGAAACCCCGCGTGCTGCCGGGATCGCGTCTCGGTCCGTGACGGGGGGGGGAGGGGGTGGTGCGCGCGCCATTTCTAGTCGTTTTCAAAGCGCCTCGCGCTGGTTCTCACGGGCCCGGCCACCGGCCCCAGCTCTGCCCTGGTGAGTCTCGCGCCGGCCCGCGGGGGGAGGGGCCGGGAGCCCCGATCCGACCCTACCGGGCCAGGCCGGGGCTCGGCGCCTGCTCCCCAGTTTCGTTTTCGCTCCGAGGCCCCCAGGGTGGGGGTGGGGATGGGCTGGGGGCGGCTTCGGCCTCGTCCGGCGGCTCAGCGGAGGGCCTAGCCGCCGCCGAGGCGCTTCCTCGCCCTCGCTCATCCTCCCCGCTCCCCCCGCCACCCGCCGCCTCCCCTCCAAGCCCAGGCCCGCGGTCCGGCCCGCCGGGCGCCCTCCGCGCGGCCTGCCGGGTCCGCCGCGCTTTTCCCGCCTCCGCCCGCCGCTCCACGCGGCCGAGTCGGCCGCTTTCAGTCCCCGCTTTAGATAGACCCCGTCGCCTCTCCCTGCCGGAGCCCCGCCTTGCTCCCCGTCTCAGCCGGCCTAGCCGCCCGTGGGGTTTGTTGATGGTCAGGACCGGCATGGGCCGGGGTGGGCCGAGGGCGGGATGCCAACCCGGGTGAGCCGAGCCGGGAGAAAACTTTTGTGTGAAGCAGAGACCGAGAGGCCAGTGTGTGTAGGAAAAGGCCTCCGTTTCCCCTCCCCAGCCGCCCCCCTCCCCCAGTTCTGCATGCTGCAAGTCGAGATTTGAAGGAAAAAATGACTACTAGAGGCCATGAAACTTAGGCTTCGAGCGGCGCCTGAGATACCGAAGTCTAAATGCTATAGGCGCACTCTTGGAAAGGCGATTCTCTTTTTCTTCTGCGATAGAAACCGTATTGCCAAAATTTTAAGACTCGAAGAAGCCACGGGGATCTTGAAGGGTTCAGCCCCTTCCACACTACCTGTTTCAGATTTTTTGCTGTCCTCCGGAGTCTAAATTTATGTCTCATGAGTCAGTCGTAGGATAAGGGCTTGACACTCCTAAGCCATGAGAGAACCGTTAGTTTTCATTTCATTGGATCCTTAAAAGCCGGTCTCTTAAAATGAGAATAATTTTCACGAGATGTTCAGAAAAAAAGAAAAGGAAGGGGCTAGTGCCAGATTTCCCAAATTTCCCAGCAACCTTGATTTTAAATTTCTCCTTTTTGCAAAAAAAAGTTTAGATCAAATAACATCAATCACATTAATATATTTGCTGCATCCAGAAATATGGTTTGGCTGTGTGGCATTGAATTGACACAAGAGTTTTAAATGGTCGTATGACATGAAAGTCTTTTTTTAATATGAGCACATTCTATTTGGTTTGAAGAGAGGTTTTTCCTTTCTGGAAGGTTTTATTTTCTGGACTCTCTTAATAGTTGTACTTTTTTGTTAAAGTTTACAGACATTTTTTGAAAATTGCAACCAATTTCAAAATCAACTTGTAGAGAGCCTTTGCAATGAATGGTAGTCATAAATATTTCTGTCTTGTGCTTAATACACAACTTGTCTTTTTGCTTTACACATACTTTAAAAATACCACCTTAACAGATTTTCATTGAACTTTTCTGTTAAAAATTTGCTTTCTTTCCGTGATTGATAGTATTCCCAGGTGCAATACCGCAAGGGTCTTGTGATACTGAGAACTTTTGAGTTCTAATGATCTATCTTATGGTCGTATTTGAGGGTGGGTGAGCATGGAAAACAACTATACGTTCCCAAAAATATTTTGGACTTGAAGGCTTCTTTATAGAAGTAGGTTGTACTAATCAGTAAACTATTCATCTTACACTATAAGTAGTTTCTTTATCAAAAGTGCCAGTTTTGAATGTTTTTGTTTTTGCCAGTTCATCAGAATTTGAGTTTTGCCTTGAGAAACATTTATCCACCCAGAGATTAACCACGGAGTCTGCCTCTATATAGACATTAGTGGGTTACTAAGTCTTAATGTTTTGTAATCATAAGAAGTTATAATACTGTTTATCTCATTTTCAGAGTAACAGTTTGTGCATTTTCCTCTCTTCCTGCTTTCTGTTACCTCCTTCTCAGTCTTCCTTTTTCATTAACTTCAACTAAATATCAGTGGACTTTGAAGTTGTTTTAAGTCAGAAAAACTGCACCTGGTGCATTTGCACAGGGTTTTGATAAGCAGTCTGGAAGTGTGGTTATCTTATGTATGGATTTTAGTGCTTTTTAGGAAACTTGTATTTTCTTTATAGCTGTCTAGGTATCTTCAGTTTCATCAGGAAAAGTAGGCTTTTCCTTGAAATCCACCTTCATGTCTTTTATTTCAGTATTTGTTGCAATGTCTTTATTCTGCTGCTTATTATCTTCATCACATTATAATTTCACCACAGACAAATGCACTTTAATTCCCTATCTTTTGTGGAGCTAGTATAGAGACTGGCCTTGTATGGTTTTATTATTTAATCTCTCTTCAGGGAGTTGATCCATTTCAGCATTACATAAAAGTTGAACACCCAAAATGATTTGGGTAGGTAAATCTGAGACATCTGACCTAAGTTTAAAAAGAAGCAACCTTAACTACAGCTCACTTTTTATTTTATGTGGACTTAAAACAATCATTTAGCTTTTAAACCTGGTCATTTTTTCTTTTAAATCTGTGAATGGGAATAGCAAATTAATTTTAGAACAAAAATTAATGTCAAGCTGTGTTTTTTAAGTTAGGTGGAGAAAACCCAAACCAGCAGCATGTTGAACTAGAGACAACAGGGCATTTATTTCACACCTATGTTGTTTTGAAGCAGAGCTAGTAAAGTTTGAAAGTCCTTGAACCTTAAGTTGTCTGTGGGTGTTCATTCTGTTTTTAAACCAGACTTTTTAAAACTGTTTAAGAATTGAGAGCTGAGGGGCTTTTTAGGATTTTGTGATGATCTGTTGATAAGCTCATCAGGACACAACTGCTGCTTTTGTTAATTAGTGATTCTGCCTTAAATAAATTCAAGCTTTTATCTAACCTGGTGTACATGAAGTTCCTTAAAAATTCAACACTTCCATGTACATTTCCCATGGTTTTACAGAATTATCGCAAATTTAGGTCAGATACATCAGAAAAGCCATCAGAAATAATATTTCGATAGAGGTTATTAGCAGCATGTATACAAATTAGATAAATCATGCATTGTCCTACAAACTAGTTATTTCTGGCTTAATGTAATATAGCTCCTGAATTTTTTCCAGCAGCATAATAAAATGGCTAATCAGGTGAATGGTAATGCGGTACAGTTAAAAGAAGAGGAAGAACCAATGGATACTTCCAGTGTAAATCACACAGAACACTACAAGACACTGATAGAGGCAGGCCTCCCTCAGAAGGTGGCAGAAAGACTTGATGAAATATTTCAGACAGGTATAATATACATTTCTTGTTTCTGACTGGTTATGAAAGTGAGGGCAAACCACTTTGAATTTTATAGATTTTTAAAGGTTAAATATTACTTATTGTTTCTGATCTATGTAGAGCTGAATGTTACTTTCCCTTCATTGAGGGCATATTGGGTTTGACTTTGATATTCTTATTTCATTATTTTGAAGCCTTAGTGTTGAATATGCAGTCTGAGTTGTTTCAGAACAGTACATCAATTTGTCTTAGATTTACCATCAATTAAAATGTGTTTCAGCATATCAAATTTTACATTTTTTTCTTAATCTAAATCAGTTGTCATTTTGCTTTTACTTTTCTACCTTTAGCTTCTTAAAGTGATTGTTAAAATAGCTTAGGTCTTATTAGGTGGCATAATAAGAGGACTAGTTAGATGGTATTGTCTGAAATGATAATAAAATGTCAGACTCCTTGAGAGTTGGTGGCCTGTCCAGTTTGTGACAGACAGAAGTCTACAACTCTCAGTAATTTGGAAGTGTTTGGTTTGTAACAGCTGTGTTTTTTTTTAAATCTAGAATCCCATGGTTAAGTGCTTAAGCAAATTTGAACGTTTTAATATGGTGGTTGTAAGTGGTTTGAAGTTCTAAAGAGGGAGAGAAATATATATACCATTAGAGAGCATTGTTCATAAATAAATATGTCCTCCCCCTTTGGGGCCATTAGATGGAAACGTTCTTCCTCTGTGTTTTGTGTGCCTGTCCAGATTCTGGGAGAGAAAATGGAATTGTCTCACAGACTGTGTCTTAAGTACTGTAGTAACAAATAACTGTGTTTTTTTGTCCTTATTTATTTATTTATTTTTAAATCCGAGAAGCTCAAGCTAAAGCTCATTGAGACACTAAAATGACTTCTCAGACTGACTCCTGGGTGATGGTCCCTTTGAAAATCAGTGCTCAGAAGCTTTCTTTGATGTTCTGCCATAGAGAATTGGCAGTGATCTGCTTTGAGATGCTCTCTTGTAGAGTGTTTTGTTATTGATAAGAGGTTGATGGCTTGGGTGTAGGGTTGGATTGACAGAATGTGATTGATGGGTATCCTGAGTTGTGACTTTGGGTGGTGATATGGAATAGTCAAGTAAGGAAATGCCAGTTATTTTGGCATGCTCATTTTGAGCTCTTACATCATGGCATCTTTTTTTTTTTTTTTTAAGTAACTTTGCAAGTGATATTATGGAATAAAGTTCTTTTTGGCTTTACCAAAATGGAGTCACTTTTGATGTTAGTTCATATGGACTTGGGGCTTTTAATCTGCCAAATATTTCCATTTTACTTTGGATCAATTCTGAAATATATTCAGAAATATAAAATTTAACAGACTTAAATTATATTTAAACATAGTAGATGTTCTTTGTGCAGTTAAATATACTATATGTATATATAGAATGCAGTGCATATATTTTTTATATACTTTGCTTTAAGTCCATAGTAAAGTCCTTTTAATGCCATTTGAAAAAAAATTGTCATTGTTGACAGTGTTGCTAATGCTACAGCGTCTTTTAAAATCTCAGTGTGACACTTGTGAAGAACAAAAAATGCCTTAAAATATGACTTTTCAGAATTGATTAATCAAGCTGCACTTGCATTTATAGGAAAAATTTAATGTAAAATATGCCTTTCCACATTCTGACTGCAGCAAAGTAGATGCTCAAAACAAATGAAACTTCATTTTATCTTTGGTGCTAAGGAGGGAAAGCCTTTGACACTTGTTGGAGAGTGGGAAGAATTATTTAGCAAAAATAATTCATTTTTTCCCGCACTTCTTGGGTGGTTAGCAACAACTCCAGCAGTCCATATAATCTGAAGGTTGATTCTTGGGAAATACAGTGTTTTGTTTTTTTTTTAAACCACGCTAACGTAATCAGAACTTACTATTTTAATGCTTAATCTGTAGTACAGTGTGTATGTACATCAGATTTAACTTCCAAGATTTAAACATTTTGGAGAGTGGGAAATGGGATTAGAGTTTTTTTTGTGTGGGATATGGGGATTGAAATTTGTTTGTAGATATTAACATTGTGTCTTTTGTTTTCATATTTGTACTCTTGATCTTTCTATGTAGTATTTGTATAGCTGACCTATATGCGTATAGTTGAATGAAAATGTAGTTAGTGATAGTATTGAATATAGCAATTCTCGATGAACATTGATAGCTCAGTTTAGACTATCCTCTTTGTTGCAATAATGTTACCTGTTTTCAATTTAATTTTTAGGATTGGTAGCTTATGTCGATCTTGATGAAAGAGCAATTGATGCTCTCAGGGAATTTAATGAAGAAGGAGCTCTGTCTGTACTACAGCAGTTCAAGGAAAGTGACTTATCACATGTTCAGGTAAGGACATTATCCAGAAAAGTCTTTGAACAACTAATGATCTGAAATTATTTTACTATTACTCTTTTTTTGTGGATAAGTGGTATTTTTTATTTGTGACTACTTCTGCTTCTTTAAAAAAAATTAGCTTAAAAAAATCTACATGGCAAAAAGTTTTCAGAAACGCAAGTATAAAGTAAAAGTCTCCCACTTCTTGTGACATTTTTGGATTATGTGAAACTGTTTTGTTTTCTTGGCGGGAAATAGTGTAGACAGGAGGAATAGTTTAGGACATCTGGCAAAAATAGCCCAGATGCATTTAAATATCAGCAAATGGAAGACTATTTTGCCATCGCTGAGGGTAAGCTCCCCAGAGGCCTTATATGTCTTATGTGCTGTCAGTTCCAGTCTGGCACATAGCAACTACTCAGCAAGTATTTGTTGAGTTAAGAAATGAGTGAACATTTTGTTTAAATTTTGTTCTTCTGAAATTTAAATTTAATTGTATATTTGACTCTTCAACAATTCCTGGTAATTATTTTTCATTGAATTACTTGGCTGTTCTAGAACAAAAGTGCATTTTTATGTGGAGTTATGAAGACCTACAGGCAAAGGGAGAAACAGGGGAGCAAGGTGCAAGAGTCCACGAAGGGACCTGATGAAGCAAAGATCAAGGTAAAACTTGAGTTGGGTAGTTGTAATGAAATTTAATCATGATATCAAATGCTCTAGAAATATTTCTTTCTTTGGATGGGTCAGGTTTTGGTGGTGGCACGAGGGATCTTCCTTGCAGGATGTGGGGTCTTGTGTTGCGGTGCAAGGGCTTCTCGCAGTTGCAGTGCCCTGACATAGAGTACATAATGCCTGGACTGTGGGGAGATCAGTATAACTGTGAGCCATTATTGTTACTGTTGTTGTTATTTAGATAAACTGGAAGGAAAATACAGGGCTTTTAGTAAGACTAGTGAACCTCATACTTTAGTTAAATGGATATTGGTGTTTTGCTGTAGTGATAGACTTTTCCATTTGAAATAGTTAATGTTGAAGTTTGTACAGTTCCATCATGTTTTAGACAAGGAATACAACTTACAGTTTTTACTACTTTGTACCTTTTTTTCCTCATGTGGAAAATGGCACACTCCCATTCTTGTATATTAAATAATAGGAGAGAACTTTATTTGCATTAGTGGTTATTTTTTTAAACTTACTGCTGTTCATAGAATAGGTCTGTGTTATTTCCCTAAAACTGGCTATCTGCTCTTGAGAAGGTGCATATTGTATATGGGATATGTGTATACTGCATAGTGTACAAGTAATGGATAATATGCGTGTTTTGTGTCAATGGTAGAAGAATGGAGGATCTGAGATAACTGCTATCCCAGGGTTATCCAGAGATGGTTTTTTAAACTGTTTAATTTGATGTCTAAAATTTCTTGTTGCTCCAGCATTCTGTGATTTTTAAAAACCTGAAGTCTAAAATCCTCCCATTCCTAGATAGATTGCCTTTCTTTTTTTCCATTGTGTCTTTGTTCTGTAGGCCTTTCATATGAACACAAACCCTTAAGGGCAAGGACAGTATCTTCTTTTCTATGATTCCTCTTAACACCTCATACAATGTTGTGAGGAAGGTTGGAAATCAGGAAAGTTTATTTTTTGAAACCTGAGAGTATATTCATTTGGTAATTGCTAAGTATTTTGAGTCTGTGCTATATGAGAAATGGTCTGGTTCTTATGAAGCTTATGGTATAGGAGTACAAAACAACAGGGTCAAACAAAATAAAGTTTAAATTATTTGAGTACTATAGAAAGTCAGAGTAGGATGATGTGAGAAGCAGTAAATGAGAGTAGCTGCCTAAAAGAGCTAGGACGTCTGATTTCTTTTTGTTTTTAAGGATAGAGAACGTTTTATTTGAAAAGAGTCACTTGTGGATATAAGTATGGTATGTAAAGGGAACAAATAAGGAAAAAATCTGATGTAGAGGGGATATAAAAGGAGGCATACTATGGTATGTAAAGTATGAACAGATAGCTTGGGGTCAGCTTACGTCGAAGTGTTAGTAATCCTTTCCCCTTTTTTCTTTTCTCATTAAAAATAGATGACGTGTGCTCAGAGGCTTAATTTGCCCACAACTCTTTCCATTAAATGTCTGGAAAGGAGAAGTAAAAGTCTATGCATGTGAGAAGAACTAGTGTGAACTCTGTGATTTTTTTTTTTTTTCTTTTTTTCTCCCTCGACTAAAATACCTAGAATGTTAGGGTACCTTTTGGTAAAGATTTATATTTTTATTTGTGTGTGTATTTATATGATATTTAACATTCAGGTATTAACAGTTATGTTTGTTTATCTTTAGGCCTTGCTTGAAAGGACCGGTTATACCTTGGATGTAACCACAGGACAGAGGAAGTATGGCGGTCCTCCCCCAGACAGTGTGTACTCTGGTGTGCAGCCTGGAATTGGAACAGAAGTAAGTGTTCTTCAGCCATTTGCTGAAATCTTTCCCGTTTGTAAATACTTCTATCTATTGTATGATGGGAAAAATAACTTCCATTTTTTTCGAAGAGTAGCCATAGCTTTTGTTTTGCTATCCATCTGTATTTTGCTGCCATTGTAAGTAGGGATAATCCTGTGAATGGTAGATACCTGAACACTTTGTAAACACATGTATAGAGTTCTTGGAACTGGTACCTAGGACTATGCAGCTAGCAACACACCATTTTAGGTCCTTGGGATGAGGTTATTAAGGAGAAGCAATTGCTTTATTCTGTTTTTCTTTTATGTCAAAATGGTTCTTGTCATCTCTCCTTGACCCTCTCCTCCATCACATAGAAGATACTCAGTGTTTACAGAGAGATTTATTGAAGGGAATGGGTTGCACAAGGGAAGGATGTAGAATCAAATAAAAGGTTGAGCATGTTGGTCTATACTTGAAAGAAGAGAGAGTCCCTTCTCCATCTGTGTGTTGATGAGGGTTTCTTCATATGCCTTTATGTTAGACTGTTCTGATCCTTTAAATGGAGAACACTGAACGCCAAAAGATAAGTTCTGTCGCTGCAGGTCCCTTTTCTGATTTGATGTCTCCATTGTCTTTTTAGTGCCTAGCATGATGCCGGGAGTATCGTAGGACAGATAATTGGTGGTTATGGTTTTTTTTTTTCTTTGAATACTGTAATCATGACTTCATAACTTAAAATTAGATTAAATGATAATCTTACAGGATTTTCCTTAAAGTGAAAGGGGTAGATCCTTAAGTGATGGTGTCAGTTAAAATATTTAGGTGGTCGTCTTATGTATCTCCTACTTATTAGAATTTTAAGAAATTCTAAAACTTTACTCAAACATTATCAATGACACCCTTCTGAGTGCTGAAATTTAACTTTTGAGGTAGCCCAAAGCACAAATTTCTAATTTGTGAGTATGTAAATAAAGACATCACCATTTAATGTTACTTTTTAGATCTATATCAGAGCTAATTTTAATTTTGTTCTCTGTATGTAAATGTACATTTATTGGTGGTGGTTCCCTGAGCTGCTTTTATGCATTATTATAGTTAATTATTATAGTTATTTTGTTTCTTAATATTTAACATTATTAAAAGGACTCTAGGCCTTTTTATTTTTTGATACCTGAATCAGGTACATATGCTTGTTTTTGAATTTCAAGAAAACTACCATAAATTACTTACTGCTATATAATTATTGATGGAGTGGGGATTGGGACTCTAAGCCGCCTGCATTCCTTACAGGAGAAAATGTCATTGAAACATAACATACTCACTGTTGTCCTCTCATTAATTCCCTGACACCACACTTTAATGTTCTACTTATGTTGTAAACCCTTTCAAATCTACATTTATATTTCATTTTTAAAGAATATGGAGGGACTTCCCTGGTACTCCAGTGTAAGTTAAGGCTGTGCTCCCATTGCAGGGGGCACGGGTTCAATCCCTGGTTGGGGAACTGAGATCTTTATGCCACATGGTGTGGCCAGAAGAATAATAAACATGGAGATATAACTCAGCTTTCTTATAGGGACTCCTGGACTATATGTATTTGTTTTCTAATGGTTTTAAATTTGCACCTAAGCCCTCATGTAAAGTGAATGAAAAATGGAATTGTTCCTTTGCCTTTTTCTTGTTCCTGAGACAAGTTGAAACACCTCCAAGAGGGGAATACATTTTGAAAAAGTTATTGATAGTATACCATTCATCGTATGCTATCCTTATCAATTACTATTACAGTTTCTTAGTTTTGTTTGTTTGACTAATTATAAAATCCCTAGAAATAAAAGTTACGTCATACAGTTTTGTTCTTCACAGTGCCCAATATAGCCTGCTGTAAAATTGGTTGTATCTATTTTGTAATTAATCGAAAATTTTTTTTTAGCCCGTTAGGTAGGTTCATTAATGAGCTCTTTAATGGAGACTTGTTTTATCTTTGCTCTGTGTAGATAAGGGACTGGTGTGCTATAGTCCATGGGGTTGCAAAGAGTCAGACACTACTGAGTGACTGAACTGAACTGATGTAGATAGGGAGGGATTTGCTAGTACTTTAAGATTTCACTGGAAGTTCTTCATTTAATAAACTCTTTTGAGTACCCAGTTAAAAACAAATCCTATGTTAAATGCAAAATTCGTTTCAGTTCAATTCAGTTCAGTCACTCGGTCATATCCGACTCTTTGCAACCCCGTGGACTTGCCCGTCCATCACCAACTTCCAGGAGCTTGCTCAATCTCATGTTCATTGAGTCAGTGACGCCATCCAGCCATCTCATCATTTTATTATTTTGACAGTGTGTAAACTGAGTATGATGTTTCTAAGCATCACTTCAACCAAAATGTATTTGGCATACCTATATTCTGCCAGACCCTGCCTCAGTGCTGGGTATTTATTGCTAGATAATCAACAAAACATGGTCCTGCCTTTGAAGAGGAATCAGACACACACACTCAGTCAGTCAGTTCAGTCACTCAGTCGTGTCTGACTCTTCGCAACCCCATGAACTGCAGCACACCAGGTCTCTCTGTCCATCACCAACTCCTGGAGTTTTCCTCAAACTCATGTCCATTGAGTTGGTGATGCCATCCAACCATCTTATCTTTGGTCCTCCCCTTCTCTTCCTGCCTTCAGTCTTTCCCAGCATCAGGGTCTTTTCCAGTGAGTCAGTTCTTCACATCAGGTGGCCGAAGTATTGGAGTTTCAGCTTCAGCGTCCGTCCTTCCAGTGAATATTCAGGACTGATTTCCTTTAGGATTGACTGGTTTGATCTCCTTGCAGATTTTATATTGCACTCCCTCTGTAGGAGAAACATGTGTTTTTCTGTATGTTAGTTATCATTATGTGCAGCAGATATGGTTGCAGCAAAAATCCCTATATGAGATCACCAGCCTAAAGCACTCTGTCAAGCAATTTGTTGCAACAAAATTGCAGTGTAAAATTTTGGATTCCTCCCTTAGGTCCATATTTCATGAGATTTAGCCCATACTTATTGAAGATTAAAGTTTTGAAAATTAGGAGGCTTTTAATATATTGGGTTGATGATAGATTTAGTAAAGTATTTGGTTTTAATTGATATCACTTTTGATGCTCCAAGGTTTGGAGTTTTGTTCTTTTATGGCTCACTGCAGTTACTAAAAATTACTACTATCTCTTGATTGAGGAAGTTGAAATTAGGGTCAGTGCCTGATACTGATCGTATTGAAAGTAAGTTACCAGAAGACAGTGAAGTTTTATCTTTGGATAAAATCTACTGTGAATTAACCCTATGGTGAATACTCATTAATGGGCCTTGTTGCTTAGCCTTGACCTTGAGATGAGGAATAAACAAGAATGTTAATACCAGTTTTGAAATGTATTTTTTTTAGTGTGCCTTGGCTCTCAGACCTAGTATGGCTGTAGTATTTTTGTATCCTTTTTTTCCCTTTTTATTCCAGTTTTATTGAGAAATACTTGACATACAGCACTATATAAGTTTAAGGTGTACAGCGTAATGGTTTGACTTAAATACATCATGAAATGACGACCACACTAAGTTTAGTAGGCATCCATCACCTCATAAAATTAAAGAAATAGAAAAAAATAATGATTTTTCCTTGTGATGAGAACTCAGGATTTACTGTTAGCAACTTTCCTATATAACATACAGCAGTGTTAATTGTATTTATCATGTTGTACTTTACATCCCTAGTCATAACTGGAAGTTTGTACTCTTCTTTAACTACTTTCATCCAGATCCTCTCCTCCCAACCCCACCTCCGGTAAACACAAATTGATCTCTTTTTGTGTGAGTTTGTTTCTCTCTTTGTTTTTGTAGTTCAGTTGACCTTCAACACTGTGTTAGTTCCAGGTACACGGCATAGTGATTTAATACTTCTCTAGTTTCAAAGTGATCTCCATAAGTGTAGTTACTGTGTGTCACGGTACCTTTCTGTTCTTCAGCTGGTTTTGTAAAACTCTGTTTCATTGACATAAATGTAATCTCCATGCAGATCATCTCTATATATTGATAATAAACTCTGTATGGTGGACTTAACTCTTTGTTAGCTAGTTGAAGTGTTAAAAAGAAACGGTGTTTAACAGACCTATAAGTATATGACTTTGTAACATTTGATTTGCATTAAATATAAAGGAAAGCTGCTTTGTTTGCAAAAATGGCAAATAGAAGCTGGATATTGGAATGGCCGTTGTAGATAATCGGAAGACAGTGTTGATCTGCCTGGTTACTTCTGTCGATTCCTTCCAGAGTCTTTGGGGCTTCCTCTGTTACTGTTGAAGAAATCAGTGGGTAAACAGCAGCCAAAATCTTGTTCAAAACCTTAAAAAGTCTAATGAGTAGAGGAAGAACAGCTGTTAGGGTATTCACTGGATTCTGTTGGTTCTGGTGGGGAGGGTTAACCTGCTCATGACTGAGTGTTTACTCTGGACAGCTCATATGGAGCCAGAATGGCTCAGGGATCAACACGGTAGTGAAAGAAAAACATTCATAATACGTTTCAGTTCATTAAAAACTGAGCTTAAAAAACTTTAAAGGGGGATATTTAGTTAGTTTTTGAATACTATCTATTTCAGCCTTTTAAAGTTCTTTTAAAGTCCTAAGTTAAACTGATCTTGAAATGAGACCATCTTCTGTTTCTCAAGCAAATCAGTGTTTTTGGCCTGTTTCTTCATGGACCCCAGTGAATACAACATTGGGCATAGGTTTGTTGATGTTTCTTTTATTTTTGTTGATATGTTTATTTTTGGCCATGCCATGTGCGACATACGGGATCTTAGTTCCCTGATCAAGGAACAAACCCTTACCCCTTGCAGTGGAAGCTCAGAATGCTAACCACTGGACTGCCAGGAAATTCCTTGATATTAAATAGAACAGTATTCTTACGGAAAAGCTGTAATGTCAGGTGCACTTCTAACATTCATATGATCATGTAGAGTACAAGGAACTTACTGTTAGGAATTCTTTCTAATCAATCAATTGCTTTTCCTGAAAATACAAGATCTTGTCAGGTATGCTTAATGAAGTAAACCTGAATGGTTCTGAAAATATATACACGTGTTAAGAAAGTAGTATAATAATCTGACACTTAGATTCTTCATTTATCTGTGTTCAACTGTATATTTTTAAAAATATTTGTTTGTTTATTTTTGTCTGCACCGAGTCTTAGTTGCAGCACGCAGGATCTTCCTTGTAGTGTGTAGGCTTTTCTCCAGTTGTGCACAGGCTCCCTCCAGAGAGCTGACTCAGTAGTTGCTGCATGTGATCTTGGGGAGCTTAGTTCCCTGACCAGGGATCAAACCCATGTCCCCTGCATTGGAAGGCGGATTCTCAGCCACCAGCGAAGACCCTCGTGGGTGTTCCCACAGTGCCATTGTGTGTGCTGTCTTTGCTTTTGCATGCATTTGCAATGGGTAGGGAGAGAATACGGAAGCTGAATGGTGTAATTATGAATCATCACTGCATTACAATAGAAACAATATAAAGCAGAATTTACTTCCCAGGACAGTTTTAAAATATTCAAATAACAAATATTCTCAAATATAAAGATTTTCTAACCAGGCTAGACTTAGGTGTGGCCAGAGCCTAGCAACACTAAAAAATATATTTCAAAATTAATACCAATTACTCTCGTGTTCACAACAAACTGTTTAAAATTCTTAAAGAGGTGGGAATACCAGACCACCTGACCTGCCTCCTGAGAAATCTGTATGCATGTCAAGAAGCAACAGTTAGAACTGGACATCAAACAACAGACTGGTTCCAAATCGGGAAAGGAGTACATCAAGGCTGTATATTGTCACCCTGCTTATTTAACTTACATGCAGAGTACATCATGAGAAATGCTGGACTGGATGAAGCACAAGCTAGAATCAAGATTGCCAGGAGAAAATCAGTGACCTCAGATATGCGGATGACACCACCTCTATGGCAGAAAGAGAAGAAAAACTAAAGACCCTCTTGAGGAAAGTGAAAGAGGAGAGTGAAAAACTTGGCTTAAAACTCAACATTCAGAAAGCTAAGATCATGGCATCTGGTCCCATCACTTCATGGCAAATACATGGGGAAACAGTGGAAACAGTGAGAGACTTTATTTTGAGGGGCTCCAAAATCAGTGCAGATGGTGACTGCAGCCATGAAATTAAAAGACGCTTGCTCCTTGGAAGAAAAGCTCTGACCAACCTAGACAGCATGTTAAAAAGCAGAGACATTACTTTGCCAACAAAAGTCTGTCTAGTCAAAGCTTTGATTTTTCCAGTAGTCATGTGTGGATGTGAGAGTTGGACTATAAAGAAAGCTGAGGGTTGAAGAATTGATGCTTTTAAACTGTGGTGTTGGAGAAGACTCTTGCGAGGAGATCCAACCAGTCCATCCTCAAGGAAATCAGTTCTGAATATTCATTGGAAGGACAGATGCTAAAGCTCCAATAGTTTGGCCGCCTGACGTGAAAAACTGACTCCTTGGGAAAGACCCTGATGCTGGGAAAGATTGAAGGCAGGAAAAGAAGGGGACGACAGAGGATGAGATGGTTGTACAGTATCACCGACTCAATAGACATGAGTTTGAGCAAGCTCCAGGAGTTGGTGATGGACAGGGAGGCCTGGCATGCTGCAGTCCATGGGGTCTCAAAGAGTCGAACACAGCTGAGCGACTGAACTAAACTACTCCTGTGTGTTTTTTGTTTCAGGATGCCTTTTATCAGTAGTTTCTTTTTTTTTTTTTTTTTAAGTGCTGTGCCCTGTTAATCAGTGCTAATATATAGAGTTGGGAATGCTATAGGGTGATACAACTGAAACTAGTGAGAAGTGGTCAGATTCTGGATAATTTGAGTGTATATCTTAACAAGATTTATCGATGAGTTGGATATGGAGACATGAGAGAAAGGAGCAGAGGATGGCTTTAAGTCTTAGGACCTGAGCAGTTAGAAGGATGTAGTTGCCACTTACTAAAATGAGGAAGGCTGTAAAGAAGAGCGGATTAGCAGGATTGAAAGGTGGTAGTTCAGTTTTGGACATGTATGAGTTAGAGGTCTCTTAGTCATCCAAATGGAGCTGTTGAGTGAGCCGTTGTTTGTGTAAGCTTGGAGTTCTTAAGAGAATTTTGACTGGTGATCATAAATGTGGGAGGCATAAGTATCTAAGATGATGGTGTTTTAAAACCATGTTTGGATGTGGTCACCATGCAAGTGTATATAGCTAGAGAAAAATTTTAAGATCTGATTCCTTCAGCACCTCAACATTTAGAGAGATGGGGAGATGAGAAGGAACTAGCAAAGGAGACTAAGAAGAAGGAGCCAATGAAGGGGCTTCCCTGATGCTCCAGTGGTTAAGATGCTTCCAGTGCAGGGGATTGGGTGTGATGCCTAGTCTCAGAACTAAGATCCACACATGCTGAGGAGGGCTACTGAGTCTGTGCACTCTGGAGCCCGCGTGCCGAAACAAAGACTCAATGCAGCCAAATAAATAAATTTTTAAAAGAGAGCCAATGAGATAAGAAAAAACAGGAGTGTGGTGTCCCAGAGGTCAAGTGAAGTATTCACAGAAGGAAGGTCAGTTATATCAAACTTCCCAAGTAAGATGAGGACTAAGAATTGACATTTGATTGTGATAGCATAAATGTTGTTAGTGACTTTGACTGGAATGGTGACAAAAGCCAGATTGGAAAAGATTCAAGAGACTAAGGAGATGAGCAGATTTGAGGCATTAAGAATATTATAGCTCTTCTGAGCAATTTTGCTACAAAGGGTAGCAGAGAAATGGGACAATAGTTAGAAAGTTTATAGTCAAGATATATTTTTATTTTGATTGAAATTTTAAAGAAAAGGGACTTCCCAGGTGGTCCAGTGCCTAAGACTCTGCATTCCCAATGCTGGGGGCTTGGGTTCAGTCCCTGGTCAGGGAACTGTTAAATCCCACATGCTGCAACTGAGAGTCTGCCTGCTGTAACTAAGACCCTGCATAGCCAAATGAATAAATACTTAAAAAAAACAAAAATTAAGGGAGAGATTGTAATATATTTTGTGCTGATGGGAATGATCCATGTATAAAGAAGGAAATTGATGATAAAATTGTCAGACCAAGAGTCCTTGAGTAGGACAGGAGGGAGGGAATCTAGCGTATAAGTCAAAGTATGAGATAGATGTTCATACATGTATTTACTCAAAGATGAGGAGCTGTTATGAGCCTGGCACTGCGTTCAATACTGGGAATAAAATGAGGAACAAGATGTGGGCTCTCTGCTTACATGGAAGCTGAATGCTCTTGCTGATGTTACTCCCAGATGAGAATCTTGAGACTTGCTGATTTAGAAACTTGTTCACAGTAACTGGAATATAGATTTGAATCCAGCATAGCCTAAAACTCACTGTTCCTCACATTATCCCTGCCTTTAAGCTTTCACCCTGCTACACCAAGCCACCATCATCTCTTGCCCTGTTAACCTGACTGGTCAGCCTGTTTTTCCTTACGATCCACTTTTACCCTGCTGCTTCTACCCTGCTGCCAGTCTTATTTCTTTTAGGACATAAGTAATACTTGGTTATTTGTCTGCTCAAGAGTCCTCTTAACGTCTTCCTAACATGTTTGGAATAAAACTCTTAAACTGTGGTTTAACTTAATCTGGTCCTCATTTTCTCTTTCTCACTGTCTCCTGTGTGGGCCTTTTATTTAGTCACTGCCTGTTTGCTGTTCTTCAGGTATATCAGTTGTACTCGATATCTTTTTGTACTTGTTCTATCCCCGTGGAATGCCCTTTCCTCATACTTTTAGTATTTTCTCTCTCAGGTCTCAGTTCAAATTTGTCTTCCCAGGGAGGCCCTCCTACTTAAAATATAACCTCTTCTTCATTTATCCCTTTTCTTTGCTTTTATCTTTTGATTTCCTCCTGAAATTGTATTGTCTTTTAAATTGTCTGTCTCTCTCAGTAGAATGTAAGCTTCATGAACATCTAGACCTGTCTGTGGCGTTCACTCATCTCTAGAATGTAGAAAAAAATACATGGCATATGAGTCCACGCCTCATGGAAGGTTTGGACAAGTTCTATGAATAGGGAGGGAGCTAGTTACCTGCACTGGAGCAACTTCGAGCTGGCATTTTATTTCTTCATGGATTTATGGCTGTGCTGGGTCTTGGTTGCTGTGCGTGGACTTCCTCTAGTTGCAGAGAGTGGCAGCTGCTCTGGAGTTGCTGTGCTTGGGCCCCTCGTTGTCAGGGCTTCTTCCTAGGTGCACTGGCTTCGACCGTTGGAGCTCGTAGGCTCTGGACCGTTGGCTGCAGTAGTTGCTGTACATGGGCTTAAGTGCTCCGTGGCACGTGGGGTCCTCCTGGACCAGGGATAGAACCCGTTACCCCTGCACTGCAAAGCAGACTCGTGACCACTGGGCCATCAAGGAAGCCCTCAGCTGATATTTAAAAAATTAATTGGATATGGATGGGAATTGGAGGGATTAAAAATATCTGAAGTTTTTTGTTTATGAGAGTATTTTTCCTCAGTCATTTGCTGGGGGTGGGGCTAGGGTGGAGTGGGGTGGTGGTTAGCAGAAATTATGTTCTCCTAAGAGAAATGTGGGAAAAAATTAGAGGAACTGATTGACAAGGGTCAGTTTTAGTTATTTTGATTTTTGGACAAAGGAAACTTGGTTACATATACATTGTACCTTTATTTTAAATAAGGAATATAAAATTAGAATTTTTTCATGTATCGATAACCACGTTTAACATTCTGATACATAGTCATTCTTATCTGTACATATATTTATACTCAAAAAAATGAAAATTGGCATTGCTAAAGTTACTGATGATTTGAGGTAAAATCAGGACTACCAAGAGGAAGTGTTTAATAGGTAGTTGGAGATACAGAATTAGGTCTTGAGATATATAGGAGGTATTGGGAAATGACTGTAGCATTGTATGTAAATATGGATGTTAATATCCTTACAAGGGAAGGAAGTACAGTGAATTATGGGAAATAGGGCCATAACTTTGGGAAACATGCAGCTTATATTATTAAATGGATTGAAGAATCACCATGGAAAGGATAGAGGAGTAGTTAAAGGTAAGACTAGGTTAGTGGAGTATTCTGAGGTTTTTCCAGTAGTCATGTATGGATGTGAGAGTTGGACTATAAATAAAGCTGAGTGCCGAAGAATTGATGCTTTGAACTGTGGTGTTGGAGAAGACTCTTGAGAGTCCCTTGGACTGCAAGGAGATCCAACCAGTCCATCCTAAAGGAGATCAGTCCTGAGTGTTCATTGGAAGGACTGATGTTGAAGCTGAAATTCCAATACTTTGGCCACCTGATGCGAAGAACTGAGTCATTGGAAAAGACCCTGATGCTGGGAAAGATTGAAGGCAGGAGGAGAAGGGGATGACAGAGGATGAGATGATTGGATGGCATCATGGACATGAGTTTGGGTAAACTCCAGGAGTTGGTGATGAACAGGGAGGCCAGGCGTGCTGTGGTCCGTGGGGTTGCAAAGAGTCGGACACAACTGAGAGACTGAACTGAAAACTTATGGGAAGAGAATTTTCAGAAGGTAGCATCACTAGTGTTAATACTTGTTGAGAAGGCAAGGATGATGAGATTGAGGAAGGAAAGACTTAAATTTGGTCCTTAAAAGTCTATTAGTGACATTTAGGTGTACAATTTAGTGTTGGAAGAAGTCAGTTTTTGGAGAAGGCAATGGCACCCCGCTCCAGTACTCTTGCCTGGAAAATCCCATGGACGGAGGAGCCTGGTGGGCTGCAGTCCATGGCGTTGCTGAGAGTTGGACATGACTCAGTGACTTCACTTTCACTTTTCACTTTTATGCATTGGAGAAGGAAATGGCAACCCACTCCCAGTGTTCCTGCCTGGAGAATCCCAGGGACAGCGGAGCCTGGTGGGCTGCCGTCTATGGGGTCACACACAGTCGGACACGACTGAAGCGACTTAGCAGCAGCAGCAGCAGAAGCCAGTTTTTAGAGAGTTTAGAAGCATATGGGAGGGAAGCTCCAAGAGAGAGGGTGTATATGTGTACTTACAGCTGATTCACATTGTTCCATAGCAGAAATCAACACAACGTTGTAAAGCATTTATCCTCCAATTAAAAAAAAAATGGAAAGAAAATGATACCAAAAAAATGTAAGAAAGAAATAGAAATGGAACTTGATGATGAATACATGATAGAACAATTTAAAAAAGCATAGATGCAAGTGCTTTTCAGAGTGAGCTTTCGTTAGAAAGGTGGTTCTGTAGGGATGTCACTGAGATGATTGCCGATCTGTTTATGCTTTTCTTAGCTGCCCAGTATTAAGCATACAGTAGATGTGTTGAATAACTACATGAGTGAAAGCAAACAGGTAAGGGCCATGTGTGTAAAGCATTTAAAAATGAAAGGAACAATAACAGGCTAAAAAGGGGGTTTTTGTATTTTGTTATGGGAGATCTGGCATGTTTGAAGATGGAAGAACTGTGGGGAGGAAAGAATGTACTGAACAAGATAGGACAGTTGAAGAAATAAAGGTTTAAAATTATTTCCAGAAGAAGGTAGTAAGAAATGGGCTTATTTATTAGGGTTAAGGAGCTGCTGTTTTTGGAAAAGAGGTACATTTTTTTCTCTGAGGTATAAAGGAAGGAAGTGAAAAGAGATGTTGAGAAAAGTTTTTAAGGCCAAGAGGAAAGAATGTTAGGAAAACTAGTGACTTTTCAGGTGACCCTCTTAGAATGAGATTTCATGAACGAGCATTGGAGATTTTAAGGAAGTAACAAAATTAGAAGAGCTGTTGTGTAAGAATCTTGCTAGAGATTCAGAAGACCACCTCAGATTTTACCAGATAGCAGTGAAAGTGAACCTGAATATTTTGAAAAGGATTAAGATACCACAGCTCCTATAGAACTTAACACCAGAGCTTAATCTCCAACAATTTGGCATCTTTTGGATTGCTGGTATTACTTCATTAGTGTTAGTATTAGTCGCTCAGCCATATCCAGCTCTTTGTGATCCCGTGGTCTATAGCCTGACAGGCTCCTCTGTCCGTAGAATTCGCCAGGCAAGAATACTGGAGTGAGTAACCGTTCCCTTCTCCAGGGGATCTTCCCGACCCAGGGATAGAACCCAGGTCTCCTGCGTTGCAGGCAGATTCTTTACTGTCTGAGTTTCAAGGGAAGCCCACTGCTTCATTCATTTCAGTTCATTTCATTTCAGTTCAGTCACTCAGTTGTGTCTGACTCTTTGCGATCCCATGGCCTGCAGCACACCAGGCTTCCCTGTCCATCACCAGCTCCTGAAGCTTATTCAAACTCACGTCCATTGAGTTGGTGATGCCATCCAACCATCTCATCCTTTGTCGTCCCCTTCTCCTGCTTTCAATCTTTTCTAGCATCAGGGTCTTTTCCAGTGAGTCAGTTTTTCGCATCAGGTGGCCAGAGTATTGGAATGTCAGCTTCAGTATCAGTCCTTCCAATGAATATTCAGGACTGATTTCCTTGAGGATGGACTGGTTGGATCTCCTTGCAGTCCAAGGGACTCTCAAGAGTCTTCTCCAACACCACAGTTCAAAAGCATCGATTCTTTGGCCCTCAGCTTTCTCATAGTCCCAACTCTCACATCCAAACATGCCTACCGGAAAAACCATAGCTTTGACTAGATGGACCATTAAAAAGCAATGTCTCTGCTTTTTAATAAATGCTGTCTAGGTTGGTTATAGCTTTTCTTCCAAGGAGCAAGCATCTTTTAATTTCATGGCTGCAGTCACCATCTGCAGTGATTTTGGAGCCCCCAAAAATAGTCTGTCTGGAAAAAAAATGTTTCCTTTGTTCCCCATCTATTTGCCATGAGGTGATGGGACCGGATGCCACGATCTTAGTTTTCTGATTGTTGAGTTTTTACTTCATTACTTCATCAGTCGGATCAATTATCAGGATATGAAATGTTGATGTAGATGAGTTTCACTAGAAAATTCATCTCATGCAAGCAGTAATTTACTCTTTAAGACTTTGTGTGTGGATTGCGAGTGTTTTAACATAAAAGGTTATTTTCCGTATTGCTGACTTGGTAGAAATTTGAGTTGTCATCTGATATTAAATACTGAGAAGCTTTACGATTGTTTCATTCTAATTTAGCATTCCTGTATATTATGACTTAATCCTACTTACTATGTAATTTTAACTAAGAATACAAAATCTTCAAATTATGGTGAATTTTTTTCATATCTTAAAATGTAATATTCTGATAGAGAAAGGAATTCTGATGAAGAAAGATTAAAGCAGGGGAGTTTTAAGTAGTAAAGATTTTAGAGTTGAGAAATTTGAAAGAGACCTCATCGATCTTTTATTCAGTTTTTTTAATTTAACTTTTATTGTAACTTTATTGAATTGGCATGTTTATCCTATAGTGAAAGTGGAAGTGTTACTCGCTTAGTCATGTCCCACTCTTTGCGACCCCATAGGCTGTAGCCCACCAGACTTCTCTGTCCATGGAATTCCCCAGGCAAGAATACTGGAGTGGGTTGCCATTCCCTTCTCCATATTCAAGTATGGTTTTTCTAAAAAATGCAGATGTATTTCAGTGAAGATTTATATAGGCCTTTTCTTCTATTTTTTGTGAGAAAAGGACAAATTTAAAAAGTTTAAAATTTAGAGTTATTACTACAAATTGTGAGCACTTACTATTAATCAGTTTCCATTTTTCAGTATAGAATATTATTGTTCTGTGTTGATGCCCTGGAAGTCATTATATTGAAAAACTAGGGTTAACTTTGTAAGATTCAACTTGCCCCAATTTTTCCTTAATCATCTTTGTGTCCCCACCCCCTAAAAAAGGCACCTAGGTTTTGTGGCTCTAAAATCAAATGCTTGTTGCATTGGGATTCTAACATACAGGTTTTATTTCAGGTCTTTGTAGGTAAAATACCAAGAGATTTATACGAGGATGAATTGGTGCCCCTTTTTGAAAAGGCTGGTCCCATTTGGGATCTGCGTCTTATGATGGATCCACTGTCTGGTCAGAACAGAGGGTATGCATTTATCACCTTCTGTGGAAAGGAAGCTGCACAGGAAGCTGTTAAACTGGTATGTGATAAACAAAACAAATACCCATTGTCTAGCAGGTCATTTGAGAGAAATACTTGAATTAAAAACATTTGCAGTTAACGTTGTTTCATTTACTTTAGTTTTTTGTTAGTATGTGTCTGGTGGCTATTTTTTCATATTATGAAAGTAAAAAATAAATGAAAATACCACACAAGTAAGGTGATAGTCTCCCATAATTCTAAGAAGTTATTACAGCAGTTACTATCTAAAGTTTCATTTGAATATTTGGCTTTTGCAGTTCTCCCTTTTGATCTTAGACAGAAATGTCAATTCTTGCTGTTAAACTTTAGAGTAAGATTCTTATGGGTTCTGGGGAATATAACTAGGCTCCTTGACTTTTAGGACACAATTTGGGAAATGGTTGTGAATCTTTTGTTTTTATCATAACCTAATCATACAATTTATTTTCTAAGTATATTCTCGTTCTTTTCTTTTTGTTTCCAAACTCTCCAGTTCTCTTTGTTTTTAATCTTTCTCTTTTACTATTACTTGATAACCAGTCTTCTAGGAATCTCCTTTCTGTAGGGCCTGTTATCCTTTGTACTTATTTCAGAGTAGTACACAAATTAAGTATGGCTTCACTCCTACTGTGTTAAGATACAATCATCTCAGTAACTCAAAATAGCAGTATTGTTGGTTTTGGGGGATACTCTTGGCAGACAGCTGAAGGCCTCAGTCTAGTTTTAGTTCTTTTAGAATGGTAACCTTTCACCAAAGCTTTTCATTTCGTTAGTTGCTTCTAAATTTGTTCTACTTCTAACTTGACCCAGATTTTTGTTTTTATTATGGACCTTTTTCCTTCCAGTTTGTTTAGTTAGTACTGAGAAGTTTTTAAAGTTTTATTTCCTTGCTTCTGGCAACATATGGATGATTTTTTTTTTTAATTACATATTTGTTTTGTAAACTAATAGGTAAGTAATGTTAAGGCATAAAAAGCGCAAGTTTACCTAGGAAATCATCACCATAACCATTTAAATAAAACACTTTATTCCTATGATTTAATACAATTTTGAAAGTATTATGTTTAATATGAAGTTTAAATTTTTTAAATTCTGTTTTATGTAAAAGGTGAAATTTTTCTCCGTTTCTTTGCATTGATTAAACATAGTTGTTATTCTTTACATTTTGTTGTTTTCCTGAGACTTGTCTCTATCTCATTTCATCTCCAAGGGCTCTGAATTACCAGTTTCAGGTAGTTTTCCTAAAATTCTCTGGGAAGAAATCTTGAGATTGATAATATTGAAATAAATCAGATCTTTTCAAAGATAGAGTGAATAACTTTGATTCATTTAATATGATAGAGCAGTGAAGGTTAATGAAACCAAACTAAAACAGAGGCTGTAAAAGTTTAAAATACACATTTTATATTATGGCAAGCATGAGGGGACTTGGTGAATTCATGAAGCAGGGAGTGTTTGACCTTGAATTGTTCAGTTTTTTAGACTGAAATCAGTTGTTCTGAGTTTGGGGTGGTTGTGGGGTGTCTGGTTCTTTTCTTCCTTTCAGTGTGACAGCTATGAAATTCGCCCTGGTAAACACCTTGGAGTGTGCATTTCTGTGGCAAACAACAGGCTTTTTGTTGGATCAATTCCGAAGAATAAGACTAAAGAAAACATTCTGGAAGAATTCAGTAAAGTCACAGGTAAAACAAAAATGTATTTAGAAATTAGTTTTGGGAAATCTGTGGTATACTATAAGTGCAAAAAAAAGGTGTATCTTAATCTAAGAATTCACATATCTACTGAGTGTCTAAATTTCCTCCTGGTTTTTAGTGGTTTGGACTAAATAACTTCTCTTCTAGCCTCAAGTTCTTGAAGTGTCCTCTTTGCTTCTTTTCCTTAATTGAACCATAACTTTTGACACAACCTTTGCCCTGTAGCTCTCAAGTGAAGGCTTTCCCTGCCATCTGGTATTCAGTGTACTCTAAGGCCAAGGGGATGAGAGTGCTTCTCCTCCTCTTCCTTCTTCCTCTTACCTTGTCTGTTTCAGATTTTTCTGCATTTCCAATCCGTGGAATTGATTTGAGAAGAAAATTTTAGATCACAGATATATATATATACACACACACTTATATGTAACAAAATTTAGCAGAATCACATTTTCACTTAGCAAATATGATTTAATCATACATTTCCTATTCCATTTCATTTTTTAAAATGCTGAGGGAGATCCACTAATGGTAGCTGCATGTAAAAGACAACTTTTAGACCATTGCTTCTTCATCCCATATAAAAACCACTATTTCTTTACATTTTTGTTGTCCAAACATATTACAGATAAACAAACCTTTCCCCTTCCTTCAAGCTGTTATCTGTTACTCTTCTGGTTTCAGTCTTGTGTTAATTGAAGATTGCTTCTGGCTCATAGTCTTTCTCTTCTGTCCTGAATTAACTTACTGTTAGTCCTTTCAACATCTATGTGGATGAATCATTCAATACTGTAATCTCCTAGTTTTAATGACTGCCACATCTCTGATCCTTTACTTCCGCTCTACCACATCCAAATCACATTCTGGATATTGCTGCTAGAAGTACAATCTAACTACTCCTAAGGATTTGGATAATATGTGGAAAGGTGAGGGTACAGGACTAAGATCAGAAGTACATTTTAACCAGTTACTTATTTATTACTTGGTAAAAATAGCAACTTTTTAAAACTTAAGATTCAAGGATGATTTTTGGTTATGATTAGTTGTTGAGTGTTCTCTTGGATTTATATTTGGTTTTTAAGTTCTTTGGTAGTATTTTCATAAGTTTTAGTAAGGTCATGTTATGTCAAACACTCTTTAAAAACATTGTAAAATAGAATGTTATATGTCAGAATACAGTAGTTGGACTTACTATGACTGTACTTTCAGGGCCCCTAAAATCAAAAGGAACATAACATTATTGTCCATAGCTCCATATCTGATAATTCTGATTTAGTTGTCTAGCTAGATAATCAACAGATCATTATGAGGCTTCTTCAGTTACTTTTTGCTCTTCGGCAAGTGGGTTTAGGTCTGCCTAATCGCTCAATGTGTGGTGGATGCTTTTGGCTTATATATCTGGCTGTTGGTTTAACAGAGGGTTTGGTGGACGTTATTCTCTATCATCAACCCGATGACAAAAAGAAGAATCGGGGGTTCTGCTTCCTTGAGTATGAGGATCACAAGTCAGCAGCACAAGCCAGACGCCGGCTGATGAGTGGAAAAGTAAAAGTATGGGGAAATGTAGTTACAGTTGAATGGGCTGACCCTGTGGAGGAACCGGATCCAGAAGTCATGGCTAAGGTAAATGCAGTATCTTGTGTTGGGCAGTGCGGTTCTCATTTACTTTCTGTACTTAGAATATAAGCTTGAATATCTCAGATTTTACAGTAAATACAAATTGTAGCTCTTGATCTTAACGGTTTAAGCAAAAACCTGCTTTAGCACCAATTTAACAGCCTGTTTTGGTATCCAGGAATTTCCATTAATCATTTCTTTTTCTGCAGATAAATGTGTAAAAAGAACTGAAATTAAATCCCTTCAATTAGGTGTTTCTATGCCTACTGAGAGTTTGATTAGTGCTTGGCGCTATCAAAGATACAAAGATAGAAATGTTAAGAAAAGAAAAAAAGGTCTTACGGAATAAAGAGAAGTAATGTTTTGGAGATTATGAATTATAATTTTCACTGACCATACTATGACTTTTATTACATGGCCATGAATTATATTTTATTTAGATTTAGTTAGTGTCTTTTTCCTTTTTTAATGGATCAAGTTTCCTTATAGTATTATCTCCATGAAGAAAGGTGAAGGGTTATCATGTTTGCTCTTAGTGGCAAAATATGCATGGCAAGGCCCGTAGTGGACTTTCACTTTCTTCCTAAGCCCTATACTTTCATTGCCAGGATCTTGGCCTGGTAAAGGATGGTTCCGTGAGTCCTGGTTATTAGGCTTTCTTCTGGGTGACTCCTGGGGTTGAAGGGACATATCTGAGTTGTATTTCTGTTCGCTTTTAGTGAATTTTTGATTATTTTGGTGTATGTCTCTTGACCTCTTGGGGGCAGCAACTCTGTGGATAGCCATAAATGAATGGTTCGGTTATTCTGGGCTGAAAAGTCTTTTCTGCAAGCTTCTTCAGAATCTGAGGTGACAGTCCTCACTGTTGATTAATTTGGAGGAGGGACCTGGTTTATACTAACATGATAAAAGCTTTTGTAAGCAAAAACATTTTTGGATTATGCAAAGATCCACTGAGAATGAACCAGAGAGACTCAGATGTGCTGCATACTTTTTCTATGTTCCTGGAGTAGATAGGAGTCAAGGGAAGGGGCTGGAAATCTAAAGAGCCCTGATTATTTTTGTTTATTACTAGCTTGATTTTAATTCCACTTGTTTCTTCTAATACAGTTGTGACTTTGAGCAAACTACTGAATTTGGATGTTGTCTGTTTTATTGGAGTTGGATAAATCTCTTTACAAGATCTCTTACAGCTTTGAATCTATCTTGTAGAAAACTGACTATAACCTGTATTGCATTTTCTAAGATATTTTAAAAATAGTATTATAGATTGAGGGGGCATTTTTTATTTTATATTAGATTGTAGTTGAGTTACAATGTTGTGTTAGTTTCAGCTGTACATACAGTTGTCTTTCTTTTTCCTATTGAGTGCTTTAAACATTATTTCAACTAGTAATTTTTATATCGGATACTTTGGTTTCATCTCAGAAAAGAAAAAAGATCTATGTTGAGTTTCAAAAAAGAAGGTAAATAAAGTAATGGAGGCCTGTCTGATGTAGAATTAGACATCAGTATGACAACATTTAGAAAATTAAAGGGGTTAAAGATAGAGGTGGAAGATTTTCCCCCCCCTGGGATTTGTGTCTTCCCCAAATCCTCTTTACTTAGCCCTTTATCTTAGGCAACAATTTGTTTGATAGATATGTTAATTTTTTTGTCTAAATAAGTGATGTATTTCCTTAGTCCACAAGTCAAAATTATATAAAAAGTATAGCCAAGGAATTCCCATTCCTGCCTCTAGCTCCAACTACTGTTTCCTCCTTGTCTCTTGTAGAGATCCAGTGTTAGTGGTATCTGGTTTATCCTTGTAGTGCTTCGCAAGCAAATATAATTATATATTCTTTCCTTCCCTACTTCTTACACAAATGGTTACTGGGGCTATATTAATGAATTACGTTTGTTTTATTCACTGTCATATTTCATCTCATCTCGTATCTCAGCTCTAAGGGAGTATGCTATTATTTTATGTATCGCTAAGAAATGGTAAAACGCTGCCAATTACACTATGACAAGTGCTTGTCGGTCACATTGACTTACATTGAACCCCTGTCTTGGAGGTATACAGTGGGGGAAATCTTAACAGTATATCCTCACATTTTGTTTTTTTAATATCAGCTCTTAATTTTTTATGACTGTACTTTTTCATTCTGTAGGTGTACCATAGTACATTCAACTAGCTGGACATTGGGTGTTTCTAATCTTTTGTTGTTATAATACTGTAATGAGTAAGCTTATATCATTTCAGTTAATATAAGTACAGACATATCTGTAGGATAGATTTGTGGGTCAAAGGGTAAATGCATCTGTAATTATTAAGATACTGGCCATATTTTCTGTAGGAGGTGCACTTGTATCCTGCTCTCCACAGGCAGAATACAGCAGGACGTTCCTATCCTTGTTAAAAGAGGATAAGCTCAAACTTGGTTTTGCCAAATCTCGCAACAAGTGGTATCTCATAGCTGTTTTATGATTTGTTTCTCTTTACTGTACATGCTTGAATTTACATTTCTCATGCATTTAAGGACTATTTTATGTTTCTTTGTATGAACTGTATATTCATGAATTTTGCCTATCTTTCCATTCATTTGTTTTTCTGTTGATATTTTTCTTTTATTTTGTAGAGTTTTGATATAAAAAGACAGGCTACTATCTTTTTTGTGATGCTTTTTTTTAAAAAAAATTATGGTATTTTCTACCATATGGAAATCTTTTGTTTCAGTAGTTGAATTTTTCAGTCCTTCATGTAGATTTAAAATTAACAAAGGCTTCTCCAGTGCAGTGTTACATAATTATTATCTTATTTTCTTCTAATACTTTAAACATCCCCCTCTTAAATTTTCTGTCTATTTGGACTTTATCCTAGTATATAGTGTGGGGTATGAGTCCACTTTTCATCGTTATTCAGATCAGCACTGCACTGATTAAATGATTTAAGCAATGAATTGATAGAGTTTGTTTTATCTAGTAGGACTAGTCTCTAAATTTTGTACTTATTTTTTCCCTGGCTACTACTGCTTGTTTATTTTTTCATATGAACTTTAGAATCATGAGCTCATCCAGTTCTTGGGTGGGGAAGGAGGGACAGAAAAACTTGTTTTGGGGGGGATTTATGAACTGTGTGGACTTCCCTGTTGGCTCAGATGGTAAAGCAAGTGTCTGTCTACAATGTGAGAGACCTGGGTTCGATCCCTAGGTTGGGAAGATTCCCTGGAGAAGGAAGTGGCAACCCACTCCAGTACTCTTGCCTTGAAAATCCCATGGACTGAGGAACTTGGTACAGGCTACTATCCATGGGGTTGCAAAGAGGCGGGCACAACTGAGCGACTTCACTTCACTATGAACTATGTTGGGCTTGCCAGGTGGCTCAGAGGTAAAGAATCCACCTGCCAGTGCAGGAGACCTGGGTTCGATCCCTGGGTCAGGAGTATCCCTTGGAGAAGGAAATGGCAACCCACTCCAGTCTTCTTGCCTGGGAAATCCCATGGACAGGGGAACCTGGTGGGCTTCAGTCCACAGGATCACAAGAGTTGGACAAGACTTAACAGCTAAACAACAACAAAGGGACCCTATTAAATTAGTAAAGTAACTTAGTAATAATTTTATTTTGGTCCCTTGAAGGTCCTGTTCACAGTATTAAGCACTGTAGTGACATGGCAGGAAAAGAAACCGATAATTTATATAAATTGGTAACAATTATTTTCTCAGTTTTCATACCTTCTGTTATAGCACCTTTAGCACTTAATTGTTTTGGAGAAAAATGCCTATGCCATGAAAATAGGAAGAAATACTTTAATATAGGACTTCAGCTAAAATTAAGTAGCCAATGCCAGTTTTGTATGTTTGTTATATTAGGTGAAAGTTTTATTTGTGAGAAACTTGGCCACTACAGTGACAGAAGAAATATTGGAAAAGTCATTTTCTGAATTTGGAAAACTTGAAAGAGTGAAGAAGTTGAAAGATTATGCATTTGTTCATTTCGAAGACAGAGGAGCAGCTGTTAAGGTAGAAATTTTGATATTTTGTTTCTTGATATGTGAATTTTGTTGTTGAAACTTGCTAAAACACATAAAGTGACTTTATAAACAAATGAAATTGGTTTTCAGCTTTTACCGAACTCTGGAGCTTTCTTTTAATAATCTCTGTGAAGTGGTAGTAATGTAACAGGTAAGACTCTGTATTTCAAAGCCTGATTATTACTAACTGAGTTTGTGACCTCAGGCAAGTTACTTTTAATCTCTGTATTATTTTGTAAGCCTAAGCTTTGATAGCATGATACCTTGAAAATGTTACAAGGAATAGTAATTAGCTTCCATAAATACCAAAATGATAGTGAATACATTGTAACTACTTTAGTTCCTTGTTTAAGAACCTATGACTGGAGCTAAGTACGTACATGGCTCCATATCCAGTACAGTGTAATTCAGTAGGTGTGTTCTGAGGGAATGGTTAGTTAGTTTTCCATAGTCTTGCCTTTCTTTGGTCATTTTAGAATCCTCACAGTATTTTTTTTTTTTTTTTGCCAGTTTCAGTAGTTATTAGAAATATTTCTTGCATATAATAATTTGCTGCTGATGATAGTATTTGAAAAGTATGAAAAACAATATTTTCATATAGCGTCTAGAACGTATAACCTGAGTACTCTGCTGCTTTCTGTTGATCAATACCATTTTTCCGTTGATCAATACCATTTTTAATGCCTGAAATTTTCAGTGTCTTCCTCTTGTCCCTCTCCCTTCTGAAGAAAAGGTTGGGGGAGGGGCTGACAAAAGAAAAGACAGGGCAAAAATACAAGATTTTTTATATAATTGGGGAGATAGATCTAAAACCCTTGGTGACATCAGGCCTGTTTCTTTTTTTTGCGTGTTTTGTCAGAAAAGTGGCCCCACCCTCTAATTAGGGCAGTTTTTGTTTCCTGACCAGGGTACTGCTTTAAAATGTGCCTTATAGAATCTTTGACTAGTAGAATTTATTGGTTTGCTTTTTGATGGAAGCTAATTACTGAGACAGTATTGCTTATCAAATTCATAGCTTAGTACAGAACTTGTTTGGCTTCTGAATTGCGAGTGATAGGAAGGACAGATAACTAATAAATTTATACTTTTCTAAATATTTGTTTTGATTTACTTGGTATTAAATAAACTGATTGTTCATAATTGAAAATAATTTTCAGGGGTGGTTTGCCAAAGCGATTTCTGAAATTGTAAGATTTCAAGCTCAGAAGATGGCCAGAGGAAAGAGTATAGACAGATGCTCTGTTCTTTTGTTTATGCCAGGAAGCTTTTACAGATTCATTTAATTGCTTTAGTTGAAGCAGCCAAAAGCTTAGGTGGTAAAGGGGAAAAAAGTCGGTAAGAGGAAGATACGGATTTAATCTTTGGTCTGGATACTTGTAAATCACTAACATGTTCTTTACGGTTAGAGCATTTCATTAGGTATGTCCAGAGAGGGAAAGGTTGTATTGGGAAACAGAAAAACTGTTGAGGAGGTGATACTTGGTTACCGAGTTACCTGAACCTTGAAGTATGGCAGAAGTTATTAGGTGGAATGATATAAAAAACTAGAGCCCGGAATACTTTTGATTACTGCTTTCCAGATGAGTACTTGAGTTTTAATTAGTTCAAGCCTTTGCTGGGTTCTGTGCTTTTAACCATTCAGGTAAAGTATATACCAGGTTAAACATTGTTGGGGTGGGGAAGATGCTTTTTTCCTTTTTTTGGTGAGTATCTTGTTGAATGTCACTGATAGTCTCATTTATATTTCAAATTCTTGACATTTTTATGAAAGAACAGTTTAAGACCTACAGCCTGAACACCATGTTTGTTTAAAAACTTTAATCCTGAAAAGATTGTTAATACTGGCATGTCCTCCAAATGAGAATTTGCTGTTTGTTTTGGCCTTAGCTTGGAGGAATTAGTTACTTGCAATTAAGGAGCAGCAACAAGCAGCTCTCTGCTTTATCTTTTTAAATATAATAATAGGATATCAGTTTTATTCTCAGTGTAACTTGCACATAAAGTAAGGTTGAGGGGAATAAGTATTTTGTGTATTTTTGAAAATTTGGTGGCTATATTCTTCTTGGAAATTAAAACAGTTGTGAATTAAATTGTTTATCAGGTGTATTAAATGGTACAGATAATGTTATATTTAAGGTACTGTTACTTGTAAAATAAATTTGTTTCTAATTTTGCATAGGCCATGGATGAAATGAATGGCAAAGAAATAGAAGGAGAAGAAATTGAAATAGTCTTAGCCAAGCCACCAGACAAGAAAAGGAAAGAGCGCCAAGCAGCTAGACAGGCCTCCAGGAGTACTGCGTGAGTCTGCATTTAGTAAATATATCAGAGATCCGGTAGTTTAAAAAGTTAGGAAGAATCTTGAAGCAAACTAACTTGTTTTTTCTTTTCTCCCTTCCCTCCATTGCTAGGTATGAAGATTATTACTATCACCCTCCTCCGCGCATGCCACCTCCAATTAGAGGTCGGGGTCGTGGTGGGGGGAGAGGTGGATATGGCTACCCTCCAGATTACTATGGCTATGAAGATTACTATGATGATTACTATGGTTATGATTATCACGACTATCGTGGAGGCTATGAAGATCCCTACTACGGCTATGATGATGGCTATGCAGTAAGAGGAAGAGGAGGAGGAAGGGGAGGGCGAGGTGCTCCACCACCACCAAGGGGGCGGGGAGCACCACCTCCAAGAGGTAGAGCTGGCTACTCACAGAGGGGGGCACCTTTGGGACCACCAAGAGGCTCTAGGGGTGGCAGAGGGGGTCCTGCACAACAGCAGAGAGGCCGTGGTTCCCGTGGATCTCGGGGCAACCGTGGGGGCAATGTAGGAGGCAAGAGAAAGGCAGACGGGTACAACCAACCTGACTCCAAGCGCCGTCAGACCAACAACCAACAGAACTGGGGTTCCCAACCCATCGCTCAACAGCCGCTTCAGCAAGGTGGTGACTATTCTGGTAACTATGGTTACAATAATGACAACCAGGAATTTTATCAGGATACTTATGGGCAACAGTGGAAATAGACAAGTGAGGGCTTGAAAATGATATTGACAAGATACGATTGGCTCTAGATCTACATCCTTCAAAAAAATTGGCTTATCTGTTTCATCTTTAAGTAGCAATTTGCTGCCATTTGTATTTGGCTGAAGAAATCACTATTGTGTATATACTCAAGTCTTTTTATTTTTTCCTCTTTTCATAAATGCTCTTGGACATTATTGGGCTTGCAGAGTTCCCTTATTCTGGGAGTTACAATGCTTTTATCGTTTCAGGCTTCATTTTAGCTTCAAAACAAGCTGAGCACACTGTTAAAATCATGATTTTGCAGAACCTTTGGTTTTGGACAGTTTCATTTTTTGGATTTGGGACAGCTTACATAGGGGTATGGAGTATGCTGTAAATAAAAATACAAGCTAGTGCTTTGTCTTAGTAGTTTGAAGAAATTAAAAGCAAACAAATTTAAGTTTTCTTGTATTAAAAATAACCTATGATTGTATGTTTTGCATTCCTAGAAGTAGGTCAACTGTGTTTTTAAATTGTTATAACTTCACACCTTTTTGAAACCTGCCCTACAAAATTTGTTTGGCTTAAACGTCAAAGCCGTGACAATTTGTTCTTTGATGTGATTGTATTTCCAATTTCTTGTTCATGTAAGATTTCAATAAAACTCAAAAATCTATTCAAAACATTACCTATTTCAAATTCAATTGTGTCCTAAAACATTATTTTATTCGTAATCCTTGCAAGGAATATTGTTTTCAAACTATAACTGCCTATGTGAGTGATCAAATTCATGCAAAATTTCTTGTCTATTCTAATGTGTATCGTGGATACCAGACTGAGGATTAGTCTAAATTCTAATATTTATTCCAAATAGTACTTCATTGATTGATGTTCTTTCATAGTCATCTAATTTGGCAATTTTATCCTTTATTTTTATAAAAACAAGCTCAGGCTTTTGAACATTCTTGCAGGCATTGGATAATTTGCATTAAATAAAATGGGGTTGGGGAAGCAGACTGCAATTTATTTTGACCCACATTCTTTCTATAAAGGATAATTTGTTGTCTGAAGACCTTATTTGCTGGAGTGAATGTACATAGCAGAAAAAAATGTTAGTACTGTGGCGTCAATTGCTCTTCGGACTAAACTTCATGTAAACTTTAAGTATACATGATTGTGACTACCACTTCAGTTACTAATTAGGAATATAATTTCCTATTACTATGTAAATTTCCTTTGAGAAACACTCAGGCCTTGTAAGAGAGGCTTACAAATATCCAGTAGTCCTACTTCTGACTTCCTGTTAATACCTCTTATTTTTATTTATTTATTTATTTATTTTACTACTCAGATGGCTAAAAATTTTGTTGGCCAAATCATAACATCTATTTCCATTTCCTTTAGAAATTCTCCCTTTATTGTAAGAACGTTCTTTTTTTTTTTTTTTTTTTGCTTGAGAATAAGAGGAACAAAAGAATCTAAACAGCGCAGATAAGTCTGGATCACTTTCAAATAACCAATAAAAATTTTCCCTTCCATTTTATTCTTAGGCGGATCTAAAATGTTTTTAAATTATAAAAATAAGCCATTGGAAAAGAATTAAAATGGGCACACCTTTATTTTGTGTTTTGTTCCTGTTTGGTGTCTTTTAGGAGTGGTACTAGATTTCAAAATTATAAGCTATCTAATTCCTTGAGAGCTCAGTCAGCATATTTTGGTTTTCACGACTTCTCTTTTGACTTTGAGGAGAAAAATGAGTATTTGCTGATAAAAGTCAGTATATCATTTCTTTTAAAAAATACACTTATTACATAGTTCAGTAAGTTAACAGGCCTCATTAATATTCCTTTTATGTTTTTGGAAACCAATAGAGGAATTATATATAATTCCTGTATATAACAGATTGACGTTAACATGGGTATCTATTTGATAAAGCTTGGATCCACTTGTTTTTCTTATGCCCATGTATGCAGGTATAGACACCAAACATTCTTTAAATGCGGTCTTTTCAACTTTGAAAATACAATTTGAAGCTCTAACTATAAATTAAATTTAAGTAAAACCCATGATTTTTCTTGGAAAGAAGAGAGGCTGTAGAAATAAAATTTGAATTATTTGTATTTCTTAGATGTTACCAGCGAACAAGTTCTTATGAACAAAATTAGGACTGGGAATAGAAGTAATTCTGAAAAAGTAATTTATGAGCTTCCCCCACCCATCCTAAAATGTAAATCTGGCAAAAACATATGGATCAAACCTAGGTTCCATGTCAAAATCTTTTTAATTGCAAATTATATTTTACTCTCAACAATTAAAAATATACCTATAAAGGTATCCCTCTAATAGCACTTTATAGGTTTTTTTGTGGCTGTTTTACAGACAAACAAAACTTTATAAACATTCAGCCTACCCTGGAGCTTTTCCCCTAGTGATGTAAGCTATTGTAAGCTATTGCTGTAAGCGGCATTCCAAGAAAATAGATTCAGAGCTTAACTACTCACAGAAGTAAATCTAACAGTCTGATAAACAAACCTGAAAAATGTCACCTGAAGAGGCTTTTATTCTAGATTGGCATTAGGTTTTTCTTAACTAGGCGCATATTATGAGTTCTAGGAAATCTGATTTCCTACTCTCCTGCCATCTTTTTTGTTCTCCCACCTAATTCATTTGTTTTTATTTCTGAGCCTGCTACAGTAACATGCGTGCTGGGAAATACTTTTACTTTATATTGAGGATGACCTCTTCTTTGTAGATACTCTCCGGAGAATGATATAAATATGCCCCCTCCCCATAGTGAAATCCTAATTTTTATTTGATCACTCATTTATAGCAGTTGCTTAAATGTACGTATTTATATGACGGTGTTTTGATTTTTATAAGCAAAAAAGTTTTAATTAGCCAGATTTCTAATAATTTCAAGTTTATTTGATCAATTGATGTGGAAATTGAGTTACTATGGTTCTGTAGCTAATTTTTTTTAAAAGATTTCAGCATAATTGTTTTTCAGTTTTTCTAGTTACTGGGGTTATTCTGCATAAGAAAGCCCAATGCTTTCTGTTAGATCATTTTTCTCATTTGGCTTTGAAATCTGACTTAGGTGAACCCTCTTTTTAAAAAGGTCAGCATACATCAAAATGTATTTATTAAATCCCAAAAGAGAAGGGACATTAAATTCCATTCCTAGCATAAAGCCATATAATATTCTTGAAACTCATTGCATCATTTGCCTCCTGCCCATTTGGATAATCATACCTATGTTTTATTAATTGTGTATTATTTGTAAAACCAAACCCTTCCAGTAAATACTTGCTATAAGGCTATCAATTGTCAATTTAAAAGACTTCTAAATATGTTAGTTTACCATTTTGATTTTTCCAAAGAGATTTTATTATACTGAACTATCCAGTATTCTTAAAACCAACCGGAGTATGTAGAAGAATTGTTAATGTTAGTGTTGTCCTTTATTATGTGAAGCCTCTTAAGTGAGCGTCTAAGAAAAAGCCTTATAGAAAGAGTGCACTGGATTTATAAGTGTGTTTATGTTTTTCTAAGAATGGGAGCTTCTGTTAACTTAGTTGTTCTGAGTAAGACCATGGATTTGGGTGACTGACTAGAGAATCCAGAATGACAAGTTCATTGACCAGGCATTTTTACTTTTGCATTAGAAGTTTGTTGATTAGTTTTTATTTTTGAAATGCAAATACTGAGCTTTAAAAATATTGTTTATTTAATGTATTGGTCAGTAATTTAAATATTTAATTGGGAGTGACCATTATTAATCATTTTAGGAAAGTTTCTTTTTCTTTTACCTATATACACGCATATATATTTTTTAATTTAGAGGTTACCAGAAGCTCTGGGTTTTTTGTTTTGTTTTGTTTCTGTTTTTTAATCATTTTCAGATGTTATCCAGAAATCTGCAAGTGTACTTTTCCTGTTTTAACTCCTTCCTTTTATCACCTGACTATCAGGGAAGCGAGGTTGAGGCTGCCCTGACCTGACATGTCATGATGTCGACTTGCTAGGTGGGGTTCGCTGGGGACGATAACCAGTGGAATTGTTGGTAAGAACTTTTTTTTCCTATTTTTTTTTTTTTTAAATCAGTAGTGGGGCATTAAGTGTGGGAGAATGCCCATGTTCTATAAGTGGGCATTTATGTCAGCCTTGTAGAAGAATAAGACTTTAACACAAGATAATTCTGTTCATAGTAGGAACATATAAACATACAAAAAGTATTTCATACCCTTTATTCTCAAATTCTTAGATTAGCAGGAAAGGCCTGCAAGTTTGAAGTAAGTAATGAAATACTCAGGGTATATTATAAGTGGTCAAGATAGACTAAATCTCTTGGAGAAACAGTAAATTTGCTTTATTTTATGTGATTTTTAGTCCCTCTAATATCTTTAGTATATTTACATTTTATTGGATAGATTAGCATATAATACATCTTAAAAGTTTTAGCAGTTTGACAAATAAGAGTGGGCTCAGTTTACAGATACATTTGATAGGATGACTTTAGGTCAAGAGGAAATTATGTAGCTGAAATATTAGGACCTTTTTATATAGGAGAAACAGAAATCTAAGTCTGTCAACTTGTATTTTGTCTAAACCCCAGGAGAGCTGATGAGATAAGTAGATATTGATAGAATTAGTCAATTTTTAGGTCATTACTGAAGAGCAAAATCTCATACTCAGGGGATTCCATGATGGTACAGTATAAGTTGAGGGAATTAATAATTAGGCATTTCTGATTACCACATAAAAAATAATTGTAAGCACTGGTTAAAAGTAATTATGAATTTTTATATCTAGAACCTCCTCAGTATTCTTACGCCTTCTTTGTTGGTTGGGTATATCAGTCTAGAAAGACTCTCCTAGGTAATAAACATGGACTAGTCAGTGTCATGAATATTAACCTGTATCTGTGAGCTTGCTGTAGACCAGAGGTATATGACTACCATGAGATTATACTTTAAGAACTGCAGTGATTGCATCATTGTGTTAAATGTTTCTCTTCTGACACATTTTATGCATGTATCAGTGACAGAACAGATTGGAGTGTAGAACCTTTAGATTGTACTTAATAATGTATCATCCTAGGGAAGTTTTATAATTAGCAATAGGAACACTCTAGGAGTGCTGAAAGTTCATGTAAGTTAAGGAAAATGCAGTGCAAACTTGCTGGCTTTTATACACTAACAATAAAATACATTTGATGGGACTGAAAAGAAGGAGGCATTATGGGGGGAAACTTAAATTTCTCAAACATAAAAAAGGGCTTTCAGTTTCTGTAGTGACTTTGTCAGGATCCCATTGCTTATCTTGATGTCTCATTTTTGATGGCTGGACAAAGGCAACTTCTCTAGCCTGTTTAGTAACATAGATAGAAATGTACTTCAATGAGTTCTGTTATGATGTTTAGTATGTTATAAGGCTATTTCTATAATTGAGTTGAAAGCTCCTGCAAACATTGCATTGCTGATAGCATACAGTAATATGAGAATATTGAAATAGGTACATTTGCAAGACCATTTAATCAATAGTTTAATAAAAATCATGCTTTTGGTACAGTGTTCAGGTACTATAACTGTGTTGGAATATTTGTACAATGTTAAATATTTTTAATAAAATCTAACATGTTCAAAGTGTTGTGTTGGTGATTTTGGGTGGGGTGCGGTGGGTTCAATTGTGCAACAAAGATTCAGTAGTACTGTAATGGAGACTTTTGTAGTCAAATGGAGTTCTTTTCCTCACATTTAGTACTAGATATTGGGCACCTGTCCACGTGAAGGTAGTGAAGGATTGGGATAGTACAAATAAAAGTACTGAATTCCAGTGGCTTATTACAGTATCAGGAAGTAGCTTTACTTGGGTTAGAACTGGGTTTCCTGGTGTCAGATGGAATTGTTGTCTTTGGCATAACAGGCTACCTATAAAGCTTCTGTGATGAAATTCTGGCATATTCACATTGGAAATGATCCTGGAAAACGTACAGAGGTGAGCAAAGGGAAACACTTGTACAGTGCTCTGAGTAAGCATTTTATTCTCCAGTGTCCTTGACCCCTTGACATGGCATGTCTGCAAGTGAAGGGAAGGTGAGGGGATATTTGAGGAAGGCTATGTTGGAGGGTTTAGGTGCACCACTGGGGAATGTCTCTAGTGTATATGAAACATATCAAGAGCTCTATTTCTTAAACTTGATAAGGGTTTCTATTGTACTGATCCCATTCTCTTGAAGACAGTCGCAATCTAGTCATTTTTCTTGTGACTTGTCTTCCTTGAAGGCATACTTAATTCTTTACTAGTCAAAAAGGTAGAAGTTCCGCAAGTAAGAGTGGAAATTTGCTTGAAATAAAAGTTCGTTCCTCTGAATACTGTACTGTTAATACCAGGGTTTAGAAGGGAAGTGACCTGATTTGTAAACAAATCAAGTAAGAAACCATTCAGAGGAGTAGTCATACATTCTACCCTCTTTTAATGAAGATTGTTAAATAAACATGAGCTACGGGCAAGAAGAAATGTACCCTGTTTCAAGAAAGACAGTTCTTTGGTCAGTATTTTCCAGGAAGATTTTACTATCTTTGATTTCCCCCAAATCAAAAAATCACTGAGACAGTAAGGAATATTGTGGCAGCGAAAGTGTCTAAATTTGGGCACCTTTAAGTGTTGGCAGAGCTGGGGCTGGGGGGTGGCTTGGGGTGGGGGTGATGCAGCTCACTGGTTTGTGGTGTATTTTTTCCAGGAATAAAAAGGTGGTTTGACGATCATTTTAAGCTTAGACTCTATTGGTGTCTTTTTTCTCTATCTAAAGCCCTGAATTTACTAGTTTATTTTTAGAAATAAGATTTTTATTAAGTATTTTCTTGTGGAGTATATTTGATTCACATAGAGGAATATCTTCCTATTGATGTGAAAGAAATCCCAGTTCTTTTTTGACTTGGAAATTATGACTGAAATCCCAATCCTGCATTGCAGGCGTATTCTTTACCAGCTAAGCCACAAGGGAAGCCCCCCCAAACACTTTAAATATACTGCTGCATGGATGCTAAGCAGGTTCAGTCATGTCCAGTTCTTCGCAACCCTATGAACCGTAGCCCTCCAGGCTCCTCTGTCCACGGGGACTGTCCAGACTAGAATACTGGAGTGGGTTAGCCCTTCTCCAGGAGATCTTTCCGACCCAGGGATCCAGCCTGAGTCTCAGGGCTCCTGCGTTGGCAAGGAGATTCTTTACCACTGGAGTCTGCCTAGAAAACTCCCATATTTTACTCACATAAGGGAATATCTTCCTATTGATGTGAAAGAAATCACAGTGCTATTTATTTAGACTTGGAATTTATGACTGAAATCACAATCATTTATAGACATTTCCTCAAAAAACTTACAAGCAGGACTACTGTTCTGTTCCATTACTAAAATCCCCCAAGAGTAAATTTTAGGCCCAGCTGTCCATTTTTTAAGAGGACAAGAGGTTAAATTAGTCATAAAGTTGTACAACTTGGTTGTGCCTTTTAAAATAACGTGAGGTTTGATCACTTAAAAATCTTCTCTACAGGATTAAAGATGAGGATCAGTAGTTCAGTAACATTGGTAAAAGAGCTCTGCCTTAGTCAGACATGTAGAGAGAAAGATACTTCCTTCAGTAGGAAAATGCTGCATTATTAAAGGTCTCATATACTGAGCAACTTTTAGTTGAATTGGCAACAGATATTCCTGTGTGCATGTTCTTGGGATATTAATTTCGTGCTTTGGCCAGGAATTCTTTAAATCTGCAAATTTCCGTTACCTGGGTTTTTAAGTAGGTCAAGCAGAGGTTAATATATTTTAAAAGGCCATTACTGTTTACCGCCTAAATCACTATTTTGAAAATTTTGTGGGGGAAAAATTTGTGGGTGAAAAACATTGTCCAGACAAGTCTTGATAAGCGATGATAATCTCTTTATTATTTGAATGAATGATTCAAATAATGATTGATTGTAATGGTGTATGTTTGTATACCATCATTCAAGTACCTCAGTTCCACTGGTCATAATGACTTCGGCATACTTTTGGTTAGGTGGTACATGTTTCAGTTCAGTCGCTCAGTCGTGTCCAACTCTTTGCGACCCCATGAATTGCAGCACGCCAGGCCTCCCTGTCCATCACCAACTCCTGGAGTTCACCCAGACTCAGGTCCATCGAGTCAGTGATGCCATCCAGCCATCTCATCCTCTGTCGTCCCCTTCTCCTCCTGCCCCCCAATCCCTCCCAGCATCAGTCTTTTCCAGACTTCAGCATTTGCTTATAATATTGAAACTTCTTTCCATGCTTCCCATGAAGAAGTATAGCCTTAATAGATTAATAATACTTAAGTATAATCTCTGTGGAGTTGGTGTGGAAAATAGTTTGGTCTATTTGAATTTAAATACAACCAGCAATATTGATACTGAAATGTTTTTTTAAATCATGAAGATAAGTTTGCTTGTTAGTTGCAATATCATTTTTACTTGAGTTTTCAAATGTGGGGAAAATTATAAATGAGACCACTTGTTTCATTTATCAAAGTAATTTTGAAAGACCTTCTGGTGATGATTTTAACTTTTTAGTTAAACTGTTAAGGTCATAGTTTCACCATTCATCAGTGTTTCTCAAAATTTAATGTGGATAGGAATCCCTGGGGATTTTTAAAAAATACAGATTCTGACTCAGTAATTTGAGATGGAGCAAGAGACTTCTAACGTGCTTCTCGGTGACGCCAGTGTCCCTAAAGACACCCAAATACATAGCAAGGTCATAGGTCATTTTACATTTGGGTTGGGGGTGTTAGAGAGTAGACCTTAGTAGGAAAAGATAGCAACATAAGATGTTTATAATGACTTACAGACTAGTTGGTCTCAGTGGATCTAGTTGGAGATTAAAAACGTTTACCAGTCAGCCACAAATGTTAATAGTGTTCAGGATCCCAAGGAAAGGTTAGTAGCTTAGTTTGCAAGAAAATGAAATGAGTTTAGGAAATCAGGCATTAATAGTTTTAGGGAATTGATGGACGATAATAAGGAAAAAGCAAAAAAAGGCTAAGTCTCTGAGGAAGTGTCATGGCATGTTTATTTAGGAATTAGATCAGAAAACAGTTACAAGTCATAAAAGATAAAAACTTCTGAAAGCTCAGAAAGGAAAGGCTAACAGGTCACAAAGAACACCCATTTGGTGGTGGTATTTTTTTTTTAATTTCTGACTTTTAAAAGTTAGCATTCATTAATCAGATCAAAGTAAACTTTTGATGATAAAAATTAAAGCTGATTAAGGGAGAAAATCGTTACAGATGACTTGAAAAATAATTTATTTTTCAAATGGATTAAGATCAACAGATGGGAAATTCAAAGATAGAAATGACAGGTGTATCCTTTTTTAGATAGAGACTTGGAGGTAGTAGTCCTTGATAACTCATAACATACCTTTCTTTGAACTCCAGACCTTTGTTTTAAAAATGAAAAAAATATTATAGATGAAGTATGGAAAAGAATATTCTGTTTCTTTTTTGCCAAGCATGTCTTTATGGTAGGTTAATTATAAGCTACTAACATGGTATACCTTGTTACCAGGCATTGTGCTAATGAATCACTTTGTGTATCATGTAATCAACAGCCCTAAAAGGTAGGTGATATTGTCCCTACTTTACCTATGAGGAACTCCGAGACTAAGTATATTTTATGGATAGCTAGTGGTCACTACCTGTAAAGTGGCAAAGCCAGGATTTAAACCCTGTTCTGCCTGAAATCCGAGTGTGCACTAGGTTAGGAATAGACCTAATAATGTCAGGTTAGACTTAAATGTTTAGTTCTGTGTTTACTTTAAAGGTCTTTAACCTGTGCCTAAAATGAAACCAACCTAATTTGAATTCAAAGTAGCGTTGATACTTGAACAACACGGGTTAGGGCACCAACCCTCCTTGTAGTGGAAAATTCACTTATACACGGTTCCTCCATATATGCCCATTCCGTGTTCTCGGATTCAACCAACCACAGGTCATATAGTACTGTCTAGTATTTACTATTGAAAAAAAATTAACGTGTAAGTACACCAGTGCAGTTCAAATGTGTGTGGGTTCAATGGTCAACTGTAATTTTATTCTAGATTGAAATAGATTACCAATATTTTGTGTGTGAGTGATATTGGTAGTTCAGTTGCCATTTGTTTTGTTTTTCTTCATCATTTATACTCAGGCCAAAATATACTGAATTTTGGTCTCCAGAAAAGCCATTTTTTATTAAGCAGACTTAAAACAGTTGATATGAAAAGGAAATGCCACATTTGGATTGACTTCAGATTTTAAAATTTCACTTTTTTTATTCACAAAATTCAAATTAATCTTCATCACTGAGTTTGATCTATACTAGTATTTAAGTGTTTTTAAAGTGTTGTTAATATTAAGTCATCCCCATTTTTTAACATTTGATTTTTAGTCCTGTGTTTTTCAAGGACGTGGTGGAAAAGTTTGTTAAAGGCCTTCACTTTCCAAACCTCAGTGAGTGTTTATGTGTGAGTGCAGGGATGTGTGCAAAATACAGAATTAACACATAAAAGAAGCCAGTATGCTCAGCTCCAAGATTGGTCATATGAAGATCCTATTTTCCTTATGCACTCTTGGATAAAATGTTATCTTCCCTGAATAAAAAAGAAAAATGGTAGATTATTCAGGTTTTTCTACTATTGTGTTTCATGAAAATCTGAGCCATATTTAAAAAAAAGTATATAGGTAAACAGATACCAGTATTTGTGTTAAAATCCTATTAAGGACTGCAGTGTCTTGCTTCTAGAATTCTGTATATCCTGCTTCTAGAATTCTCTGTAATTTGGTGCATTGCTTAAAAATAATGTGGTGTTTCAGATTAGAATCAGGGATTCCCAGTACCTACCAGTCCTGAATTTAAGGTCACTGTGACAGTAACATGACGCTATTTAGGAGACTAGCTGAAGGCTTTATATTTATCATCCTTGAGCTTATAACTGATCAGGTGATCTGGCTCTAAGATAACTAGCTGTCTTTAGCTGAATTTCACATGATTAGTTTTGCTTGGTGTAGACTATTCCCCAGAAGATTATTAATGATTTGAAATATTACCTCATTTTATATCAGTTTTTGTGTTGCCTTACATTTAAATCTGCAAAGCAGGTCAAAGCAATGATAGGGCTTCTATCTGCCCTAGAGATTCTGTCTAGGGCAGCGTATTTCAGTCTATAAATGTATAGTGTAGAAGCCTTGAAGAAAGAAGTTTGATTAACTATTCCAGCAGCTGAATGCTTGCATCAGTTCTCAGTATGTAATTTATGTGATCTCATTTACCAATAGGTATTTGGAGGAAATGTTTAATAATAGCAAACCCAAATTGAAACTTCATCATGACGTGGTATTGAAAATTAACTTTAGTCTTATTTTTATTAAAGTTATATGATTTTTTTTGTCTTAAAAAAACTGCAGAATATACAATTGCTTTCTCTGTAGTATGGGCTTTCAGTATTACAGTAGGAATGACCAAAAATTCCCCATACTGGAATTTGTCTTTGGGAAGTATTTTAAAAGTAATTAACTTTTCTTTTTCTTTTCAGAAAGTACAGTAACATCTTGATCAACCTGTTAATAAGGAAGGGATATAATTAAGTAGATTCATCTCATACATTATCAACCAAATCTAGGTAATTAGCTAGAAGTCAACTGTTTATTGAAAAGATTAAGTCTAGTCTTGTCCCTGACGTTGATAATTGATGTGTTTTCCATTCATTTTACAACCACTGAATGTTTTATGTTTCAGAAGTTAGAAATACAAAATATTAAGTCATCATTATCCTCAGAGAATTTAGAGAGGATTCCAAGAGGCAATAATAGATTGATAAATGGTGATGGTGGTGTTCAGTCGCCAAGTCATGTCCGACTGTTTGCGACCCCATGGACTGCAGCACACCAGGCTCTTCTGTCCTCTGCTATCTCCTGGAGTTTGCTCAAATTCATGTCTGTTGAGTCAGTGATGCTGTCTAACTACCTCATCCTCTGTCACCTCCTTCTCCTTTTGCCTTCAGTCTTTCCCACCTTCAGGGTCCTTTCCAGTGAGTTGGCTGGTTTGCCTCAAGTCGCCAAAGTATTTGGAGCTTCAGCATCAGACCTTCCAGTGAATACTCAGGGTTGATTTTGCTATTTATAAATAGTAATAATCAAACCAAATCTTCCAGAAAAAAACACCTTTGAAATTTTGAAAGGTATTCTTTCCTGGTTATGCAATGCTCAGCTTATAATTGGAATACATGAACAATATATGATTTAGATTTCTCCTAGAGAGAAAAGCTTGTGAAATGTATATATCATGAATTTTTAAACTACAGTTTAGTATCCACTGGATACGATCAGAGTAACTTGATTTTAAGAATTTTCATCATACAGTTCAAACTTTAAAACATAAAGATGGAGTGACCGTATGAATCTGACAGAACAAATGTGAAGGTAGGTCTCCTTACGTTTTTCTCTCTTTTCCCCCTTACTGACAACTAAGCCTTTAGGTGAGAAATTCCTCGTCAGGACTGAAATAATGAGCAGTTCTTTGAAATATTTCTTACCTCCCTGAAGATAGACATACACATGTTGCTTTGTTCAAATGGGATGGATTTACTAAAAATAACTTTTCTCCATTGTCTGTAACTCATAAGACCCTTCATGAGGTCAAGCTTTTTCAAACTCCATTATGTCTTAACAAAACTGCTTAATTCAGTGTCTGATAATACACTCTTATTCTCTCTTTTTCCCTTATGAACATTTTCTTTTTAAGTTGTAAGACCTATAATTGCTAGCCAGAACTTTTTAGTAAGAGAGAACTGAGGTTAACACATTGAACTGGTTGTAATTTCAGTCAGAGGCAAACCTGACAGAAAAGCTAACATTGAATATTTCCAACTGGCTATCGTCATCTTAAATTTAAACTTATTAACCCTGTAAGGGGCTTCCCTAATGGCTCTGTGGTAAAGAATCCGCCTGACAATGCTGGAGAGGTGGATTCGATTCCTGGATTGGAAAGATCTCCTGGAGAAGGAAAGGACAACCCTCTCCAGTATCTTTGCCTGGTGGGCTACAATCCTTGGGGTCACAGAAGAGCTGGACACAACTCAGTGACTAAACAGAAACAAATTAACCCTATAAAGTAAGTAAAAATGTGAAAACAGACATTTTGGTCCAAGGCCGCCACCTGACTAGAAGTGACCAGTCAAGTTGAACCCAGGTTGGTCTGGTACCAGAGCTCACATTTTAACCACCTCTGTGTGTGTATTGCTTCCTGGCTTTTACTCACTATATGCAATCTTTGTACAATTATGTACCCATTAATTGTTATTGGGCTTCTTTGAAATGTTGAATAATAGGAAGTGTTAGTTTTCCCAGCCCAGAACTATGGGTGGGGTTGAAGACTATTTTCATAGAAACAGCAGTGTAAGAATTATTTTGTGTTGTGATAGTAAGATTAATGATAGCCTTGGAATAACTGAGAAACTTCTCTTCTGTAAATATTGCTTAGTGTAGCCTTCATCAATTGAACCTTCTTAAACCTATTTACTGTTAACTTTTTTTTTGTACTTGTGGCTTTTGTCATAAGTTTACTAAACATTTTGTGATAGGAGATTTCTTTTTACCAGTTTTAGAACATTTCCTAGTGAATGTTTCAGGATTTAAGTTACTTTGAATAAAATGGAGCCAGACTGTGGTATTTTATCTGTAATCACTGTGATTTTACGTGGAACTCAATTTTATCGTCTTAACTTTCTTTCCAGATTGGAGTTCTTACTCTTTGAAGGTAAAAGCCACTTTATTTTTGTGAACACTTCTTAACTGCCCTGTTTTGTACCTTCCCTGGCTTTCTTTTATGTCTTTGAAGTGGCTGCTGGAAGGTCATGAAGTATGCTGGGTGCATATATAACCATGGCTTTGTGTAGTATTGATTATCCTTTTTTCCCTAACATCATTCTGATTACCTGCAGTTGTTATTTTTCTGTTTGTGTGTGTGTGTTTTAGACAAACGTTGTTGTTTCCCTTTTACTTTGTAACTCATAATTTGCTCAGGCTAGGTGATAGATTAAAGATAGAGGAGCCAGAATTTACTGCCGTATTGTTTTCCACGTACCTTGATTCCCAGAGAAAGAAGCTTGTGTGTAGCGTGCATAAGCAAAGTTGAATGGCATTCTGATTGCCTGTTATCTCTGGGGAAATAGCTTCACTATTAGTAACAGCCCATGTATGTATATATGGCTGGTGAATAAACAGTTCTGCAGTAGCAGAGCTGGTACTTACGACGTGGAAGGTGTTAATCAAAGTCACGCTGGCTCTAGTTGTACTTAGCACCAGGACCAAGTTCAGAATCCTGAATAGACATCTGACAAACCAAAGTGCCCACAGTTGCTTTGGGGTTTCATCCAGCTGTGTTCTGCCCACGAGATTCATAATTACAGATTATTTTAATTGCTGCTCAGTCAAAACCAGTGTTGCTAATGACAGCGGTGATCTAAAGGCCATTTCAGTTGCCCTTTTCTCCCCTTATCGTTATTCTTGATCATCTTGTTAATTTTGCTGCAGTTTGAGAAACTTTCAGAACTTTTCTGTCTTTTGCTGGCTCTGATCCACTATGCGTGTTATTTCCTTGTTCCTATAATGCCCTCTTCCCTTGTCTTTTGTCCCTTTTTAGGGACTTTAACCACTGTTAAGGCCACTGGATTTTATATCTCTTAATTTCACTCGCAGCCTGTAATCTCATATGTATCTCCAGATCACATGAAACTTGATAATGCTGAAAAACAGTTGCCAGTCACTTAACAAACATCTAGTGAGTACGTGGGTTCCTGGCACTCAGCTGGCACTGGGGATAACGAGAGGCAGCATCTGGCAAAGGGAACAAAACCTTACATAGTGAGTGGGAGTTGCTCAGTCATGTCCAGCTCTTTGCGATCCCATGCACTATAAAGCCTGCCAGGCTCCTCTGTCCATGGAATTCTCCAGACAAAAATACTGGAGTGGGTTGCCATTTCCTTCTTACATAACCATGAAAGAATTAACTTGTTTGGGGAGCACATTTTGATCTTCCGGGTTGCAGTCTTAATAGTTGTTCTGTTGGATTTTCTGTTGGTTAAGTCATACTGATTTTTCTATGAGGTCTTCTGCTTACTTTCTCTATTATCCTAGGATTGTAGTTCTTACTCTTGCAGGATTAAATGTAGAAAGACATTTATCAGACTAGCCATGGGAACTAATGATTGTACTTGACTACATTAATTGATTGGAAATTTTGTGTTAAAAGATTGTGGGAATTCAGCAATACTTTTTAAGTGCATTATTTAATTACAATAGCATTTACACTCAGATTTAGACTATACTTTTAGAGAGCCACCTTTATGCTAAATAATGTTCTGAAGAATAAAAGTATACAGTGGGCACAAGGCAGTCTTCTCCCATTATGGAGCTAATCTCTTAACGGAGGAAATTCACATTTAGTTGGCTTGATGTTTCCCTAAATCTAAGACTCACAGGTTTGGAGGCATTGCTGTGTGTCTAAGAAGTCAGTTTCTAGTTTGTTACAACTCTCTTCCTAATTTTCCTACTTCATGTCTCTCACTTCTGTGTCCTATACAGTTGCCATGATAATTACCATACAAATACCTACATTCCCATTACATCATGTTGTCAAGTCTAAATTCTTGACATTTGAGACCTTTTATATGGTTCCCAGGCATCTTAATCTTTCCTTTCAAACCTTTTATTCCTTTCCCATTCTGACACTGATTCTGCTCAAGCCTTTACTGTTAACCTTAGGAAAGTTACACTGCCTTTGTCCACCTTGCTGTAACTCACTACTACTTAGCAATTACTTTGGAGATTATTCCATTTTCTAAAGAGACATGGATTGGAATGTTATATATCATTCATGAAAATAACAGGGATATATGGTTGAACTATGAAGATTGCCATGTATAATGATTTATAGATTTCAACCAGTGGCCCACTTCAAGGAATACTTGGAGTCACTTAAGTGGCAATTTGACAACGAAGCTGTACTGAAACTTACTATCTAGATGCAGTGGGTAACAATCTGTAAGTAGAAAATGCAGAAGGCTTAGATTTAGTCATATGGATTTAGGAGTTTGCATCGGGTTTTGAGGCTGAACCAAGTGACTCAAAGGGAATTTAAAATTCTCTGCTCTTGACTATTAAAGAGCAATCTTTTGCTTTAAAGTTTTCAGAATTCCACTTCTTGAAAGTACACAGACTAACCAGTAGAAAAACAGCCTAGCTGGCCAGTCTCGGCCTAAAAGTTGAACAGGTGGATGCGTAGATTTTTCACATGCTCTTGTATTTTTTGAAAACAAAGGTGCTATTGTATTATTGCAGTACATGTCTGTATTGCAGTAGTCATCCATACTTGTGAGACTGTCTAAATCTGCACTTCAATCATGGTGATAGCCTCCCTCAGACAAAGTGTCAGACCTGCCTCCTATCTTGGATGCTCTGTCTCTTCCTGGGGAAATTAAAGTACAAAAAGACTTGTTGATATTTTGAATTTTTGACTTGATATTCCAACACCTCTCATACTGGTCAAGCAGTAGCTCCTATTCATTGAGTTCCTACTGTGCACCAGTTACATGCAGCTCGGTACTTTATATCATCTTTTAACATTCACAGGAACCCCCATGTTAGGCGCTAGGATCCCTGTTGCCAGTGGGAAAACTGAGGCCCAGAGAGATTGAATGACATAGCCAGGGTTGTACAGCTAGTTTGTAATAAAGCAAGTATTAGTGCTAAAAACTTATTTTCACTTTTTATCTTCCTGTAGAAATTTATTTTGCTTTTTAGAGCGAGAGGCAAAGCATTTTCTTCAGGTTAGATTTATTGTGGGGAGTTTTGAATTACAAGCTAAAAACAGATGGTGTATTCTACAGTATAAGGTTTAAATTTGTGAAATTTTTATTTGCTGTTGTATGCTTCTGTTTCCCTGTCCTTAGCATCACTGAATATTTTCTACATTTTGTGATTGATACATGTTTGCTTCTTTATATACAAAATCTGTAATTTTGTGGAGGAATGGGATAAAAGAGGTTAAGTTGGTTTTGTACTTCCAAGTAGAGTCTAACCACTTTGATTATCCCCACAGCAAACCTGAAAAGTCAGTTCACCACTTTAAACATATACGTAACACTGTGTGTGTGCAGAAAAATATATCGTATACTGCCTTCCATCTCCTATTATTAATAGTAATAATTGATGCCAGGCAGGAAGAGTGCTACCTCATATTTGGATCAGCTACTTCTACATAAAGAACATTTGAAAAAATTTGCCTGAAGCTGTTCTGAAAGTTAAGTATCATTAGATACATTGGCAAAGCCTGGGCTCAAATTCCAGCCTTTCACAGAGCCCATCAGGGAGATCCTTGCTTTTTGCCTTGCAAAAATCAAAAATAATAGCCATTGAGGAAGTAAAATTTGAGTAAATACGTACTCTGTTTAATGCCTCTGGCTAGCATTTGTTAAGTGCTTCCTGTGTGTCAGCTGCTGCTGAAAAAGTGCTTTTCAGGCGTTCTCTTAATCTACGCAGCTTCGAATCTACAGATGAGGAAATGGAGAGGCAAGGACATTTGTAGTGGAGTCATGATTCATTCAAATACTAAAGATCTGGTCTGTTCAGAAATAGAGCCGTGGATCTCACTAAACTAGAAGAGAAAAAAATAGAGCTCCAGAGTAAAGTAGAGAAAGGTTTTTATTTTTAATTTTGGTGTTTTCTCTCTCCCTTTCCTCCCTGCAGCGTGCCCCTACCACATGTTCTGTAGATTCCCCCCCTCACACACATATTTAAGTTCTGCTATTTTTTCCCCCTTTTCAAAATGTTTCAGCATCCTCAGGAGCAGTAAATTGGAAGTTTATTCATAAATGTAGCAGAGGCTTCAAAATAATTGTACTTTATTGACCTATGTTTTGTCTTGAAATTTTTCATTTTGAACTGTTATTTAGGGGGAGGGCTGTTAAAGTGTTTTCTCTGCCTGTTTATGATACGTTTTGGATCGGTCACATTTTTTCCCTGGATATTTATCAGGAGATGGTGTAGAGGTTTGGTAAGTAATGCAGTTTGATTTTGTATGTCTCGAGGGTTTCTCATTAAGTCACATATTTGAGTTTTCTTTATTCTGACCTTTTTTCCCCTGGTGATTCTATTTGCAATATTGACTGAAAATCCTTACATTAATGCTAATTTTGATCTTTTTTTTCACTAGCATGTTTTGGAGCCCTCAGACTTGAAGAAGGACATAGGTAAAAAGTATAATATGAAACATTTTCTGACATTAGGGTTATGAAGTCCTTTCCTTTAGTTGCCTACTTGCTGTGTTCAGTTTGAAAATTAGAACAATTTAAATGGTTTGGTTTTGCCCAAACAATTATGGATATTTCAGTTCTCTTATATTTCTAAACATAACATCAATTATCTAATCCTTCGCATAAAAAGAAAGATGGTTTCATATTACATTAGGAAGTACTTAGAACTTTAAAACATTTCCCCTGTGTAAGATTTTATGCAGTGCTTGAGTTACTTAATTATAAAGTGGGTAACAAATATTAATCTAAAGCACATTTTAGATTTATCAGAATCAAGCTTTACTGCTGCTGTGTCTGAAATGCTTTCCAACTTCCCCAGAGTCCTCACTGAATATAAACTCCATTTTGTGTCTCTCATATATCTGACCCTGGTGTGCCAAGGCGAACCCTGCATGTTTTTGTAAAGTTTTTTTCTGTGACTAGACTTGATAAAAGACAAAGCCTAGGAAGTGCCATATTCCTTTGTCTGCTCATGAAGTTATTTTAAAACATCCTTTAATTTAGAAACATAAATGCCACACTTTTAAAAATTTTAGTGACACCAAAAAATTTAACACATTTTCCTGTCAAACAAGTGTTCTTTGAAAACTAAATGTCTGCATTATCTTTTTTTACTTGAAGTTACTTGATGTTTGCTTAAACTCCATTTGCTTGGAGTAGAACTTTCTAATGAATGAAAATGACTAGGTTCTTCTGCCAAGTAAGTTGAGAACATGAGTTTCTGTGTATGAATAATATATATTCTCTCTTTTCCTATTTTGTTTTGATAATCATATCTCTGAGAACAAAGCTCTGATGGCAGTCTTTTTAAAAGATGCAGAAAAAAATCTTTTTTTTTTGGCCATGCCATGAAGCTTCCAGTATCTCAGTTCCCCAACCAGGGATTGAACCCAGATTATGGCAGTGAAAACCCAGAATCTTAACCACTAGGCTACCAGGGAACTCCCAAGATTATGTTGTGTTTTTTTTTTTAAACTTCACCATCATCTATAAAATAGCACAGTTTAACTGCTTCCTCAGTTTAAAATTCCACAGACTATAACAGTGATAGAGATGATTTCTTCTTATCCAAGAATATATTTTTGTTTAAGTTCCACATTTTATATATTTTTAATAGTAGCCTAATTTAGCAAGATCAAGTTGAGAATTTCACCCAGGGTATCAGGTAGAACCATTAGACTGTTGGAGAATTTACTTGGAAAAAGAAAAACTAGAGGGAAAGAGAAGGTGCTGGTTGATAGCAATCTGAAATAAAGATTGTAAAGCATCTTTGGAATTAGTTTGTTGTAAGTAGGAAATTCATCTGGTATATAAATGTAAGTGTGGCTGTTGACATTTGGAAATGTTATGTTGACTTACTTTTAAGAGTGGCACTCCAGGTTACTTCACAGTCATTGGCAAAAGTTCATTCAAATCCAGGTTTTCTCTTAGGGAAACGTGGAGTCAGAGTCCCCACACTTATGAGTAAAGCGTGCATTCACTTTGTCCCTGACAGTCTGCCAGTGACCATGGTTTCTAAGGTTCATTGTTGGAACCAGAGACAAGAAGAAAGGGGAGAGGGTGCCAGTCAGATCAGTTGCGACCTTTTAAATTTGACCCTTTGGGTAATGTACATGGAAAGTAGTATTTACTCTTTTGAGTAGTAGTAGCGGAAGTGTTAGCCACTCAGTTGTGTCTGACTCTGAGACCCCATGGACTGTAACCCGCCAGGCTCCTCTGTCCATGGAATTCTCAAGGCAAGAATACTGGAGTGGGTAGTTGTTCCCTTCTCCAGGGAATCTTCCCAACCCAGGGATCACACCCAGGTCTCCTGCATTGCAGGCGGATTCTTTTCCGTCTGAGCTACCAGGGAAGCTATGCCTCTAGTTTCAACACTGATGTTTTTTCCCCTGAAATTTCCAGGAGCTTAGCTTGATATCTTTTTCAAAGGGTAGAGGATGGGGTGGGCAAAGCCCACAAATGTTGGGAGAAGAGAAGTATGCAGGGAAATGTTTTCTTAAAAAGAAAATAGAAAGCTGCAGGAAATGGAGTAGGGTCAGCATCAGGAAGGCAGGAGAAATTAAGTAATTTGTGGTCTGATTTGCTTCCAATGTGGTTTACTCACAGCTAACATGAAATGAGTATTTCATTCCTCAAGTATGCACTTGGGAAAAAATGGGAAGCCAGGCTGGAGACACAGGTTTGCAGCAGATGCTCTGTATCCAGGTCGTAACGGCTTTGATGGCATTCAGTCCAAGAGCAACAACAACTCCAAAGGAAAAATCTGTAAACATTCCTGAATCTGATCACCTTCACCATCATCAGCCAATGGATAGTATAAGACTTCTTGAAGGGCCCTTTGATGACTTTTGATTATCAGGAAATTTTGTATAAAAAAGTTGAAATTCCGTTCAAGAATTCTTTTTCTGGTTTCCTTTTTTTGTTGTTGTTTGCTGCGCTGGGGTGTAGTTGGGGCACTGTTAGTTGCCTCACAGCTTGTGGGATCCAGTTCCCAGAACAGGGATCAAACCTGCATCCCCTACATTGGAAGGTGGATTCTTAACTGCTGGGTCACCAGGGAAGTTCCCTGGTATCTTACTCCCTTGATATTATTTCACATTGCACAGCTAAAATAATCATAACACCTTGTTATCTTTTAAAATGAATGTTCCTGAGCTAAGACGACAGGAATCTCCATTTTGTGGACATAGTTTACACTTGACCCTTTGTTTACTGTTACATCCAGGGCATCCCCGATGGGGAGAGCTTTCCACGTCACAGCTGGCGGCCAGTGTTAGCCAGGCCTAGTCTACAGGTTCAGTTTTGCCCTTGGCTTTGTCCCTGACTGGAGAACCAAATTGCGAGAACTAAGTGAAAGTGTTGGGAAAAGCTTGATTCAAAATATATATGAATCAAGTGTATCATTTTTGAAAGACAGGTTATTGAGCCCACCTCAGTCAGGGACACTGGATATTTGGTTTAAATAAAATAAGAATGTTACTCATTTTATGTGTTTTAAATTGCTAAAGAACCTTGTAAGCACTTAAAAGTGTAGCTGGATTTGGTGTAGGCCAGAAAAATATGGCTATTATGATTAGAGTATGACTCATGTATATTGGAGAGGGCAATGGCAACCCACTCCAGTACTTTTGCCTGGAGAATCCCATGGACGGAGGAGCCTGGTAGGCTATAGTCCATGAGGTTGCTAAGAGTCGGACACGACTGAGCGACTTCACTTTCACTTTTCACTTTCGTGCATTGGAGAAGAAAATGGCAGCCCACTCCAGTGTTCTTGCCTGGAGAATCCCAGGGATGGGAGAGCCTGGTGGGCTGCCATCTATGGGGTGGCACAGAGTCGGACACTACTGACGCGACTTAGCACCAGCAGCAGCATGTGATTCTTGATTATTATTTACACTATCATAGAAACACAAATATGTATGTGGGTTGGATAGCCAATATCCTTGGTATTTACTTCAAATGAGTGATGAAAATACCTGTTAAAACTTGGTGCTGGGACCTCCATTTTTTATGTCCAGTGGTCACCTTATAAACCAGGCATGAAGAGAAACAAAATGATTAACTCTTTGTGTCTTGAGGTTTATTCCCTTCAGCTGGTCTAATGGAATGGGTATAATGATAATCATTTCTCAGTTTATCCCTACCCTTTCTCTTTTTAAATCTATAGGAGCAGTTGTGATGTCAGTAAAGCTGTGGTTAAGTATATATGTTAGAGGACTTAAAATACAAACAATAGAAGTGTTTTGTAGTATAGTTGTTACCACTGACTGAAAAGGTAAGATTTACCGTGAAAATTCATAAAGTAAGACGAGTAGTCAGCTGCAAGATATTAATACAGACCTTGAAACTTAATAAGTGTTGGCTGATACAAGAACAAAATACTGTAATACAAACTAGAATGTCTTCAAGAACAGAAGTCTGCTCTTGCCAGCTCGTGGCTCTTAGGTTAACAAATCTAATCCAGGATGCATCTTAACCCTGCAGCAAATAATATTTTATTTTTGCCTTATTTCCAGATACCAGCTTAACACAAGTGCTCTACCCTATTGCCTGGCTTTGAGCAGTGTTCTGCTCTGAAAAGAAAGTTATATGTACATTTTATCTTCCGTTTGAATACTACTTCTTAACTGCAAACTAATAAGCATTGAACCCAGTATTCACAGAGCCTGCTCTGTTTTATAAAATTTCTCAGCTCTTTTCAGATCGTTCTAAATGGTGATTCCTTTTCTTTTTATTAAACTCAACTTTGCTTTTTCTTCATAAAGTTAAGGGTAGGTAACATGAGTCCCTCTTGCCCTTTACTATTAGAATCTGGCATCAGGAGCAACTGTTGCTATGTATGATTTTCTTCCAAAACTTCCCTTTTCTGGGATGAAAGTTGTATTGATTCCAGTGTTTGTTATCTAGTTGAGCAGTATCAGTAAATTCACTGGCTCACCTTCATGTTTAGTGAATACCTAACCATATTATTTTATATCCATGTCTTGAATGCCAATCCTAAAACAGATTGCAGGGAGGAAAGAGGGTACTTGGACCATACTTTGAATAAAAGACATTTTGAGGGTTGTTCCCCCGCCCCCGCCCTTAAAAACAAAAGCCAACTCCTTAGTACCGGATGTGTTCAGTGTACTTTTTGAAAAATTGTTCTGGTCATTTTGTTCATTTTTCCTGAATTAGTATTCTGCCCTGGTCCCTAAAGATAGTTTTATATGCTAACTTTTGTTTTGCCTTTCTAGCTACTAAAATAGATAATGGTTATTACAAACGGCACGTTTTTAAATGGTCTCCGGTGTGGATTGCTCAGCCAGTGATGGAGTGAGTACATTGAGGAAGAAGGTGTCATTCGGAATCCAGAACCATTCCACAAGGATAACTACCTGATACATGGTCAGAATGCTCAAACTAATGGCGTACCGATGACTTTCTCTTCCAGTCCCCTAAAAAAACAAGTTTTGTCAGCCTGAGTTCCCCTAATCTACCTACTCTCATTTCCATTCCCAAAGTCGTGACCTGATTCTGTCACTTTTGGCTATCAGAGGGAATTGAGGTGTCAGTATGTGAGTACAACTCACTTTTGGCTATCAGAGGGAATTGAGGTGTCAGTATGTGAGTACAGCAAACCTGTTTAGTGATTTATAGGAAGCAAAGAAAAATAGTTTTGTTTGCTGACTACTTGAAGTATAGAATGTTTTGGTTTTCAGTTGATTTTGCAAAGCATTAAAGACATTTCTTGGTGGTTAATTCCACATGTATTTTTTCCTCCCCTCTTACTAAGTTAATTTCAGTGCTAATTTCCTAAGAAAGCAGTTGAATAAGTCTTAATTTAAAGCTTGTACTAATGATAATCAGATAAGGTTCATTTCCTACCCCCACCTCCCGCCCCCAACTTTAAGTGATAACGTAAGTAGAATACCCATTTCAAATTTGTCTAGCAAATTAGAGAGTCAGTAATTTGCCAGTATTTTTCATTACTTTTCTTAGAATTATTTTTCCTTTACACATTTTATAGTGCAAAATAAATCAGTGGTGCAGACTCATACTAAGTTGATCAACTTGCATTTTGGTCTTCATGGGATTTACACATTTTTTCACTCAACATTTATTAAAGGAATAAACAGAATTTGGGGCTATACCAAACTGATACCTTTAGCTTGACTAAGGGCTGAATTTCATAAAGGAACAAAATATATAATTCATTTTCACATACTTTAAAAGTATGACTCATCCCTGTTAAACTTGTGAGACTCAAAGCTACGCCCATGTCACTTAATTTTATGTCCTTCCCTGTTTACTGTGTCTAACCTTCAAGATTTCGTGACTGATGCTGAAATGGAAGCCAACCATGCAGAAATTTGGGGGAAAATGAATCTGAAGAATGCACGGGGAAGTAGGAATTCATTTCTAGCATTCCCAAACCTGCTTTGTCACGTCAGCTTCACTGCAGTCAGAGGAAAAGAACTGAGTTCATGGAAATTACCAACTAAACCTTACGTCTGTCTGTAATGTTTTTAGGAAATGTACTGAAAGGTAAGTGAGATATCTGGTTTGAAGAAAGACTTTATTAGGTATTTTTAAACCAGCTACGAACATGTTAGTAGAAATGGATGGCTTCTTTATTCTGAGCGTCAGGAATCTTGCCCTCGTTTGGTGTGGTTCTCAGTGGTTGTGGAGACGGTGGAGTTGTTCCAGCCAGCGTGAAGCTTTTCCTCTACTTCCTGGCAGTCACGCTGGAACTGGCACTAAAGTGTAGCGTGCCAGTTTTTGTTGCTTTGTCCTCAACTCCTCTCAAAAAAAATATTTTCAGTTGAATTTTAATTTTACCCCTTAAACTATATGGAAAATTTTTCAAATGCTTCTAAGTTCCTACCAGAACTATATTTGCATTATATATAGTCAAACAAGAATAAAATAATGGGTTTTATAGGTCTCTGTTAACCTTACCTACATTGATTTTTATAGATAATTTTAAAATTACTGAGGTTACATTGTTCCACGTTTAGTAAATCTCTGTGTAATAGGCCTTGTGCCAGACCTGGAGTAAAACAATGGAATAGCACACAGTTCATGTACTCAATAAATTTTTTATTGATAAAATAGTTAGAATTTTAGTTTTGGGAATCCGAATCTGATAAAATTAGACTAATTCCATTTCCCAATCAAAAATCCTCTGTAGCTTGCTATTTAAATATGACATTGTATTTGAGAGATCCAGTGCTTGTGTTTGAGAGAGACATTTACTAAATACTTCCTATGTTCCAGGTACTGTTCTAAGCTCTTTACATATATGTTTTTTAATCCTTATAACTGTCCTGTAAGATGGGTGCTATTACTAAAACCGGTTTTAAGTCATTAAGGCAGAAAAGCTAATTACCTTATTCAGCTTTGTACAGCTATGATCTAAGACCAATATGTGAACCCAGACAGGCTGATTGTGCCTGGACTCTCAATTTGGGCGTGATATTTATATGCAGTACCTGGCTAGGAGTACCTGCAAGATATTCCAGATTCTGAATAAAACTTGAGTAGTTTTAAAAGGGAAAGTTTCAGTAGCATAGAAAGACCATAGATAATAGTTACCAAACTTTTCAGAGAGCCAAAAATTCCCTTTTTTTAACTCTCGGCTCCAGGACAGCCATTTAGCGTGATGACGTCACCGCTGCCCTTTTACCCTCCTGCCACTCCCTGAAGTAGTGCGCATGCGCACACAGCTTCGGGGGCTGCGGAGAAGCAGAGCTTAGCAACGGTTACCTGTTAGGTTCACGACCTATTGTTGCTTCCGTCCAATCCTCTTTCTTTTGGGAATGTGGACATTTTCTTTAGCTGCTAAATCGTGAGAAAATACGACTGCTGAGATTTTTCCATAGGATTCTTTTAAAAAATAGATTAGGCTCTGTACATAGTAAAAAAAAAAAAACTTGTGAGGACTCCAGGTAGGTAATTTACTTCCTATTGTATGTATAGTTTCTTTGAAGTCTCTGCACCTCTATCCTGTTTTATATTTCTGTAAATCTGATTTGACCTTTAATAAACTGTTTTCTGAAGTGAGTGGGTTCTTTTGGTCTCATTTCCCATTTGGAGGTTTATCTCTTTTGGTCACTTTTATGTTATTGCCACCCTTTTCAAAATTGGTGGTTTACTTAAAGTAGGAGTGCCTACTGTATACTGAGTATTGCAGGTTTTAAAAGTATATATGCCAAGGCTTTGCTCTTAGCTCAATAAAGCTGCCACTCAGTACTAAAACTTTGCAAATTTTCAAAGGAAAAACCAAATGTTATAAAAATCACTGTCAGTGGTGGTTGATTGTGTATCCCAAATAATTGTGACAAAAATCTGCCCTGGTGAAATCAAGTTAACTGTCCCATAATAGTTAATGATGAACTGGAGAAACAATTTTGACTGTATTTCTTCTGAATCAGTGCTTCTCAAGCTTGAATGCAGACGAGGATCACCTGGGGATCTTGTTAAAATGCAGATTCTGATTCAGTAGCCTGAGAACCTACAGTTCTTTTTTTTTAAATAACATTGACATACAATTGATATAAAATTATATCCTTAAAAGTGTACGATCCAGTGGGTTTTGTTTGTTTCTAGCATAACAGTTGTGCGTCTATCACCACTGTCTTTCATTCAGGACATTTTTCGTCATGCCAAAAAAGAAACCCTGTGTCCATTCACAGTTACTCCCATTCATCACCTCCACCACTACCCCAAGTCTCCAGCAACCACTAATCTGCTTTCTGTCTCTATGGTCGTGCCTTTTATGGATATTTCATATAAATGGATTCATACGTTATGTGGAATTCTGTAACTGGCTTCTTAGAATATTTTTAGGATTCATTCATGTTGCAAAATATCAAGTCCTTAATTTCTTTTTATGGCCAAATAATATTCCATAGTATGGACATACCACATTTTGTTTATGTATTCATCAGTTGATGGAACGTTTGGGTCATTTATACCTTATATGCCTTTTGGCTTATGAATAATGCTGTGAACATTTTGTGTGCAAGATTTTGTGGACACATTTTCATCTCGGTTAAGACGTGTCTTCATTTCTGTTAAAATAACTAGGAGTGGAATTTCTGGGTCATGATAGCTTTTTAAGAAATTAGAGCAACATGGCGACACCTAGCCTTGTAAATTTTCAAGTATACAGTACAGTATTGTTAACTGTGGGCACACTGTTGTACAGTAGATTTTGGTCATAAGGTCATATTGTGGTTAACTTCCATGTTTTGAGGGACTTCAAAACTTTCTAAAGTGGTTGTACCATTTGAGAGTCTACATTTCTGATAAGCTCCCAGGTGATGATGGGTAACAGGCTCTAGATTATGTTTGGACACCTACAAAATAAACAGGATATGAGCTTTAACTTGATTCAACTGGCAGTGTCCAATCAGCAGCAAACAAGGTGTTTTGCTTTCTCAAGGTCATAGTGCCTCATTTAACACTAGTCTTACTGTGCCTGAGCTTTTTCATCTAGTCTTTAAACTCTTCATGTAACGATGTCTAAAGGAGAAGAGAATATTCATTTTGAGTTGAAAGAGGCAGCTCTAAGTTGAGAATGCTTATGTAAATAGAATGCTAATAGCGATCATTCTTTGGTAGGGTTCTACAAAAATTCTGGGTGACTTTTCAATATGCTGATAATATTTACTGGGGAATAGATGAATGAACATCAGAATGAGAGGATGTAGATATTTTCTTCCAGTTGAGTTAAACATTTTGATCCTTTCTAGGTGTCTTCAGAGAATGAAGGGCATAGTGGTGGAAGTATCTGAGTAAATGATATAATACACCAGTGAACAGTAGGATATAGGATAGACTAAAAGAGAGCAGGCGCACAGGAGACTCGGGAGACTGGGACGCCCAGGCTCGAGTCTTTCATCATCCGATTATGGCCTAATTGTGGGAAACTCGGGTTCTGAGCTTTGGTTCATAGTTTGGTGGAGAGGACTGCCGCTGCCGCTGCAGTCGCTTTAGTCGTGTCCAACTCTGTGCGACCCCATAGATGGCAGCCCACCAGGCTCCCCCGTCCCTGGGATTCTCCAGGCAAGAACACTGGAGTGGGTTGCCATTGCCTTCTCCAATGCACGAAAGTGAAAAGTGAAAGTGAAGTCGCTCAGTCGTGTCCAACTCTTAGTGACCCCATAGACTGCAGCCTACCAGGCTCTTCCATCCGTGGGATTTTCCAGGCAAGAGTACTGGAGTAGGGTGCCATCGCCTTCTCCAGGGGAGGACTAGTTGGGCAGAAAGCAAATATGATATCCTAACATGAGAGGAATATAGCTTAATGATCTGTGAGGTTTCTAATGAATAGCAATTAACCTATCTTGTGTGAGGTCAGGTAACAATTTGCCAGTAGGAAATGGTAAAAAATTAGAAAGGATAGGAGATGATACTTGAAGTAAGCCAGAATTTTAGGAGTAGAGGTGTCTGAGAAGGGTGTATTCCAAAATGATAGAGCAGAAGGCACTAAAATATTTAGGTCGTAAATGGTAGCATGCTTTAGCATTTAAAGTTATCCTTTATGGAACAGCAACCATGTTGTGCTGTGAAAAGGAACAAAACTAGACCTTTACTCATAATTCGCAATCAACAGATTTTGTGTGTACCACACCGTGATCTATATAAAGACTGGTGGAGGTATAATGGCCAGCCCAAGAAGGTATAGTTTCTCTGGACTGGCTATTTTAGCTTCACTCCGTGGTACCTGAAGTGAAAGGAGTAGGAAATAACGAATGTAAAGATAAATTGGGATGTTATTGTTGCCTATTCCTTTGACCAAAGTGGTCTAGAAAACCAAATATGTGGCTAGTACTAGGGGAGAGAGAGACATCAGGAAGTCTGAGTTGGGGTCTTCAGTGCCTGGATGACTCCTCTACAGTCATAAGTTGATGCCTTCAGGGTGCTTGGTCTGGTCGCCAGTTTCTACACTGGAGGACTTCTAACCCCCATAGTTGGAAATCATCAGCTCTCCCACAGGGATTGATTTATGGAGTACTCCTCAAAATAACTTCTTAGGTATTTTCAACCTCTTGGCTGCTCACAACCAAGAGTCTGTTTTCCCTGTTCCAACAGGTAAAGTCGGAGGACAAAATTTTCATGCATAGTTGAGCAGGTTTCCACGTGTCTTGGGAACTCTGTGTGGTATTATCTATTGTGGCATAACAAATTACCCCCAAAGCTTAGTAGTTTGTTTAGTATTTTTTTAAGAATGTGATTTAAGGTTAATTTTAGAGGATAGCTGTAGACATCAAGGTTTGTCTAAAACAAAAAAGACAAATGGAATGAGCTAGTGGCCCAGACTAAGAATGGGATATTGATAAAGTTTATCCTGTACTTCAACAATATTTGTACATTTTGTTCTCAGTATATTTTGTGACCACTCACTGCAAAACTGAGGCTGAGACTTCATCACATTGATCGCATTCCTAGGGTCCCCTCCAGTATGAGTTCTCACGTGTCCGTGAAGACGGGAATCACTGACAGTTTTTCCAGTGCTGATACATTTAGAGATTTTGCATCCGGACAGGGTTTTTGTGTATTTTTTCTAATGTAGGAGACATCGGTAAAGGCTGTCCCTCATTCTTTATGTTCCTTTGCAGTGTGAGTTCTCAAGTTTTCTAAGGCATGTGGAAAAAATGGAAGACTTTCCGATACTGATATCATTCAGTAGAACTTTCTCTCCAGAATGAATTCTCATATCTGTAAAAGTTGAGAGAACTTTCCCATAGTCATTACATTCAGACTGTCTTCATTTGGTCAGTAATGTGAATGCTTGTGCTACAGGGCTTGCCACATTTCTTACATGAGGGTCCAAATGTAGCCATTTAAAGCAAACATTAATCTTCACACAGTTAAATGAGGTCAGGATCTGAAGAGTGGCTTAGTGGTCTGGTGTAAGTCTCAGAAGACTGTGGCCATGAGGACCCTGACTGAGGCTGGGGCATCTGCTTCTGTTACGGCTCACTCACACACCTGGGAGTTGGTGCTGGTGGTTGGCAGGAAGCCTCAGTCCCAGCCAAGTGGACTTCTTCGTTGGACTGACGGGATGTCCTCATGCAGCTAGCTCCCCACCCACCCAGGGTTAATGTAGCAAGACTCCATCATTTCCGTAATATGCCGTTGATTGCTAAAATCAGCCCCGTGCAGTGGGAAGAGACTGCGCAAGAGTAAGACTACCAGGAGGTGAGACAGAAGGGCCACCTTAGGAGCTGGCTGCCACAACTTGGGGTGAATTTGAGCTATTTGTTATCCTATTTTAAGCCAAATTTATAAAAAGCTGGCCCTTGTCAACTTAGAAATGCCTTTTTATGATTCCTGGTACATTTTTAGTATCTACAGTGATTTCTCCAAGTGTTTTGACCTATATGAATAAACTGGTAGGTGTTTAGCATTTTCTAAGATTTGTAGGCTACTTAATTTGTACACTGAGTTCTAATTCATTTTAAGTGCATATGAGGTGCTCAATATTTGCTTAACTGAACTGTCAAGAGAGAATTCTCTTCTCCTTTGAACTTGTTCGATGGGCTACCAGCAGGAAATTAGGAACTTGATTTGGAGGGAGGGGAAAGAAGGGTCAGGTGTGACCACTAGGTTTCTAGTTAGATTATTTGGTAGGTAGCAGAGATTTCCTGAGAATTTAGGAGCAGGCCTGGTATCAAAAGGAGAGACTAAGCAGTTTGAAGACAGACGGGTGTGTTTTTGGAGAAGCCAGAAACTTGAATTTGGAATATGCCTGCCTGCATGTAGTGTGAAGCTCAAGTGAGTGATCACGTCTGCAGAGAAACCTCCAAGAGAACTGGGAGACAGGAGCAGCAATAAGCCCAAGGGAGAGGAGCCTCGAGGAGGGGAATGGTTTGCAGCAAGCAGAGCGGAGTATGAGAAAGATGACCGAGACGTGTCCCCAGAGGTCGGCCGTCCCGTGCCAGAGGAGCGTGGGGATGGAAAGTTGCTAGTGCTTTGAGGATAACTAGGAGGTGAGAAAACGACGTGGGGTAGACGACTCTGAGGCTTCTGAAAAGGTAAAGAGGAACGTGGGTGACTAGAGGGAAAGAAGGGAGGAGGCCCTCCCTGCTTTTTGAAGGTTGGAAAAACGAAAGTTAAAACTGTGAAAGGGGGCCTTCCCTTGTGGTCCAGTGATTAAGAATCCACCTGCCAATACAGGGGACCTGGGTTTGATTCCTGTTTCCTGAAGATCCCACAGGCCAAGAGGCAGCCAAACCTGAGCATCACAGCTCCTGAAACCTGCACACCCTAGGGTCTGTGCTCCGCAACGAGAGAAGCCACCACAATGAGAAGCCCACGCCCTGCAGCTGGAAAGTAGTCCCCACTCTGACTAGAGAGAGCCCTTGTGCAGCCACAAAGACCCAGTGCAGCCAAAAATTAAAAATTTTTAAATGTTTTAAAAAATGTGAAAGGGGATGATGACTGAAACCAAGGCCCCAGAGAAGATGGGAGTGACTGAAATGGTCATCCCTGATGAAGCAGTGGACCTTGGACGAAAATAATCTCACCCCCCGAGGCTGGAAGCAAGAGCTTTGCAAGCTTGCAAAGTGGGAAGGGAGATGTGAGTCTACGTTATTTAACTTTGTTTGCTTCAAATATTGAATTTTTCAGAAATAACAGTTTCACATTGCTTTACAGGTCCGTGAGGAGTGCCGTGTTGATTGTTGGTATCTATCAGGAAGCTTGGTTATAGTTCAGCAGACTAAAGTGAATGCCTTCAGCTCTTCCGAGTGACTGGCTCTGAGGCCCTGGGTGTGCGCTTTGGCATCTCTGGACAGAGTCCTTGCCTCTGAAAAGAGTGTGTGCGCTCAGTGCCTCTGATTTGTGTTAGTGGGACTAATCCATCTAAATCTTGTTTCCCAGTGAGTGTGCTGCAGGCATTCAGTTTGGTTCACTAATATAACTACTTTAAAATAAGCTTTATTGATACCTTTAAATGACTGTAGTTATCGGTTATGCTTTAATGTACCATGTATGTGTTTTGTAAGATACACTAATTTCAATAAACACGAATCTCGACTCTGCTGTGTGAACTAGGCATATTAACCAGTCTGAGCCTCTGGTGTCTCCTGGGTAAAATAAGGTAAGTTTGTAACTTCCTTATCTAATCTTCCCAACAGGTCTATTATGTATGTAAGGCATCTACTTATCCATGGTGCTAGAAATATTGCAGGGATTCAATAAATGGCAGGTCCAGAATCCTATATTTGAGATGTTTGTGTCCAGATGTGTTCAAGAATTCAGAAATTTTCAGATTTTAGGAAGCTGTTCTGGAACATAAGTACTTAACATTATATGTTGTCTCACAGCAGAATATGGACAGCCACCATCAGTTCAGTTCCATAGCTAACTATGAATATTTCTGCAGGAAACGACGAGCAAAAGCTATAATTAGCCTTGTGTCAGTTCAGGTTTTGCCTCCAAATGAACAGTATGCTAAACTAGAAGCCTTGTTTGGTTTTCTTAAGTCTGTGTTTGGGGGCTGCCAGTAGGATCATGTGCTCACCAGTCAGCATGTCTCCTCAGCCCTGCCTGTGGCCAGCTCTGTGCAGCACTCTGAGCATCACAAAGAGTAAGCTCTGGTGCTTGTCTTGCCTCTGCGTGTTGCTGTTGGGACACACCTAGAACCTCTTAGGCACAGTGCGGAATGAGGAGCATGGCATAACTCTGGATGAGACTGGGCATGACGCAAATCACGAATCAACACATCTTAAAGGGCATATTTGGGGGACTTTTCTTATTTGTCCGGAGATTAAGAATCCACCTTGCAATGCAAGGGATGCCAGTTCAGTCCCTGGTTGGGGAACTAATATCCTACACGCTGTTTGGCAACTGAGCCCACGTGCACCGATGAAGATCTCGTGCACCACGACTTAAGACCCAGTGCGGCCAAATAAATAAAGAGGATATTTCTGTGATAGCATGAATAAGTGCTCAACCTCATTAGCAATCAGGGAAGTGTCTGCCAAGGGCAATTAAGGAGATGAAGCGATGAGAACTCTCATTCTGGTGGCGGCAGAGTCCATCAGAAGAACCACTTGATAAATGGTTAGGCTTTACCTAGTAAATCGGAAGATCCATACAGATATACTCGGTGATACAGTATTACCACTCTTTAAAGCTACACCTTAGAGAAACTGAGGTACCCGTGCACCAGGCTTCAGATACAAGAATGTTGTGGAAGAAACACAAGAGACTTCTATTTCTTGCTTTGCATGGGTGTTGGCTTTATAATTAGTCACTAATCTCATTTGTTTAATGCACTTGTCTGTTACTGGTGTCATGTTTCACAATCAAAAAGTTTTAAAAAAAGGTATGGGCTTTGGAGCCAGATCTGTATCTAAATTCATTAACTTTGTAATCTTGAGCAAAACAATTAGCATCCTTGCAGTATTGTTCCTGCCCCAACTCCCTGGTGCTAAAGCTGCTGCTGTACCCTAAAGGCAGTTGAAGCAAGGAAGCAGACACTCCCTCTATCCTCAGGGAAGAAGGGAGGAGAGTCATTCTAGGCCTTGGCTGCTAATCCCAGACATGGATGTTACAAAGAAGACATAGATTTAAGATCCATTAACTCTATGAAGTAGCGTGGGCAAAAGACATCTAAATAAAGCAGACTCGGCCTTCCCTGGTGGTCCACTGGTTAAGAATCCATGTTCTGAAGGCAAGGGGCCCACGTTTGATCCCTGGTCAAAGAACTAGGTACCACATGCTGCAAATAGAAGATCGCACCTGCTGCAGTGAAGAGTGAAGATCCCATGTGCCAGCCCAGTAAGTAAATCATAAGTATCTTTTTAAACAGTGGATTCAAAGGGAGTGATTTCCGCAAACCACACAACTAGTAACCTGACAGCAGATATCAGAACCCAGGCCTTTTCATTTGCAGTGTTATTCTACCCGTGGGCATTCTTAAAACGAGAAATTTCCAGACCCTCAGAAAGGAGTTGTTTAAAGACGGGGTTTTGCATGGCATGACCAAGGTGACGGCAGTCATCTTAAGTATATGAAGATGCATATGGGCTTCCCAGGTGGTGCAGTGGTAAAGAATCCGCCTACCAATGCAGGAGAGCCAGGCTACACCTCTGGGTTGGGAAGATCCCCTGGAGTAGAAAATGGCAATAGCTCATGGGATCGCAAAGAGTCGGACACGACTGAGCGAGCACACGCACCCAGAAGGCAGTCTGATCTCTGGGCTTCCCATTCCCCCACCCTCTGGCCACCAGCTGTTTTGAGATATAATTGATGTATAACATTGTGTAAACTTAAGGTATGCAGTGTCTTGATTGGATACACTAATATATTGTGAAAAGATTATCACCTAGCATTAGCTAATACCTCCATCTCATCATATAAATACCATTTTGTGGGCCTTTTGATAATGAGCAAATCCTTGTGAAATTATAGTCAAAACTAATGCTGGAAACAGCAATATAAGGAAATAGAAATATAGGAACAAGTCATTCTGGTTCCACGTCCTGTGTTCTTTCTAGTATTCCACAGGTTCTTTTTATACCAAATTATATGTGTAATTTGTTGAGCAATTAAGAATAATGGGGGAAAAAAAAGAACTAGTAGATAATCTTGGGCTTCCCTGGTGGCTCAGTGATAAAGAATCAACTTGCCAATGCAGGAGACACAGGTTCAATCCCTGGGTCAGGAAGATAACCTGGAGAAAATGGCAGCCCACTCCAATATTCTTGCTTGAAAAATCTCACGGGCAGAAGAGTCTGGCAGGCTACAATCCATGGGATCGCAAAGAATTGGAGATGACTTGGTGACTAAACAATCTTTCCCTAAAGAAGAAAACTAGTTGGTAAGGACCTAACCTGCCTCTTGAGAAATCTGTATGCAAGTCAGGAAGCAACAGTTAGAACTGGACATGGAACAACAGACTGGTTCCAAATAGGAAAAGGCGTATGTCAAGGCTGTATGTTGTCACCCTGCTTATTTAATTTATATGCAGAGTACATCATGAGAAACGGTGGACTGGAAGAAACAAGCTGGAGTCAAGATGGCCGGGAGAAATATCAATAACCTCAGATATGCAGATGACACCACCTTTATGGCAGAAAGTGAAGAGGAGCTAAAAAGCCTCTTGATGAAAGTGAAAGAGGAGAGCAAAAAAGTTGGCTTAAAGCTCAACATTCAGAAAATGAAGGTCATGGCATCTGGTCCCATCAGTTCATGGGAAATAGATGGGGAAACAGTAGAAACAGTGTCAGACTATTTTTGGGGGCTCCAAAATCACTGCAGATGGTGACTGCAGCCATGAAATTAAAAGACGCTTACTCCTTGGAAGAAAAGTTATGACCAACCTAGATAGTATATTCAAAAGCAGAGACATTACTTTGCTGACTAAGGTCCGCCTAGTCAAGGCTATGGTTTTTCCTGTGGTCATGTATGGATGTGAGAGTTGGACTGTGAAGAAGGCTGAGCGCCGAAGAATTGATGCTTCTGAACTGTGGTGTTGGAGAAGACTCTTGAAGGTCCCTTGGACTGCAAGGAGATCCAACCAGTCCATTTTGAAGGAGATCAACCCTGGGATTTCTTTGGAAGGAATGATGCTAAAGCTGAAGCTCCAGTACTTTGGACACCTCATGAAGTGTCGACTCATTGGAAAAGACTCTGATGCTGGGAGAGATTGGGGGCAGGAGGAGAAGGGGACGACCGAGGATGAGATGGCTGGATGGCATCACTGACTCGATGGACGTGAGTCTGAGTGAACTCCGGGAGATGGTGATAGACAGGGAGGCCTGGCGTGCTGTGATTCATGGGGTCGCAAAGAGTCGACACGACTGAGCTACTGAACTGAACTGAACTGAAGGACATGGTTACACTATTCTCAGTTCTGTCCACTAGGTGGCACTATTTTCACAGGTAATAGGTCTTCATCTACATCCTTTTATGAGTAGAGCATATTTATGAAACTGTCAGCTCACAGAAAAGATTTTTTTAAATGTCAAAGACTTTAAATTTGGTTTTTACCTTGACAGTCACTGTTTTGAGCTCTGTGTATAAAGGAATGAGCATAAGCCTTGAAGAAGTTTTTCCATTGTATATTCCGCTAGCCCTTAGGACTTGAGTGATAAACCCTACATTCAAAACCTGTCAGCTTTAGCTTCTGTTTTGGGGATATTGGACTTCCTGGCTTAAAAAAAAAAAAAACTCTTGTTAAATTCTACCCCACAATAGATTTATTTTATTTTATTTTATTTTGCATAAACATCTCAGAAAAATAGCAGCCAATTTTAAAACATCAAAAGGCAGTAGTGATTTTATGTTTTTCAAAAATTCGTTTGGGTTCCTAGAACTTCCCTGGCAATCCAGCGGTTAAGACTCTGTGCTTCTTACGAAGGGGGATGCAGGTTCAATCCATAGTCAGGGAACTAGGATCCCACATGCTGTGCAGTACACTAAAAAAAAAAAAAAAAAAAAAAAAATCCTTCGGTTTATTTTGACCCCAAAATATATTTCAATAATTTCAGCCCGATTTAACCAAAATCTGCCTCAATAAACTCTCAAGGACAGAAATGGGAAAGGGAATCAGCTTAGGAAGAACACTGAAGATTCTTTCCCTTTTTCTCTTTTCCCAACCATCTTTTCTCTCACACTTTTTTTTTTTTCTTTGCTGGTCTCATGATATACATTTTCATTCCAACGTTTTATTATGAAATTTTCAAACTTAGGGAAAAGTTGAAAGACTACAGTGACTATGCCTATACCAACCACCAGGCTTCTGCAGTTAATTTACTGTGCTCGCTTCTGTCCGTTCCTCCATCAGTCCATCTTATTTCTGTGATCCATTTCAAAGTAAGTTGCAGACATCAGTAAACAACCTCCCAAGTAATTCTGCGTGTGATAGACCTTTCAGTTCATCTGCCAACATGAATCTTCTGGGTTTGCAACAGCTTTTCTATGAAAAACGCTGTGTACTTTTAATGAAGTTTAGTGGAAGTTTTTTTTTTTTTTTACTTGATGGAGCTTAGGTTCTTAACTGTTTGCCTTGGTCGTGCCAAGCATTGTAACATTTCTTGCAATATGAAATAGACACTTTCTCGGCAGACCTCTCCCTGGGCCCCATGGAGAATGGTCAAGGACTGGGTAGTCATTCAGTGGTGACCATGTTAGCTTCATTGTCTTCCGCTGGGCAAAGTCATCAGTAACCGTCCCCACCCTTCACACCCCCATGGCGTGGCTTCTCCCACCTGCTGTGTTTTTTGGGAGAAGCTTTTTGTTCCTTCCCACATGGATTAGGGAACAATGTCAGTTTCCAGAGCAAGAGTGTGTTGCTATGGGAACCTAAAGTTATTTGGAGTTGCAAAATGGCAGCAAGCAATCAGTGACACAACCTGAAACGCTCCATAATTGTCCCTGGGGAATAACAGGGTGAACCGTTTTATTCTTAGAAGAGGGAGCTTCTGTGCTTTTGTCCTTGGGGCTGCTTCTGGAGAAGTGGTGGGTTGTGAGAAGGTCGCTCCAGGTAGCTTAGATAGACTCCCAGTTTCCCTGGTATGTGTCCCTTAGGTAGGATGTCTACTGTGAGCTGCAGTTTTCTGCAGTGTCAGTCTAGAGTTGGGAGGGAGCTTGGCAATAATCGGAAGTTGTTTGATTCTCTGAAACAGAGGATGCATGCACATTTGGGGGAAAACCCTATACTTAAGGGAACAACAGTGAGGGGGATGTCTGCACACACAGTTTTGGATTTCCTGTGCCTGCCTTTTATGTGACTCGCACATTCACATGTTACACGTGGACACACCTTAACATTTTAATCTACATGCAATGCTCAGGATAACCTGTGACTTGTGCTATTACAATGCAGTATAATTATTAACCTACAGTCCAAAAAAGGTGAGGCGTTTCAAAAGATAATGCATTTTCAAGAAGATAGTTTTATTCTAATGTATTAATAGTTTAAAACAAAAACGTTTTATGAACTCAGACCCTTTTTTGGTCCATACCCCGAAGTATACAGGATCTTAGTCCCTGACCAGGGACTGAACCCTCACCCCCTGCAATGAAAGGCAGCGTCTTAACCACTGGACTGCTAGGGAAGTCCCAAAGATGGTTGTGAACTTAGAGGTGGAGTAGGAGATGAAATCAGAAAGATAAGAAGTGTGAAGTCCATCGGCAATATAAGGGGGTTGCAAGAATGTTTGAGAGAAATGGAAAGTCAGGAGGATTTCCAGCAGAAATAGGATCTTACTCCACGGGTTTTCTGTTCCTTGAAAATGAGCAACTTGTGCCAAAAAACAAAATAGGAATTCCCTGGTGGTCAAGTGGAGAGGACTCTGCACTCACTGTTCCTTCCTGGCTTGCTCTTTGCACAGATGCCTGCAAACTGGTCTCTATCAAGCCTGTGCTTCTCCACAATAAGGCCGTTTCTAACCCTTGATGGGTTTCCCAGGTGGCGCTAGTGATAAAGAACCCGCCTTCCAATGCAGGAGACGTAAGAGACACGGGTTCCCTCCCTGGGTTGGGGAGATCCCCTGGAGGAGGGCATGGCAACCCACTTCAGTATTCTTGCCTGGAGGAGCCTATGGACAGAGGAGGCTGATGGAGTCCATAGGGTCACAAACAGTTGGACACAACTGAGCAACTAACATCAGTTCAGTTCAGTTGCTCAGTCATCTCTGACTCTGCCACCGCGTGGACTGCAGTACACCAGGCTTCCCTGTCCATCCCCAACTCCTGGAGCCGGCTGAAACTCTGACACAGGCAACGCTACTTAACACGGCAGCCTGGCCTGACTTGCCGTGCTTTTGTGCTTCTGCTCCCCGATGCCCTGTCTACTCTTTCTGCCTCACTTATCACCACTTAACGGATAAGATATTTACTTCGTAATTATGGACATTGTTTATTGTCTGTCTCCTTCTGCTAGAGCATAAGCTTCCTAAAGGCAGGGATCTTGGTCTCTTTGGCCCACTGAACATCTAGAATGTGTCTGGCACAAAGGTTCCCACATATTTGCTGATAAATATACATTTATTTATTTTTACCTGACTTGAATAAATTTTGATTACATGGAAAATTAGTTTTTTTCTCAGCAATGATGAATAAATGGCTACTGAAGATTTAGGATCTTGAAGAACCTCTGAATTATTTCAGAGTTTCAGTTATGTTCCTTAGAGGTGTTTACCAAGCCAAGAAAGTGGCGTTAGACCCTAGAGATATTTTTAGCACTGTGCAGTGAAATAAAAGGTTTCTGGTCAACTATGCTTGTTATAGTTTATTTTCATATAATTTTGAACTTACAGAAAAATTTCAAGTTAGTACAAGGAACTCCCTGTAGCCTTATCCAGATTTACCAATTTTTACATCTTATCTCATTTGCTTTATCTTTGCCTCTCTCTGAATGTGTGGTTTCTAAAACTTAAGAGTATATTGAATGTTATGCAACAGCCTGGACGGGAGGGTAGTTTGGGAGAGAAGGGATACATATATATGTATGGCTAAGTCCCTTTGCTGTCCACCTGAAACCATAACAACATTGTTAACCAGCTATATTCCAATATAAAATGAAAAGCTTTTTATTTTAAAGAGTTCAGTTTAGTCGCTCAGTTTTGTCCGACTCTTTGCAACCCCATGAACCTCAGCACGCCTGGCCTCCCTGTCCATTACCAACTCCTGGAGTCCACCCAAATCTATGTCCATTGAGTCATCCCCTTCTCCTCCTGCCCTCAATCTTTCCCAGCATCAGGGTCTTTTCCAATGAGTCAGCTCTCTGCATCAGGTGGCCAAAGTATTGGAGTTTCTGTTTCAACATCAGTCCTCCCAATGAACACCAAGGACTGATCTCCTTTAGGAGATTGTTGGCAATTTGATCTCTGGTTCCTCTGCCTTTTCTAAAACCAGCTTGAACATCTGGAAGTTCACAGATCACGTATTGCTGAAGCCTGGCTTGGAGAATTTTAAGCGTTACTTTACTAGCGTGTGAGATGAGTGCAATTGTGCAGTAGTTTGAGCATTCTTTGGCATTGCCTTTCTTTGGGATTGGAATGAAAACTGACCTTTTCCAGTCCTGTGGCCACTGCTGAGTTTTCCAAATTTGCTGGCATATTGCTGGCAATTTTAAAGAGTGAATTGTCACAATATTGTAAAGTAATTATCCTTCAATTAAAATGAATAAATTTTAGAAGAGTAAGTTGTAGGTGTTGTATCTGTATAACCATAACTATTTCATGTGTATCTTTTGAGAGCAGACATTTGCTTGCATAACCACAGCAAAACTGAGAAGTCAAGAAGTTGAACATTGGGACTTCCCTGGCAGTCTGGGTGGTTAAGACTCTGAGCTTCCAATGCTGGGAGTGCATGTTTGATCCCTGGCCAGGAAACTAGGGTCACACATGCCACGCAGTGCATCCCCCACCCCAGAAAAAGGTGAACATTGATAGAATACTATTATTAAATCCACAGCCCATTTTCAGTTTCATCAGCCACTCCAATAATGTCCTATAGCTATTTTCCCCCAATCTTGGATTCAAGCCACTGTCACGTGTTGCGTTATTAGACTGTTTTCATCTGAAATTGTCCCTCAACCTTTCTTTGTGGAGTTTTTGAAGAGTACAAGCCAGTTGTTTTTATAGTTTGTTCCTCAGTTTGAGATGGTCTTAATGTTTCCTTAGGATTGGGTTCGGGTCGTACGTGCCTGCCTTTTTAGCAGAAGTACCACATAAGTGAGCTCAGGTCCTTCATGCATCATATCAGGAGGCATATTTGTGGGTTTGTCTCAGCGTTGCTGTTAGCTTCAATAACTCAGTTAAGATGCTGTCTGCTGGATTCCTCCCTTGTAAAGTTACTATTTTCCACTTTGACATTAATAAGTCGTTTGTGGGGATATTCACTGAGACGAAGTTCCTCATTGACCTTTCATCCACTAGTTTTAGCATTATTGCTTTATATAGTCTGCTATAAGGAAGACTTAGAGGAAGGAAGGAAGTCGACTTCCTTATGGGAAGGACAGAAGTCGACTTCCTTATAGGAAGGAAGTCTGTAGGTAGGCTACTATAAGGAAGAAGTTTTCCATCTCCTCTATTCATTTATCAGTATGGACTCACGGATTCTTATTTTATTCTATGGTTTATAATCCATTACTACCATGCTTTATTTTACTGCTCAAACTATCCCAGACTTCCGACCAGCCATTTGCCTTGAAAACGATTTTACATGAACCATATAGTCTTCAAGCAGGATTTCTTAAGAGGAAATGGGTCCTAATTGAAAAGGTAGAATTTAGGTTACCGGAAGGTAGAAATAGTTAGGTAAGGAAAACCACTTTGGAAAATTTACAATGACAAGAACACCCTATACACTGAAATGTGTCAAAATAGCAAGGAAAATAGCAGTCACCAGCAGCGATCAGAGCAGTTTCAGTACAGCAGGTGAAGATGGGTGTATCTTTATTCTAAAGAAGAAAGAGAAAAATGTTGCTTGAACTAAAGAGTCGTTTCTGCCCTATAGCTGTGGGCAAGGGCAGCCTATGGAAGTGATGGGAGTAGTTCGATGGCTGACCATAAAATCAGAATGTCAATGTTGGAAAGAACCTTAAAGCCATTTAGTTTAGCTGTTCTTAATCTCTTTGAGGATACATCTCAGTATTTGATGAAAGCTGTGAACAATTTCTCTTTCAAAATGCACATACAATATTAGGTACAAATGTATTTACCTAAACATTCAGAAATTATTCTGTCGATTATAAAAAATAATCTTCAGAAAAGGGGGGTTCTGAAATTTATTCATGGATCCTAGGCCTACTCAATTAATTTCACTTTTCCATAAACTTGCAATTTAAAGAAGAAAGTGATTTTTTACACTCTTAGACCAAACAGAAGTGTGATCTCTTTCACTATGAGGGCACCTACAGCTAGATTTTGTTTTACTCTGATGCTTCTCTGAAGGTTCAACTATCAGTGATCAGCCATCAGCCAAGAGTTTATGTATTCAGCCAGGAAGGACCATCTCAGAGTCTTTCCTTTCCCCTCCCAGTGAAAAAGAACTGCGATGCCTACCTCAAATTGTTAACATATTAAAGAATCGTCTTGAACTGCAGGCTTTTGATGTCACTGCTCTCTTTCCCCTCCTCTTTGGCCATGCCACACAGTGTGGAATCTTAGTTCCCCACAACAAGGGATCTAACCTGCGCCTGCTGCATTGGAAACACGGAATCCTAACCACTGGACCACCAGGGAAGTCCCTAGTTACCGCTTTTGATATGACTAACACTTTTAAAGAAACAGAAGTTAATGCTTTCACAGCTCTCCCAGTAAACCCAACGAAGAGCGTTCCCCACCTTATAGGTACATTGGTAAGTTTACTTCCTGGCAAGTCCCAAATCCCAAAGACATTTGGAGGACTCAAGAAGAGAGGAATTTACCTAAACTTAAAGCCCAATCTGAGATTCCTTTTGAAAATTTGAAACAAATTGTAAAGATCTGGTAAATGAGCATTCTCACTGCACCTGTGTACATAATCAAGCCAAACTGAATGAGACCAATTTTATTCTGTGATCAAGAATAATCTTTCTTTTAAATTACATTTTTTAGTAAAGGAGGTATATAAGTTTCCTATTGCTGCTGTAGCAAACTATCACAAACTTGGTATCTTAAAACAACATAGATGTATTACCCTACAGGTCTGGAAGTCAGAAGCTCCAAAATGGGTTTCACGGGGCTAAAATCAGGTTGTCAGTAGAACTGTGTTCCTTCTGGAGGCTCTGGAGGAAAAGTCATTTCCTTGCCTGTTCCAGGTTCCAGAGTCTGCCTGCATTCCTTGGCTCGTGGTCCCCTTCCATCTTCAAAGCCAGCAACGGCTGTCGAGTCTTTCTCATGATGCCAGCTCTGTGTTCTGACTCTTTGGCCTCCTTCTTCCATGTTTAAGAACCCCTTATGGGGACGTCCGTAGTTGTCCAATAGCTCAGACTCGGAGCTCCCAATGCAGACGGCCCAAGTTTGATTCCTTGTCGGGGAACTGTTTTCCATAAACTGAAACTAAAGATTCCACATGCAGCAACTAAGACCTGGGGCAACCAAATAAATAAAAATGCTTTTTCAAAAGAAAAAAGAACACTTGGGATTACACGGGACTCACCCACACAATCCAGGGTAGCCTTCTCATCTCAGAATCATCTGATTAACAACTTTAATTCCCCTCTGCTGTTACACAATATACCTATTCACAGGTTCCAGGGATTAGAACATGCACATGTATGGAGCAGGGGGATTATTCTGCCTATCAAATTGAGAGACTATAGAGAAAAACTTATGCTTCAGTGGAAAACAGTATTGTCTAGAGCAAGCGTTGGCAAAATATTGTATATTGAGCAAATCTGATAACCACCTGCTTTCATATCCCTTGAGTGGATTTTACATTTTCAAAGGGTTGAAAAAAATTAAAAGAATATTTTGTGACATGTGAAAACTATATGCTATTCCAGTTTTACTGCCCTGAATTGGGTTTTATTGGATCACAGCAGGCTTACTGGGGTCTTATCTACAGCTATTTTCACACCTGAAGAACAGAATTGAATAGTTGAAACAAGACCATATGGCCCACAAAGTCTAAAATATTTACTACCTGGCCATTAACAGTAAAAGCTGACGCTGGTCTGGCACACAGCTTTCCATGCTGTCTAGCTGGAAATTCTAGCTTTTTATTGCCTTTGAACTACTTTATAGCTCTGTAAATTGTGGAGAACAGAGAGCAAAGTAAAATAGTTCTGGTCTATCAACATGCAAGTTCTGTCTGGCCAACACTCCGTGGACTTTATTCCTTCCCTGTGGAAGAGGCTGGTTTGTCTTCCATTTGGGCATTTATGTCAATATTCCTGATCAATAAATGTGTCCTTTGGATTCTCCTTTAAACTAGTTGTAACATCTTACCAGTTCCTTCACTGATAATGAGTTAAATGAAATCTCTAACGTTTTCATTTTATACCTAGATGCCCATTATGATTTTACCCTTTTTTGGAAATAACCCTTTAATAATAATCCTTTAACTCTTCAATGAGAGATGCAAAGATGCATGAGACCCAGTCTCAGCCCCTCCAAATCCAGGCTCTGCCTGGCCCCTGCTTTGGCCCTAGAGTTTTCAAAGTTTCCAGAGATTCCACAGAAATCATTCTGCTTTGGGCCTATTTCAGGATATAGCTGGGCTTCCCAGGTGGTGCTAGAGGTAAAGAATCCGTCTGCCCAGGTAGGAGACTTAAGAGATGTGGGTTCGATCCGTGGGTCAGGAAGATCCCCCAGAGAAGGGAATGGCTATCCACTTCAGTATTCTGGCTTGGAGAATCCCATGGACAGAGGAGACTTGTAGGCTATATTACATACAGTCCATGGGGTCTCAAAGAGTGGGATACAGCTGAGCATCTGAGCACGGTGATATAGCCGACACCAGGACTCGAGGGCCTACAGGGGAGGCACACAGGCACGGACAGAGACTATTAATCTTTTGGCTGAGCCGCACGGCACGTGGGATCCATCCTGGCTCCTCGACCATGGAACGAACCCGTGCCCCCGGCATTGGCAGTGCGGCATCTTAACCACCGGACCGTCCGCAAAGTCCCCCAGGAGAGGGTTATTTTGGACGATCTTGAAGATCCTTTTGGACCACTGCAGCCAAACCGGAGTGCTCTCAGACTATTGCCATTTGGGGAAGAAGTCTTCAGCTTGGCACAGCACACTGAGAAACCTCGTGTCTTGTTTAACACACTTCGGTGGTTTCCCATTGCTGCTTAAAACATGTTTGCCTTGACTTATGAAGCCTTGCCTGGCCTGGCTCCTACTTCCCCTTGCTCCAGCCTCTTCTCTTCTGAGCTCCAGTCACTCTGGTCTTTCTCAAGCCTGTGCTCCCCCAGACCCCAGAGTGTTTGCCAGTGCTATTCTTTCTGTCTGAATGATCTTTTTCTCACTCCCATTACAGCCTCCTGGCTCTTTACCTTGTTAATTTCTACTTCTCTTTCAAGCCTTAGCTCTTCCCTGACCTCTTGAGCCTGAGGTGACCATTTCCCCTGTGATATCCTGTGTAACACCTCACGTATGTGCGCTCATTCCGTCGTGTCGGACTCTGTGCGACTCTATGGACTGTAGCCCACCAGGCTCCTCTGTCCATGGGATTTCCCAGGCAAGAATACTGGAGCGGGTCGTCATTTCCTTCTCCAGGGACTCTTCCTGAGCCAGGGATCCAACCCGAGTTTCTTGCAGCTCCTGCACTGGCAGGCGGATTCCTTACCATTGTGCCACCTGGGAATCCCAGGGAAACCCTGGCCTAGCACGAAACTTGGCCCAAAGGAGGGGCTCTCTGGATGTTTGATGAGTGAGTGAATGAGAGCAGGCCATCCAGCTTTCTGAGTGTGTTCCTTTTGAATGCACCCCAAAACGATCCCAAAGATATTATTTGAGGCTTGAGTGTTGAAAAGCGGGGAGAACAAACCTGTAGGACTGGACCTAGATGATTGCCTGGTGTTTCTGGAATGTAAGTAGATGTATTGGGACATACTGGAGAGGGCCTCCCCTGCGTGAGGATTCTGGGGCATGTTCTGACATGTGAAAGCCAGGAAACCCTGTGCCAGCAACACCAGAAGAGAAATCAATCCTCACAGCAACTGTAAAAGTGCCTGGAAAAAGGCCAGAGCCCTGGGGAATTTGGGAAGGGAAGCAGCTGGGGGACACTGAGGGAGAAGAGGCTGGGGGGACTTTGCCTTCCATCCCAGCCCTCAGGAAAGCTCAGCGCCCCAAGGCTACGGCACCACCAAGGGCCCCTCACGCTAGCGCATCTTGACAGCTATCTTACCTTTACCCCCATCCCCTCAACATCTAATCTGCCTCCAGCTCAGATCCTTGCCCTGAAAAACCTTAAATTCCATGTGGTCGTCCCATACTGGGTCTCTTTGTCCCACATACGGTCCCCTCTTTCCCGTGTGACTGCCAAAGGGTGATGTCACATCTCTTTGGCTCAGACCACCCTCTCCCCCTTGCAAACAGAGCTCCACAGCAGACACTGAACGAGCCTCAGGATGATCATGATGGCGGCTCACATCTGTACTCACTTGCGAGTCACCCAGGACCTCATTTTAATTCTTTGAGCCCATTTGGCAGATAAAGGGACAGATTCAGAGAACGAGGGCTGTGGGAGGGTCAAGTAAGTGATAAGGACAGGACTTCATTCTGAATCAAAATTGTATACTCGTAGGACTTCCCCAGTAGCCCAGTGGCTAAGACTTTGCACTCTCAGTGCAGGGGGCCAGGGTTTGATCCCTGGTCAGGGAACTAGATCCTGCATACTGCAACTAAAGATCTTGCACGCCTCAAAAAAGATGGAAGATCCTGAGTGCTGCAACCTAGGCCTGGTGCAGCCAAATTAAAAAAAAAAAAAAGAGTTATGCTGCCTAGCACATAATGTGGACAAGGAGATGGCAACCCACTCCAGTATTCTTGCTTGGAAAATCCCATGGACAGAGGAGCCTTGGCAGGCTACACTCCATGGGGTCACAAAGAGTCAGACACAACTGAGCAACTTCACTAGCACATAATGGGTATGTGTATGGAATAAAATATGAGCACATGGATTAAGATACGATTACTTATACCATCACTCACTTCACAAGTGAGGAAACTGAGGCCTAGAAGGTTAAATTGCCTTGATAGCAAAACTAGGACTTGGATTTGGAACTTCTGGTTCTAGCTCAAAGCTAAGAAAGGCTACAAGACTTCGGATCCTTAAGTCGAAGCCTAAAGGTCTAGAGATTTCCTCTCCATACCAAACTTCTTTCTCGTATAGTAGAGCTGGGACACATGAACTTTTAAAGAGGTTTCTGTCTAAAACGGCAATTGTTTCAAAGAGTTTAATAAAGTTATGTTTGAGAAAGCAACCCAAGTGTCCACTGATAGATGAATGGATAAGCAATATGTAGTGTATACGTACAATGGGATAACGCAGCCCTCTTCTGTGGGAGGACAGAGGTTGGGGCTGGATATATCCTGGAAAGTGGCCTAGAATAGGTTTTCCCCAAATCGATTTTTTTGGGCTCCATACTTCATTCATTCTAAATGCAGCAAAGACTAAACAAAAGCCCCATCATAGTGTTGTGCTTGGGAGAGAAGGTAAGGAATAAAGCAGCATTAAAGGTGAATTCAAGGCTGTATATTGTTATCCTGCTTATTGAACTTCTATGCAGAGTACATCATGAGAAACGCTGGGCTGGAGGAAGCACAAGCTAGAATCAAGATTGCCAGGAGAAATATCAATAACCCCAGATATGCAGATGACACCACCCTTATGGCAGAAAGTGAAGAACTAAAGAGCCTCTTGATGAAAGTGAAAGAGGAGAGTGAAAAAGTTGGCTTAAAGCTCAACATTCAGAAAACTAAGCGAGACAGCAAAAGAGACACAGATGTCAAGAACAGACTTTTGGACTCTGCGGGAGAGGGAAAGGGTGGGATGATTTGGGAGAATGGCATTGAAACATGTATACTATCATGTAAGAAACGAATCGCTAGTCTAGGTTCGATACAGGATATAGGATGCTTGGGGCTGGTGCACTGGGATGACCCAGAGAGATGATATGGGGAGAGTGGTGGGAGGGGGGTTCAGGGTTGGGGACTCATGTAGACCTGTGGTGGATTCATGTCAATGTATGGCAAAACCAATACAGTATTGTAAAGTAAAAAAAAAAACAAAACACACACACACACACACAAAACTAAGATCGTGGCATCTGGTCCCATCACTTCATGGCAAATAAATGGGGAAACAGTGGAAACAATGACTGACTTTATTTTTCTGGGCTCCAAAATCACTGAAGATGGTGATTACAGCCATGAAATTAAAAGATGCTTGTTCCTTGGAAGGAAAGCTATGACCAAACTAGACAGCATATTAAAAAGCAGAGACATTACTTTGCCAATAAAAGTCTGTCTAGTCAAAGCTATGGTTTTTCCAGTAGTCATGTATGGATCTGAGAGTTGGAGTATAAAGAAAGCTGAGCACAGAAGAATTGATGCTTTTGAACTGTGGTGTTGGAGAAGACTCTTGCAAGTCCCTTGGACTGCAAGGAGATCCAACCAGTCCATCCGAAAGGAGATCAGTCCTGGGTGTTCATTGGAAGGACTGATGTTGAAACTGAAACTCCAATACTTTGGCCACCTGATGCAGAGAGCTGACTCATTGGAAAAGACCCTGATGCTAGGAAAGATTGAGGGCAGGAGGAGAAGGGGACGACAGAGGATTAGATGGTTGGATGGCATCACCAACTCAATGGACATGGGTTTGAGTGGACTCTGGGAGTTGGTGATGGACAGGGAGGCCTGGCATGCTGCAGTTCATGGGGTCGCAAAGAGTTGGACACGACTGAGCGACTGAACTGAACTGATACTCCATTTAAAGCTATTATGGGGGGGACTCCCTTGGTGGTCCACTGGCTAAGGCTGCACTCCCAATGCAGGGGCCCCAGGCTTGATCCCTGGTCAGGGAACTAGATCCCACACACCACAGCTAAGACTCAGTGCATTCAAATAAGTAAATAACTTTTTTTAAGTTATTACAGGGAGTTCCCTGGTGGTCCAGTGGTTAGGACTCTGAACTGTCACTGTAGAGGGCCCCGGTCCAATCCCTGATTGAGGGACTAAAATCTCACAAGCCATGTGGGGTGGCTATAAATAAAGAAATAAAGTTCTTATAAAATGTGGCTATATTTCCCTGTGCTACATATTTTTTAAAAATATATCCTTGTTGCTTATTTATTTCCTTTCCTTAAAAATGGTCCCGGGGTGGGGTTCAGGACATACTGCTCCCAACTATGGCACCTTGGCATACTGAATATTTTAAGCTGAAGGATTTGAGAAAATACCGGCAGCAGGAAGGTCATTCTGACCTCCTTCCCTAACCCTTCTTCCCTGAAAGATTCTCCCATAAAACCCTCAATAAGAGTTGCCCTCTCTCTACCCAGAGGAAAGGAGAATCCTTCTCTCTGAAGAAAAAGGGATGCAAAGAAGAATCCTAACAAACTGGCATTGCCAGATATCCCCGGCCGTATTTCTACGCAGGTTTTCCCTGGTGGCTAAGGGGTTAAAAAAAAAATCCCCCTGCTAATGCAGAAGACATGGGTTCGATCCCTAGGCCAGGAAGATCCCCTGGAAAAGGAAATGGCAACCCACTCAAGTATCCTTCCCTGGGAAGTCCCATGAACAGAGGAGCCTCGTGGGCTACAGTCCATGGGGTCGCAAAAAGAGTTGGGCACGACTGAGCGACTAACACACAACAGCAGCAGTTTCTACACAGCCGCCCACTATTTGTCAAGCCTCACATGAATAGACGTAGGTCTCTCCCTACACATATTGCCTCTGCCTCGGGCTCACCTGGTTCTGCTCCTCGGCCTCAGTTTCCACTCATGGAAAATGGGCCTCTCTAGGTTCCCTTCTGCTTTTAACAGTCCATATAAGTCTATGAAAGTCTTTGCCAAACTGAAAAGAACATTAAGAACTTGAGTCTGACAGCCCATCTGAACGCCTCCCCCCTCAGCAGCAAAATGTATTTCTGTCTTGGCATCTAAAATGGAAGCTTAATTGCTGATGAGCAGCTGACAACTGGTAAAGGGGTTGGGGTGGATTAGGAGAGCTCAATCTACAATGGCCATCAGATGTTGCTCTCAAAAGTTGAGAGTGAAGCCGGGGGCCTGCGGGCGGTGAGGAGAACGCCTGCCTGGCCGGGAACCTGCGGGCCCTGGGAACGGCAGCCCCGTCCTCCCCAGCTTCCCGGCAAGAAGTGACAGCAGAGACAACGTGTGCCCCTTAGAGGGCACTTGCTGTGCCCGCTCCCCCCGCACACATTATCTCATGTATTGCTCCTGAGGACCCTATGGTCATACCTAATGACGAATATCATTTATTGAGAAAATAATTGCACCAGCTCGATGCTGAGCTTTTCGTGTAAAATAGCTCATTTCATCTTCTTACCTCTGTGAGGTAGATACTATTATTATACCCAAATTACAGATGGGAAGGGGCTTCCCTGGTGGCTCAGCTGGTAAAGAATCCCCCTGCAATGTAGGAGACTCCGGTTGGATTCCTGGGTTGGGAAGATCCCCTGGAGAAGGGAAAGGCTACCCACTCCAGGATTCTGGCCTGGAGAATTCCACAGACGGTATAGTCCATGGGGTCGCAAAGGGTCAGAGATGACTGAGCGACTTTCACTTATAGATGGGAAACTAAGGCACAGTTGCCCAAGTCGAGTGTAAGTGGACCTGGGGCCTGTATCAATTAATCTGGCTCCAGCATCCATGCTTTTATCTTCTATACACTTAAAAGGTTTTTTTTTTTTGGTCTTGCAGTGAGGCTTGTGGGATCTTAGTTCCCAGACCAGGGATTGAACCTGTGCCCTCAGCAGTGAAAGCTCTGAGTCCTAACCACTGGACTGCCAGGGAATTCCCAACACAGATAGCTTCGATAACAATTATTACAGATTCACTTTATCTTAAAATAACTGATTCTAAAGAGACAGCAAATTCTTAGTTCACAAGAGGACACAGCAATGTAATTGCAAGGATAAATAGTGACAGCTAATATTTTTGAGCATTTCCATCCCACCCACCATTCTAAGCAGGGTATGTGCATTATCACTTTGAATCCTTACAATCACACTGTAAGGTAACTGGTATGATTAAACCCATTTTTCAGCTGAGTTCACTGCTATCCTCTTCACTTCTGTCCTCTGCTCTCTTTCAGGATTGTTCTGAAGGAGGTGCTATCATTATTATTTCCATTTCATGAATGATGAAACTGAGGTCCAGAGAGGTCAAGGACTGAAGGCTGCATAGCATTTAAGTGACTGAACCAGGATTCAGTCCCGGGTTGATGGGTTTTCAAAGCCCACGTGGTTCACCATCACCCGCATTACCTCTCTGGGGAGGTTACCAAGGGGACGTGGTGTTCCCAGCTCTGTGCTGGGAGCAGCTGGGAAAACACAAGCAGGAGAGAGAAGCTGTGGAAGTGCTGTCAGGCAGGACACACCTGTCTTTGCTCTGGAATCATCACTAATTCGCTGTGTGGCCTCAGGCAAGTCAGGGCCCCTCTCTGGGCCCCCAAGTCCCATCTGTAAACGAGAGGCCATGCGTTCTGAGCTGTGGCCAGGACATGTCTGGTGACGTGCGAGAAGGATATGAGGGCCTGACAAGGAGCAAAGGAAGAGATGATCCAGCTGCATCAGACTCCCAAGGAGGACAGAGGACCTCCAGGGTGGAGATGCCCCATGGCTTAAGTCAAGGAAGGCCCCTATCCCCGTCTCCTCACTTCTTCCCAGAGGAGAAAGACCAGGAAAAGGAATGGTGGGAAAGGAGGCATGTGTATTAATGTCCTGTGACCACTGTGAGAGCTCCTCAGGCGGTGCTAGTGGTAAAGAGCCCCCGCCAATGCCAGAGACGCGAAAGATGCAAGTCCAATCCCTGGGTCGGGCAGGTCCCCTGGAGGAGGGCACAGCAACCCATTCCAGCATTTCTGCCTGGAGAAGCCCATGGACAGAGGAACCTGGAAGGCTACAGTCCAAGGTCAAAAGGGTCAGACATAACTCAAGTAACTTAGCACACATCGCTGTAACAAACTCCCACAAATGTGATGAGAGAAATGTCTTTTCTCACAATTCTAGAGGCCAGAAATTTAAATCTTGGTGTGAGGAGTAGTACTGCTTCCTGAGGCTCTAGGGAAAAATATGTTCCCCGTCTGCTCCAGCTTGGGTGGCTGTCAGCATCCTTTGGCTTGTGGCCACATCCCTCTCTGCTGCACTTTCACATGGCCTTCCCTTCTGTGTATCTGTCTTCATCTCCCTCTACCTTCTGCTTCTCTATATAACTATATTTATATATTATATATATATATTTCAAACTGGTGATTTGTGACTTTACTATTAATTCTATTGTTTATGGATACATTTTCCCCATTTTTAATGTCTCTGTATTTTTTATCTTTTACCCACAATGCACAGCATGTGGGATCTTAGTTCCCTAACCAGGGATTGAACCAGCACCCCCTGCATTGGAAGAACAGAGTCTTAACAGCTGGGCCACCAGGGAAGCCCTCTTCCCCATTTTTTATTGTGATAAAATACACATAAAATAAAATTCACTTCCTTAACCATTTTAAGTGTACGATTCAGTACCGTTAAATATATTTATGATGCCCTAAAACCATTACCACCGTCCATCTCCATAACTCTTTTCATCTTGTAAAAAAATATTGTACCCATTAAACAATGACTCCCCAACCTGCCCTCCCTTCCAGCTCCTGGCAACCACTGTTGCCCTTTCTACCCAATGTATCCAACTACTCTAAGTATCTCATTTAAGTGGAACTTCATTTGTGACTGGTTTGTTTCACTTAACATAATAGCCTCAAGTTCTCTCCATGTTGTAGAATGTGTCAGAACTTCCTGCTTTTTTAAGGCTGAATAATACCCCGTTGCATGTTTATATCACATTTTGCTTAGCAATTCAATGCAAGGACACTTGCTTCCACACTTTATCTGTTGTGAGTAACGCTGCTATTCCACTACAAAGTCACTTGTGATTGTATTCAGGGCTCACTGAGACAATCCAGGATGGTCTTCTCAAATGCAAAATCCTTAAATTAATTGTATCTGTAACAACCCACTTTCAAAATCAGGTAACATTTAAGGGTTCTGGGAATTAGGAGATGAACCTATCTTTGTTGGGGACAGGGGGCATTTTCTTTTTCTATTACCTTTTATTATCTTCGTTTTTGGCTTCGCTGGGTCTTCGTCGCTACGCACGGGCTCTTCTCTAGTTGCTGCGATTGGGGGGCTAATCTTCGTTGTGCTTTGAGGGCTTCTCACTGTAGAGGCTTCTCTTGTTGCACAGCCCGGGCTCTAGGGTGCATGGGCTTCAGTAGTTGGAGTGAGCAGGCTCAGCTGCCCCCTGACATGTGGGATCTTCCCAGACCAGGGCAGGGATTAAACCCGTGCCTCCACTGGTGGGCAGATTCTTAACCTCTGGACCACAAGGGAAGTCCTGGAGGGCATTTTTCACATGAGATAAGAGGAACAAGAAAGAAGGACGAGGTAAGAGGAGCCAGAAAGAGGGATGAATGAAAGCGGGTGGGGGTAGTTTACATGAGTGGTGATTTTTCAAGCCCTCGTCTCTGCAGAAGGGCCTAGTAATTGCTCTCGTTGTCCTGTTCCCTTAGTTTGCCTGTGCGGATTTGTATGACCTTCTTGGGTTGTGGCTCAGCTGGTAAAGAATCCGCCTGCAATGTGGGACACCTGGGTTTGACCCCTGGGTTGGGATGATCCCCTGGAGAATGGAAAGGCAACCCACTCCAGTATTCTGGGCCTGGAGAGTTCCATGGACTGTATAGTCCACAATGTTGCAAAGAGTCGGACAAGACTGTGTGACTTTCACTTGGGTGAAGTGAGTAGATTCTGTCCTGAGGCCCAACAGAGCCCAGCAGCAGTGTTACAGCTCTTGCTGGTTTGTCCTGCTGCTGGGAAGCCTCCTGGACTGTGTGCTGAAGGTCTGAGGCCCCGGCCCCGGTTCCAGGTCAGCTGTGCTTGGACCCTCCGTAGGATCTCCAGAAAGATTGCTGCTCCTCTCTGAGCCTCGTTCCGCCTCAGCGCCTTTCTCACTTTATTCCCCCTGCTCGGACCTCCTTTCCACCCTCGCGTATCTCAAATCTCAGCTTACATATATATCTCTTCCAGGGACTTCCCTGGCGGTCCACTGGTTCGGACTTTGCCTTCTCATGCAGCAGGTGCAGGTCTGATTCCTGGCTGAGGAGCTAAGATTCCACATGCCTCATGGCCAAAAGACCAAAACATAAAACAGAAGCAATATGCTACAAATTCAAGGAAGACTTTAAAAATGGTCAGCATCAAAAAAAAAATCTTAAAAAATAGTATCTCTTGCTGAAGGCCTTTTCTTAGCTTGCAGAGTGGGGCTTCTCGGTGCCCCAGAAACAGCATGTTTCCTTGTCTGTTGTCTGCACACGCTCGCCAGACTGCGGCCAACGGCAAGGGCCACTATAGTGACCAAGAGCCTGGAGCCTGACTGCCTGGCGACCAATCCAGGCTCTGCCATTTACTATCTGGGTAGTTACCATTTCTCCAGCAAGTTTTCATTTCTGTGCCTCCACTTCCCTCCTTTGTAAATGGGAATAATAACAATAATATGATTGTGATCACTCAGTGAGCTAGTATCTGTCAAGAGCTTAGAGCAGCGCCTGGCGTGAGGTTGGCACAGGTGCTGATGACTGTCTTATCAGGCTCTGTATCCTGGGGCCGTACACAGAGGGCACTCCTGGAACACTGAGTGGACCCAGGTGTTTTCCAAGTCCTCTCCAGTTCTCCCTCCTTTCCAGTTTTGTGTCCGTGACAAGCATGGATGTGAGAGTTGGACTGTAAAGAAAGCTGAGCACCAAAGAATTGATGCTTTCGAACCGTGATGTTGGAGAAAAACTCTTGAGAGTCCCTTGGACTGCAAGGAGATCCAACTAGTCCGTCCTAAAGGAGATCAGTCCTGAGTGTTCATTGGAAGGACTGATGCTGAGGCTGAAACTCCAATACTTTGGCCACCTGATGCAAAGAGCTGACTCATTGGAAAAGACCCTGATGCTGGGAAAGATTGAGGGCAGGAGGAGAAGGGGACGACAGAGGATGAGATGGTTGGATGGCATCACTGGCTCAATGGAGATGAGTTTAAGTAAATTCTGGGAGTTGGTGATGGATAGGGAGGCCTGGCATGCTGTGGTCCATGGGGTCTCGAAGAGTTGGACACGACTGGGTGACTGAACTGAACTGAGCTGACAAGCTGGAGCAGGAGAGGCCAAGGAAGAGCAGCAGAGAAATGCTCAGTGACCTGAGAGCATCTAGGCTTGGAGTCTGCCTGGAGAATCCCAGGGATGGGGGAGCCTAGTGGGCTGCTGCCTATGAGGTCGCACAGAGTCGGACACGACTGAAGCTACTTAGCAGCAGCAGGCTTGGAGTCTGGGCGGCGCAGGGTGTAGCCATGCTTTTCATCTGTGATAACATTTTCCCCAGAAAGGATTCAGCCTCTCCTGTTTTTCTTTTCAGTCTCAGCTGCCCCGGTGGATGCTCTCCTAGGATCTGCTTGTCTGAAAGCTGTCATGAACTGAGCAGGTCATTGACTGACCAGCCCGAGACAGTCCCGGTCCTCAGTGTCCTCAGGGGACCACAGTGCTGAGTCACTCGGGAGGAGGAGCCTGGGCCAGAGGGGACCTACGGCTCTGCAGGGAGGCCTCGAGTCAGCTGCGAGGGAACAGGCCCCCACCTGCCCACCCGCCCCACACACGTTTGTACCCTGGCTATGCATGCTAAGTTGTGCGACTCTTTGTGGCCCTATGGACTGTAGCCCACCAGGCTCCTCTGTCCGTGGGATTCTCCAGGCAAGAATACGGGGTTGCCATTACATACTGGAGTGGGTTGCCATGCCCTCCTCCGGGGGATCTTCCCAACCTAGGCCATGAAGCCTTGTCTCTTAGTCTCCTGCATTGGCAGGTGGGTTCTTTACCACCAGTGCCACCTGGGAAGCCCACCTATGGGCTATGACCACCCCCCTTTTTTATCTCTTGTCTTGGTGGACCAGTTTTGGAACTTATGACATCAAGGGATGAGGAACTCGTGACTCGGGTGGCCTATAAGATTTATTTATTTTATATACTCTGTTTTCTCCCCAAAATAGATCTGAAGCACCAAGAGGTCTTTCAGGGTGACCTCGCCTGGGTTGGTGCTGAGCAAAGTTGTGATTCCCTCTTCCTGTCCCCAGGACATGCATCTTCCTGCTCCAGGCCCCAAGACTGTGGTCCTTCCCAGCTGCATGTCTCCCAAGCCCAGCTGAAGCTTGACTGGTCAATGACCTTTCCTCAGGATGTTTGCGTTTGAGAAGAACAGGAAGTCCCAGCATCTTACTTCTTCCAGGCCACAGTTAGCAGGAGCCCAGTGTTCTGGGAGATGGTCCTAGATAATTTTACACATTCAATCAACAAACATTCACTGGTGCCGGAGCTGGAGCTACAGTGGAGAAAATGAGGATCCTGCCCTAAGGCCTCACCAATAACTAGGGAGACATTCAAAATAAGATGATTGCAATATTGGAAATGGGAATGAGGTACTATGGGAGGCCAGTCGTCGGAGCTGACATTTACCCAGGGCTTCCTATTGTCAGGAGCTCTGCTACGTACTTCCGTTACACTTTATTACATTGGAACTTCATGCTGATCCTGTGAAATGCCCATTTTACAGATGAACAAATTGAGACTCAGAGAGGAAAAGCAATCTGAAAGGTCCCACAGCTCATGAGTGCTTGAGCCAGATTTACCAGACTCAAGTCTGCCTGAGAAGTCAGGGAGGCTCCACAGAGGAGGCAGGTCTGGGGGGCTTCTCTGGGTCTTTGTTGATATGTGCTGGCTTGTCTGTAGTTGTGGCAAGCAGGAGCTACGCTCCGTGGCAGTGTGCAGTCTCATTCCAGTGGCTTCTCTTACTGTGGAGCTCGAGCTCTAGAGCACAGACTTCTGTCTTTGTGGTCCTCAGGCTGACTTGCTTCGCAGCATGCAGGATCTTCCCTAACCAGGATCAAACCCATGTCACCTGTATTGGGAAGTAGAATCTTTTTTTTTTTTTTTTTAATGTATTTACTTATTTTTGGTTGTGCTGTTTGGTTGTGCTTGTTGCTGTGTGCTTTCTCTGGCTGTGGTGAGTGGAGGCTACTCTCCAGCTGCGGTGCGCGGGCTTCCCATTGCTGCGGCTTCTCCTGTTGCAGAGCCCGCGCTCTGGCAGGTTGCGGGCCTCAGTAGCTGTGGCATGCGGCCTCAGTGTTTGGGGCTCCTGGGCTCCAGAGCACGGGCTCAGTAGTTGCGGCACAGGGCTTAGTCGCTCTGCAGCATGTGGGATCCTCCTAGGTCAGGGAGCAAGCCCGCGTCTCCTGGATTGTCAGGTGGATGCTTAACCACTGGGCCACCAGGGATGTCCAGAGGAGGCAGCTTTTAAATTGAGCCTTGAAGAGGGAGTAGGAGATGGCCAGAAGGAGAAATTGAGGGGGATGGGAGAGGAAGACAGCCTGCCCGTTGGTGGGAACCAGCAAAAGCTCAGCAATTTCATAGAATGGGGAGGAGAGCTTCCTTTCCCTCCCTCCCCACCTCCCATGACCTAGAGTTAGCCACCCCAGTACAGGACTTGCCCAGGATATTCACACCCACCTGGAAGCCTGTGTCTTCCAAGCAGCAATTGTGGTCTCTCCCTTAGCTCTCTGGCTGGCAGCATTTCGAGGAGGGAAAGTGACAAGAGCAAGTGCCTTGGGACTAAACCCGCCTGGGTTCAAATTCCAGCTTGGTAACTTCCTAGCTGTGTGGGCAGGTAGCTTTCCATCCCTGACCCCCTGTTTCCCCACCTGTGATAGGGAGCTAACACCACCTCCGCAGCCTGTACTAATACTGAATAACTGGGAGGATGTGGCCAAACCTCCTGGCACCACCCTGGCACAGTAAGTGGCAGCTGTTATTCTTATTAGGAGGTCCATGGATGACTGCTTCAATTCCAACTAGTTAATTTCAGGGGCTGAGACATTTTCCATGGCAGCAGATGCCCACTGGCTCTAATGACAGTCTGTGGGCAAAAATCTCTGCAGGACGCAAAGAGGATTAAACTAAACGAAGCAATTCATGTGTGCAGAGTGCTCTGTCCAACGGCTAGCACATAGCGGGTGGTGCTCCAGAAATGAGAGCTCTCCCTGATATTTATAATTCAATAAGCTTTCTTATGTAGACTTAAAATGGCTCTAGTGCAAGGTAAATAACCATGACTTACAGAGGATTTTTTCAGGGATTCATCTCATGCCCTCTATCAAGGGACTCCTATCTTGTGCAACGACTTTATCTTTCTTTACAAACCTTGTTAGGTTCTGTCTGTGTACTTTAAGGAAAAATTACTTTCTGGCAAGCTGGAGTCTATAACCAGAAAAGGGATATGATTGCTTTAGAACCTGAGAACCCATGTGTGAGGTTGCCATGGAAACAATTTAATGTAAACTTTATTTCACAGTAAACCCAGCTAGGTAATTGGTCGGGAAGGGGAGGAAGGAGGCTAGAAGCAATTTTCTCCAACATAAAAAAGAGAGAGAGAAATAATAATTAGGGAAAGGCTGATGGGTGAAGAGTAGTGTTTTTCTGCTCAGGGAAAAAGTAGTTAAAATGTTCATGCTGCTGGTGAGGGTAGAGGCCACGTGAGGCAGACCTGGCTTTCTTTTCTTGTGTTTTCTTCTGTCTATGGATTAAGATACAGAGGCAGAAATAGGAGTAGAGAAAAAAGGGAAAACAGAAAAGTTAATTAGCACTGCCAGCTAAAAATATGTAGTCTTTATGGCTATGAGAACACTGCTAGCAAGTAAGAAAAGCCACGTGTACAGCCTTTTGTAGGAGAGGTGTTTTCAAGCCCCACAGAGATATTTAGACATACATCCCAGGAACTTTCAGACTGTTAAGAGATGAAGAATGAATTAAAGATACTTTCTGTTCTGGCCAGAGCCCTAAGTCAAGGTTAAAACTAGCAATAATAAATAATGGTTAAGAATTAGTGATACCTGGCTACTTGTATTAAACTAACTGTTATTCTGATTGCATACATATATATTAATATTTATTTTATTTGGCTACACAGGGTCTTAGTTGTGGCATGCAGGATCTTTAGTTGCACCATGTGGGATCTAGTTCTCTGGCCAAACTGCATGGGGAGCACAGAGTTCCAGCCACTGGATCACCGGGGAAGTCCCATAATAATATAATATATTATTATATAGAATTATTATTATTATTTTAATATAACATGTTATTATATTGGACAGTAACATTTTGCCAGTGCTTCTCTGGTCTTTTTAAAATGCAAAGTTGGGCTTCCCTGGTGGCTCAGTGGTAAAGAATCACCTGCCAATGCAGGAGACATGGGTTCGATCCCTGGCTCAGGAAGATCCCACGTGCCATGGAGTTGCTAAGCCCATGCACCGAAACTACTGAGCCGGTGCTTTAGAACCTGGGAGCCGCAACTACTAAAGCCCTAGAACCCTAGGGCCCATGCTCAGCACCAGGAGAGGCTACTGCAGTGAAAAGCCCCGTACCTCAACTACAGAGCAGCCCCAGAGTGCAGCCATTGCTGGCTGCAACTAAGAAAAGCCCGCCCGGGAGTGAAGATCCAGCACAACCAAAAATAAAAATACAGAAATAAGTACAAATTCGGAAAATAATTTTAAAACCTTAAAAAAAAAAATCAAGGTTCTCTTCACTAACCACCCCGTCTGCTAAGCATTTGAGTCATCAGCCAGTTGACAAATATTAATTGAGGGTCTACTGCTTGTCAGGGCTTCCCTTGTGGCTCAGCTGGTAAAGAATCTGCCCACAATGCAGGAGACCTGGGTTCAATTCCTGGGTTGGGAACATCCTCTGGAGAAGGGAAAGGCTGCCCACTCCAGTATTCTGGCCTGGAGAATTCCATGGACTGTATAGTCCAAGGGGTCACAAAGAGTTGGACACGACTGAGTGACTTTCACTTTCACTTCTCTTCACTACTGTTTGCCAGACCCTAAGCTGGACCTTGCTGATTACTTTGCTGACTAAGGTCCGTCTAGTCAAGGCTCTGGTTTTTCCTGTGGTCATATATGGATGTGAGAGTTGGACTGCGAAGAAGGCTGAGCGCCGAAGAATTGATGCTTTTGAACTGTGGTGTTGGAGAAGACTCTTGAGGGTCCCTTGGACTGCAAAGAGGTCCAACGAGTCCATTCTGAAGGAGATCAGCCCTGGGATTTCTTTGGAAGGAATGATGCTAAAGCTGAAACTCCAGTACTTTGGCCACCTCATGCAAAGAGTTGACTCATTGGAAAAGACTTTGATGCTGGGAGGGATTGGGGGCAGGTGGAGAAGGGGATGACAGAGGATGAGATGGCTGGATGGCATCACTGACTCGATGGTCGTGAGTCTGAGTGAACTCCGGGAGTTGGTGATGGACAGGGAGGCCTGGCGTGCTGCGATTCATGGGGTCGCAAAGAGTCGGACACGACTGAGCGACTGAACTGAACTGAACTGAAGCTGGACCTATGGGTACAGTCAGAGATAATCAAGGTAAGCTGGGTTCCTTCCTTCATGGATTTTATAGTCTAGGAAGGGAGGAAATTCAAGAAAAATTAGATGTCTTATAATTGCAGTAAAAAGGATACGTCTGGAGAAGCACAATTTTGTGCAAAGAGAATATGAGTAGTATGAGTCTAAAATTAAGTGCTAAAATATCACTCAAGTAGAACATGATCCCAGAACTCCAAAGCATGAATTCCAAGAACTAGACTCCTACTGGCCTGCTTTCTGAATTCAGCAAATTTAATTTTTTTTTTTAGTATCCATTATGTGCAAGGTATAAAACAGACGTGATCTTTTTGCTGTACTGGGTCTTCATTGCAACCAGCAGGCTTAGTTGCCCGGCGTGTGGAATCTCAGTTCCCCAACCAGGGATTGAACTCATGTCCTCTACATTGAGAGATAGATTCTTAACCACTGCACCACCAGGAAGTCCCGAAACAGATGTGAACCTTGCCCTCCAAAAGCTTGCACACCACGTCAGGAGGCAGATATGTGGAAATGACCTACTATAGTCCTGTTACTAGCTCACAGTCACTGAGCCCTTCTTATGGACCTGGCAATGAGGCTATGCACTGACGTGTGTTATCTCATTTAGCCTTTGTAACAACATTGCCATGTCGGTATAAGCCTCATTTTTCATATAGTGAAACTGAGTCATGGAGTGCTGAAGCAACTAGCTCAAGGTTGTACAACCAGGAAGCGGCGGAGTGGGAATTTTAACCCAGGCACTGGATTTCCAGGGCTTAGCTCTCTGTACTGTCTGCAGCTAATCAAGTGGCGTGAGCCACTTTTTTAACCTATTTTGGACAGAGACTATTGGTCAGGCATTTGGAAAAGTCATCCAGTAGAATTGGTGGGAATAGCCAGAAATCAGGTCAGAAATCCCCAGGGTTCAGGGGGGCTCCTGGGTAAAAGGAGAATCCCTTCCACTCCCCGGTGTAGGAGCGAATCTGGACCTCCCGCCTCACTCTTCGGGCAAGCCACCACCTGGACCTGCTCCAAAACCCTGAACAGCCAGGGATAGTTAGCAAGTCTAAAGAGCCAGAGAGGAAGGAGGCTACGGGACACCCGGGTTTGCTGGGTACACACCAGGCCTATTTCTAGCATCACCGCTGAAAGAGAGCAGCCATCAAGCACGTGAGGCTCCTAGAAACAGACCTGGAAAAGGAGCGAACCAGGGGAGGCCCCGGGAGACATGGAGGCGACAATCCAGAGGCGGGACCCCTGAGGAGCCCACTCGCCAATGACCACCGGGTGACCTCGGGCAGCCGGCGTACCTCCCTGGGCCTTGGTTTCTTCTTCACGCTATCCCTATTGCTTCCAATGTGATTTCTCCAAATTCCTGACCGATAGCCTAGAGGAAAGGTGTGTGACCTTGTTCAAGGTCATGGCTAAGAAGTGAGAAGCCTGGATACAGACCCTGGCTCTCCTCCCCACGTGTCTCCATCCTTTCCACACTCAAAGGCCGGGCTCCCAGACTGAGTCACCCAATGGAGCAAAGGATCCATTTGCTCTAAGGGGGTTTCCCTAAATTCAGCCCAATCGAACCCCACCTTCTCCCTACCTGTCCTGACCACCCCGGTGGCTCCCTGAGAGCCCAGCCAGGTATATTCCCTCATCCTGCCCAACCCATCCCTGAGCACTCGGTGGAATGGGTCTGTGATTAATGAATGCGACCATTGCCCTGAAAAAATAATTAAAACCCACAGGGCATTTGCAGCCTCAGCTGTTGGGGTGGCAAGTGCTGCCTCGGTTATTTCTGAAATAATTAATGACTGTGCTTGTCTCATCTCACTCGAGGTGTCAGGAGCAGGGAAAGCGAGGGGGGCAGGGGGGTCGCTGCTTCTGCTCACGAGGGACTGGGAGAGTTATTTTTATAAGTTGTGCCTCAGAGCCTTTGCAGAGTCAGTCCTCCTTCCCTGTTGGGTGGCTTGAAGATGGCAGACGGTTCTGTGTGAACCTCCCCTAAGGAGACAGTTCTAGACACGCTTTCCCCATACTCAGGCCACACGCAAGGAGTTGTGCACTGTCCCCATCAGCTATACCCCAGAAGTCACACCGAGGATCACAGCACCATTCAAGCCAGAGGCAGCCGGCACCCCCACAGCATGGCCTCCCCTGGCTGAAACCTCACTGTGCTGAAAGCCAGCGGCTCAGGCATCACCCCTACCATGTGCTAGGCTCACTAGCAGCATATTTCCTCTTGCAACATCTGCCTGGAGAGGAGTTTTATCACTTCACCCCTCATTTTTCAGATGGGGCAACGGGTTTAGAGAGAGTAAACCGCCTGACCAGAATTCTATGCATAGTATATGGCAGACGCGCACCGGAGACCAGATCTGTGGGCCTGGAGCCACGATGACGAATCTGGGAGAGCCAGCGGGCCAGTGGGAACCAAGCCAGGTGGAAATCTCAAACGGGACTGACCACTTGAGCAAAGCCTCTCAGGGGTGAACGAAGCCAGCAACTATCTCTCTGCAAAAATAATGAATCTGCAACTCTTAGGGGTCCAAGCCTGGTGGCTCAAATGGTAAAGAAGCCGCTTGCAATGCCGGAGACCAGGTTCAATCCCTGGGTTGGGAATATCCCCCGGAGAAGGAAGGAAATGGCAACCCACTCCAGTATTCTTGCCTGGAGAATTCCATGGACAGAGGACCTTGGCGGGCTACCATGCATGGGGTCACCAAGAGTCAGACACAACTGAATGACTAACAGTTTCCCTTTCACGGGGATCCAAGCAGCTCTCTGGGGACCATACACCCAGGAAGCCCTGGGCAGCGGGAAGAGCCTCTTCCTGCTCAGCCTGCTTGAGGACAGAGGCCGGCAGGGGGCCCCAGGAGCTCCTCACCCCGCTGGGTCTCCCTGTTCTGCTCCTGAAGCACGCCCCTCAGATCCCACTAAGATACTGGAGAGTCTGCATGGTTCTCTTGCGCAGGGCCAAGGAGGTGCTTGGAGGGCCAACCCGATTGGGTTAGAAACCCAGAACCTGAAACTTCTGAGGAGGAGGAAAACAGCATATGTTTTGCCAGAATAGGCTCAAGAAGCCAGCAGCTGTCTGCACCATGTCTGAAGCACCAAAGGTTTGCGTGAAGGTCTTCCTGACCAGGGTTCTCAGCTCAAAATTAATTAAGCATTGTGACCCAAAAAAACCCCCAGAAAACTCAAAGTAATGGCAGTTTATTTATTTTTTAATTAGAAATGTTATGTGTACATGCGTGCTAAGTTGTGTCCGACTCTTTGCAACCCTGGGGAATGCACCCCACCAGGCTCCTCTGTCCATGGGATTCTCCAGGCAAGAGTACTTGAGTAGGTTGCCATGCCCTCCTCCGGGGGATCTTCCCAACCCAGGGATCAAACCTATGTCTCTTACATCTCCCCTGCATTGGCAGGCAGATTCTTTACCACGAGCACCACCTGAAAAGCCCAAGTTATGCATGGTCATGTGTAAAGAAAAAATTTCTTTTTTTAATGCCTAAACAAGTATGTGTGTGTGTCTGTGTCTATAGTGTTAGGGCTTTTGTTTATTTCTTTTGCTTTCTTCCTCTACCTCCAAAAATCATTTGTATTGTTTTAGAACATACTGGTTTCATTTAATACTATACTGTGGACATCTTTCCAATATTTTTTAGATCTGTGTATTCTTTTAATTAATCTAAAGTTTTAATAAGGGACTTCCCCGGTGGTCCAGGGACTAAGACTTGCTGCTGCCAGTGCGGGGGCCCAGGTTCATTCAGTCTTGGGCAGGGAAATGGATCTCACCCGCCACAGCTAAGACCTGGTGCCGCCCAGTAAATAAATACTAAAAATATAACAGAGAGAGACCATTAATGCCTGGCACATGGTGAGTCCTCAAAAGATATTTTAAAAATAAAGTAAAAATAAATTTAATTTTAATAAGCGACACATTCACCTGGTTCAAAATTCCAAAGGTACACAAGAGTATTCAAAAGAGGAGCTTGCCCCCACCCCTCCCTTTCAGGTGCCTGGCTAGCTCCCAGGAAGCAATGAGGTTTACTTTTCTCGTATATCTTTCCAGGTCTGTTAAGCATGGACAAGCAAATGTGTACATACATTGTCCCTCTCAGCTTACATATCAGCGTACATCATATATATTGTACACATGATACATTCTGTTCTGCACCTTTCCTTCTTTCTTAATATCATGTCCAGAAGTCAGTCATATCCATATGCCACGTGTCATTCTATTTGGTCATTAATAACATTCCACAGGAGGTCTGTAGACTAATTTATTCAGCCCTTCCACGAATGGACCTTTAGGTTGCTTTCCATTTCTTTTGTTCTGCTATTACAAAGAGTGGACAGCAGAATCTATTTCAGTGAATCTCCTGTATGCCTACTCATGTGTGGCCAGGCTTTTATTTCAAACTGACAGATTGCTAGAAGTGGAATGGCTGAGTCAAAAGAGATGCAGGCAGGCTTTAAATTTTAACAAGTGGTGCCAGATTATTCTCCAAAAGGTTGCAGCAATTTGTGAGCTCTGTATTTTGCAAGTTGTTTACATTTTTTGCCAATCTGATGAGAGAAGAAGATAGGATCTCCTGGTTCAGAATGTGCGTTTCCCTGACCTCTCTGTGGGGATGAGCATCTTTTCATTAGCATTTGGCCATTTGCAGTCAATTTCTGCCATTGTCTGTCTTTAGCCCATTTATCACCGGTTCACTCACTAAAACTCTAGTGAGTTCTTTGTCCTCTTCCTATTTACTTCTTAGGACCTTTTTTTGCATTAACCCTTTGTTTTATGTGGAAGTATTTCCCCCTAATTTTTCCTGAGTTTGTGTATACCGTCATGTGCCAAAGAAAAAAGTTTATTTTTGTGTGTTGTCAAATCTGTTCGGGATGATACTATTTTAAGGAAAAGAGATTTATTTTTATCTTACAAGATAAACGTTTTTAATTTAGACAGTGAAATTTCAGCACAACTGTCGATTTTGCTTGATTGTCAGATGCTTTACTATTCTAGGAATTGTGAAAGAGAAAAGGACAGAGGTCATTGGATACAACAAATCTTTTTACCTGCTCTGTACCGGGTCATGCCCCAACCTTCAGATGATGGAGATGATAATGATGATGACGAAGACGACCACAAAAGCACCTGCTCTGCACGGCGTGCTGTGCCTCGCTCTTCATTACGCTCTACTCTACACGCTCTCATTTCACCTTACAACAGCTTTTGGAGGTAGGTAGGGTTTTGTTTTGCATTTTCTCCTTGAAATAGAATTCTCAGATCATAAAATTCACCCTTTTAAAATGTATACTTCACAAAAAGCAGAAAGCATAAAATGTATAATTCAGTGATTTTTGGTCTATTCACAAAGTTGGGTAACCATCACCACTATCTAAATCTAGAACATTTTCATCACCACCACCCCCCTCAAAATAACAAAATATCATGGTAAACTGTTCTCATCTCCAGATGAGGAAACAGACTCAGAGAGGTGATGTAACTTGGCCAAGACCGCACAGCTGGGTCTGGATTTGAACCGAAGCCCCATTGCCTGGGATGGCATCTTCCTAACCGAGATCCAGTATTCTAGACCAGGGATCACCAAACTTTTTCTTTAAAGAGCCAGATGGTAAATAGTTTAGACTCTGTGTCACTCAGTAGGTAAGTATCCTTTTCATTGAATTTAGGGCAAACCAAGAATAACTCTATATGAAGAAGAAATTTCTAAATGCCCAAAAGTGAGTCAAGATTCCAGGGAGATATTCAAGCAGAGAGCAGGAAAGTAAGAAACAGTTTTAAAGGGTTGGGTCCAGAATAGATCTATTGGAGCCAGAGACTGCAGTCGAGAGCACCAGGTCTGTGAGAAATCTCCCCTGTAAGCTCCCACGCCTAAGAGCACTCGTGGCATACAGCAGGCCATTCAGAGGGTGCATTGTAAGGTCCACAGCATCAACGTGCTGCCCTGGCATCTCTGAGTCTCACAGGGCACCAAAGTCTAGCTCCCCTGCTCCAGACTTACTATATTCCAAAATAATATATTCAAAAACAGAGACATTACTTTGCCGACCAAGGTCCGTCTAGTCAAGGCTATGGTTTTTCCAGTAGTCATGTATGGATGTGAGAGTTGGACTGTGAAGAAGGCTGAGCACCGAAGAATTGATGCTTTTGAAGTGTGGTGTTGGAGAAGACTCTTGAGAGTCCCTTGGACTGCAAGGAGATCCAACGAGTCCATTCTGAAGGAGATCAGCCCTGGGATTTCTTTGGAAGGAATGATGCTGAAGCTGAAACTCCAGTACTTTGGCCACCTCATGTGAAGAGTTGACTCATTGGAAAAGACTTTGATGCTGGGAGGGATTGGGGGCAGGAGGAGAAGGGGATCACAGAGGATGAGATGGCTGAATGGCATCACTGACTCAATGGACGCGAGTCTGAGTGAACTCTGGGAGTTGGTGATGGACAGGGAGGCCTGGTGTGCTGCGATTCATGGGGTCGCAAAGAGTTGGACACGACTGAGCGACTGAACTGAACTGAACCCGCAGGGAAAGGCTCCCCATCCTGCTAATCCCCCTACCAGCCAGATCAGCTGCCCAACCTGACCCTCAGCCTGAGAAATTATTCAGACAAGCCAATCACTTCCTCCCAAGGAAACCAGGGGTCATCTCACGCTCTCTTTTACTATAAAGCCCACCCCTCACAGCTCCTGCCGGCTCACTCTGTTCCTGAGTGTAACCCCCACGTGGCCCTCTGTGACCGGCCATATTCTTTACTGGGCTGTGTGTTTGGTTAACATTATCTTCTGTTTGAGCTCATCTGTTCACTGTTAGAAGTCTTGATTCAGCGATCTATACTATTTAGGGCGGAGTTCCTCTCTCAACAGCCTGGCAAACAGGGCAAGCAAAAGATATCCCCTGCCCTTCCCCAGCATCATTTTCTGGTGTTGAAGATCTGATTTTCCACTGGGAATGCCCATCCCCCAACTCAGATCTTGTGGTTCATTTAGGACTGGCTCTGGCCATATAACTCACACCTGGCTAGTTAGCACGTCATGTCCGTTTTGCCACAGTGATTGTTCAGAGACAGACATATGACCCAGCTTGATCCACTGAGAGTCAATTCCAGGACTTTTTTCCTGAAGCTATTCAGAAAAAAGCACTTTCTTTCTGCTAAGGTGGCTAAGCAAGTAAGAAAACCACCAGAATTTACTGGTGACTGCTTTATTGCACTCGTGGGGAGCCTCTTTGAGAATGAAGCTGATGTAGTGGAAAACAGAGCCTGGATCCAGCCACACCTGAAGTGGTGCCATTCTTAGACATTTAAAGTTCTGTGAGCGGATAAGTGGCCTCCCCCTTTCTTCCTTTTGCGTAGCTCAAAAGTGCTGGCTAACAATAAGCTTAGTGCACATAAACTGAATGTATAAATGCATTCTCAGTGCTTGCTGCATCTGGTAGTCATCCATTTAAGAGAGAAGAAACCTTATCTGCTGGAAGCAGATAGAAGAAATCTAAGATGTGTGTGAAATTTGCAGGGGGTCAGGGAGGGGGGGAGTTGTATGTTTTCATTACTCAAGCCACCCACTGAGGACACTGAGAACCAGAAAGGACTGCTCTACCCAGGAGGAGCCTCCCTGTGTCATATTACGTGTCTCCTGGTGGTCCTGTTCCCTTGGATGAATCATTCAAACCAAAGGCTTTTCCTCCCAGGTGTGTACAGTGTGGTTGGAGAGTATCACGTACTTGGCCAAATATTTGGTTTTCCATGAAACAAGCCGTTGACAAGTTACCAAAGCACAAATATGACTGATTCCTAGTATAACTCAATCCAGTGACTGTACTGACAGTCTTCGCAGGCGATGCTAACCTGGGTCTACAGACTCCTGAGTTCCATGGACAGAATTCAGGCAGGGCATGGACTTGAATAGGGGAAAAAATTATACCTTAGTTTTCACTATCTTCTATCCCAAAGTTAGAATGAATCGGGGCAATAGTCATACCTGTGCCTTTGGTTCCAATAAAAATCACAGATATTTTGGTACCATGTGGAGGAGAAGAAAGTGAAAAAGTTGGCTTAAAGCTCAGAAAACTAAGATCATGGCATCCGGTCCCATCACTTCATGGCAAATAGATGGGGAAGCAGTGGAAACAGTAGCTGAGTTTGGTTTTTTTGGCTCCAAATTCACTGCAGATGGTGACTGCAGCCATGAAATTAAAAGATGCTTACTCCTTGGAAGGAAAGTTATGATCAACCTAGACAGCATATTAAAAAGCAGAGACATTACTTTGCCAACAAAGGTCCATCTAGTCAAGGCTATGGTTTTTCCAGTGGTCATGTATGGATGTGAGGGTTGGACTATAAAGAAAGCTGAGCGCAGATGAATTGATGCTTTTGAACTGTGGTGTTGGAGAATACTCTTGAGAGTCCCTTGGACTGCAAGGAGATCCAACTAGTCCATCCTAAAGGAGATCTGTCCTGGGTGTTCATTGGAAGGACTGATGTTGAAGCTGAAACTGCAATACTTTGGCCACCTGATGTAGAGAGCTGACTTATTGGAAAAGACCCTGATGCTGGGAAAATTTAAAGACAGGAGGAGAAGGGGACAACAGAGGATTAGATGGTTGGATGGCATCACCAACTCAGTGGACATGGGTTTGGGTGGACTCCAGGAGTTGGTGATGGACATGGAGGCCTGGCGTGCTGCGGTTCATGGGGTCGCAAAGAGTTGGACACAACCGAGCGACTGAACTGAACTGAACTGATGGTTATTACAGATACCCTGAAATATTGTTTATGTCACTGAAGTGAAGTGAAAGTCGCTTAGTCGTGTCCGACTCTTTGTGACACTGTGGATTGTAGTCTATGGAATTCTCCAGGTCAGAATACTGGAATGGGTAGCCTTTCCTTTTTCGAGGGAATCTTCCCAACCCGGGGATCAAACCCAGGTCTCCCAAATTGCAGGCAGATTCTTTACCAGCTGAGCCACAAGGGAAGCCCAAGAATACTACAGTGGGTAGCCTATCCCCTGTCCAGCGGATCTTCCCGACCCAGAAATCAAACCAGGGTCTTCTGAATTGCAGGTGGGTTCTCTACCAACTGAGCTACCAGGGAAGACGCTTTATGTCACTACAACTTTGAAATAAGCATGCCAGGTCTTGTTATTTAGTGTGTTAATAAGGAAACACTCTTATGATATCACGGGGCTTTTAAAAAGTATTTTGACAACTGTATTTCATTATCATTTGTTTTCTTTGCAACCCTATGTGTTTTATTTTGGGCATTTAAAAACACATTCTGAGGAGGACTCTATAGGTTTCACTAGATTGTCAAAGGGGCCTGAAGCTCAAAAAGAGCCCTTTTGTCTTGTTATTCTCTGAATCCAGTTCTTAGCCTCAGAGAACTTCTGTACACCTACCTATCAACAAGAACAGGAATACCTATATTACAAGGTGATTGTGGGACTTCCCTAGTGGTCCATTGGCTAAGACTTCACATTCCCAATGCAGGGAGTCTGGGTTCAATCCCTAGTCAGAGGACTAGATCCCAAATTGCTCAACTAAGACCCAACACAGCCAAATAAATAAGTATATGTTTTTTAAAAAAATACAAGATAATTATAATGTTTAAATGACATAACAGTATCTAGCCTGCTGCTTTATACACATGAGGACATCTGGGCATGTTTATTCCCCTTTCTTCATTTCCAGCAGTTCCTAGCTGGTGATGCAGTATAAGGCACAGGGAATCAACCCTAGAACTTCCCAGGTTCAAATCCCAGTTTTTCTGTTTTATTAACTGTGTGATCTTAGTTCTCTAAGTCTTCTTCCTCTTTGTTGAACTGGGTCATTTCTTTCCAGTGGTGTTACAAGCATGAAAGATTTTATATATGTAAAATGCCCCACATAGTGCCTGGAGCAGAGGAGATTCTGAAAAATAGAAGCTACAGAGTTCCTTTGTAGTTACAGTGGCCAAGACCCCGTGTTCCCAATGCAGGGGGCCCAGGTTCCATCCCTGGTCAGGAAACTAGATCCCACATGCCAGAACTGAGAGCCAGCACAGCCAAATAAATAAATATTAAAAACAAAAAATAGAAGCTGCTCTCATCACCAACAGTCGCAACAGTTTCTATCCAAAAAAAAGGCCAGACACTGCCTAGCACCTGCCCAAGTTATCCTTGCTTCACCAGAGAACCAGCCTTATCCTTAGCTCACCTCTTAATGGTCTTAGTCAGCTCTTCTAAGTGTTGGGTAAGCATCTGGGGATTTCTCCTCCCTGATTTAGGTTTTCCCCTAGTCACTCCCTCAGGATAATTCTGGAGGCAGCCTGGTAGTGTCCTCATGTATAAAATACTAGGTAGTCAGAGCTGAAATGACCTTTGGACCTTGTGTTATACATGGGGAAACTGAGTTCTGTGAGAATAAAAAGATTTTTTTTTCAAGGTTGTGCAGATTTCCTTCAATAGCATAGATTAAGTTGCTATCCTTTCTAGAAATTGTTTCATCTTTTCTCTGCATCCTTCCTCCCCGAAAAAGAATGAAAGCGTAGGCATTTCAAGAAAGTGTAGGTGAATAATAATGAGAAATAAAATAATAAAATAATAAAAATAAATAATAAATAATAAAATAAAATAAAAGAGCTAACTGTCGCGCATTTAATCATGCCTGGCCTTGTGGTACAAAACGAAGCAGGTCAAAGGCTAGTAGAATTTTGCCAAGAGATTGCACTGGTCATAGCAAACACCCTCTTTCAACAACACAGGAGACAACCCTACACATGGACATCACCAGATGCTCAATACTGAAATCAGATTGATTATTCTTTGCAGCCAAAGATGGAGAAGCTCCATACAGTCAGCGAAAACCAGACTGGGAGCTGACTGGGACTCAGATCATGAACTCCTTATTGCCAAATTTAGACTTAAATTGAAGAAAGCAGGGAAAACCACTAGATCATTCAGGAATGACCTAAATCAAATCCCTTATAATTATACAGTAGAAGTGAAAAATAGATTCAAGGGATTAGATCTGATAGATAGAGTGCCTGAAGAACTATGGACGGAGGTTCATAAACCTGAACAGAAAAAGAAATGCAAAATATACAGAAAAAGAAATGCAAAAAGGCCAAATGGCTGTTTGAGGAGGCCTTACAAATAGCTGAGAAAAGAAGAGAAGAGAAAGGCAAAGGAGAAAAGGAAAGATATATCCATGTGCATGCAGAGTTCCAAAGAATAGCAAGGAGAGATAAGAAAGCCTTCCTCAGCAATCAATGCAAAGAAATAGAGGAAAAGAACAGAATGGGAAAGACTAGAGATCTCTTCGAGAAAATTAGAGATACCAAGGGAACATTTCATGCAAAGATGGGCTCAATAAAGGACAGAAATGGCATGGACCTAACAGAAGCAAAAGATATTAAAAAGAGGTGGCAATAATAGTCAGAAGAACTATACAAAAAAGATCTTCACGACCCAGATAATCACAATAGTGTGATCATTAACCTAGAACCAGACATCCTGGAGTGTGAGGTCAGGTGGGCCTTAGGAAGCATCACTATGAACAAAGCTAGTGGAGGTGATGGAATTCCAGTTGAGCTATTTCAAATCCTAAAAGATGATGCTGTGAAAGTGCTGCACTCAGTATGCCAGCAAATTTGAAAGACTCAGCAGTGGCCACAGGACTGCAAAAGGTCAGTTTTATTCCAATCCCAAAGAAAGGCAATGCCAAAGAAAGTTCAAACTATCACACAATTGCACTCATCTCACATGCTAACAAAGTAATGCTGAAAATTATCCAAGTTAAGCTTCAACAGTATGTGAACAGAGAATTCTAGATATTCAAGCTGGATTTGGAAAAGGCAGAGGAACCAGAGACCAAATTGCCGACATCCATTGGATTATCGGAAAAACAAGAGAATTCCAGAAAACTTCTGATTCACTGACTACATTAAAGCCTTTGACTGTGTGGATCACAACAAACTGGAAAATTCTTAAAGAGGTGGGAATACAAGACCACCTGACCTGCCTCTTGAGGAATCTGTAAGCAGGTCAAGAAGCAATAGTTAGAACTGGGCATGGAACAACGAACTGGTTCCAAATAGGGAAAGGAGTACGTCAAGGCTATATATTATCACCCTGTTTATTTAACTTATATGCAGAGTACACCATGTGAAATGCTGGGATAGATGATCACAAGCTGGAATCAAGATTGCTGGGAGAAATGTCAATAACCTCAGATATGCAGATGGCACCATCCTTATGGCAGAAAGCCAAGAGGAACTAAAGAGCCTTTTGAAGAAAGTGAATGAGAAGAGTGAAAAAGCTGGCTTAAAACTCAACATTAAAAAAATGAAGATCATGGTATCTGGTCCCATCACTTCATGGCAAATAGATGGAAAACAGTGGAAACCGTGACAGACTTTATTTTCTTGGGCTCAAAAATCACTGCAGATGGTGACTGCAGCCATGAAATTAAAAGACGTTTGCTCCTTGAAAGAAAAGTGATGACCAACCTAGACAGCATATTAAAAAGCAGAGATATTACTTTGCCAACAAAGGTCCATCTAGTCAAGGCTATGGTTTTTCCAGTAGTCATGTATGGATGTGAGAGTTGGACTATAAAGAAAGCTGAGTGCCAAAGAATTGATGCTTTTGAACTGTGATGTTGGAGAAGACTCTTGAGAGTTCCTTGGACTACAAGGAGATCCAGCTAGTCCATCCTAAAGGAGATCTGTCCTGAGTGTTCATCAGAAGGACTGATGCTGAAGCTGAAGCTCCTCTACTTTGGCCGCCTGATGTAAAGAACTGACTCATTTGAAAAGACCCTGATGTTGGGAAAGATTGAAGTCAGGAAGAGAAGGGGATGACAGAGGGTGAGATGGTTGGATGGCATCACTGACTGGATGGACATGAGTTTGTTCAAGCCCCAGGAGTTGGTGGTAGACAGAGAGGCCTGGCATGCTGCAGCCCATGGGGTCACAAAGAGTCGGACGTGACTGAGAGAGTGAACTGAACTGAGCCTTGTGTTAAGAGCTGGGCACAGCCCCTCACACCAGCTTGCTCCAACCTAGGAAGCAGGTATTACTGTCCCCATCTTACAGAAGAGGAAGCCCCAGAGAGGGATACCTATCTTGCCCTCAGTCATACAGCGAGTAGGCAAGGGCAGGGATTGAATCCTGAGCTGGCGCAGCACCTGTGCTCTTTCCTGGATGACATTCCAAAGCCTCTTCTGCTTCTCACGCTTACTGAGTTCCAGTGACACTGTGCTTTACACTCATGCTGTTGTCTGGGGTCAGCGCTGTGCCTGGGGGTGGGAGACTCTCACTCCTGAAGTCTCTCACGTGTGCAACCCTGTGCCCTCTACCCCGAACCCCAGAGTCAAGAGCTGGTGCCAGCTGTAGTCCGTGTCTGCTCCAACCGGAACCCAGTTTCAAGGGGAGCCTTGGAGCTGAGTTGACCAGTGGCCTGCCCCATGGGTACCGCTCTGCCTGTCTCTCAGACAGGGCTGCATGGACCTGCTAGGGCTTCCCTGGGGGCTAAGACCTTGAAGAACCTGCCCGCAGTGCAGGAGATCTGGCTCAATCCCTGGGTCAGGAAGAGCCCCTGGAGAAGGGAATGGCTGCCCGCTCCAGTGTTCTTGCCTAGAGAATTCCTTGGACAGAGGAGCCTGGCCGGCTACAGCCCATGGGCTTGTAAAGCGTCAGATGTGACTGAGTGACTGACACATGCTACAATACCTGCTACATGGACCTGTTAATCGTGTTTGCATTGTTGGGGTTGAGTTGTATGTGTGCTCAGCGTGCGTCCACAGCCCCCACCTTGAAAGCAGATGGGCACTCTGTGCCTTTGAAAGAAACATAATTAAGGCAATTTAGCATCTTTCTCAAGGGATGCTCTTTCTCCACATGGGAGGAAATAACTTTGGAGCTGCGTTAAGATGTTTGAAGTTTAATTCTGTGATGCTCACAGCTGGTCTAGTCTAGAGGGGTCGGGGGGAAGCATTTTCCCCCTGGGGCGGGATATGGGGGAGGGGACACAAGAAGACAGGCAGTGGGGCTTCCTCTGTGACTCCGAGAAGGTCTCTTTCCCTTTCTGAGGCTCAGGGACCACATTCGTTTTTTAGGTGATGTAAAAATAAAACAACCACTCAGCAAGAGTTTGAGGAGCAGCCTTACTGATTCAGAATCCCTGGAGACACTTAACAAGCTTCGCAAGAGATCCTGACTCAAGCCAGGCTGGGAACCCTCTGGTTTAGAATTACAGTATCCTGGGAGACTGGTTCTAGGACATCCTATCAATACCAAAATCCATGATGCTCAGTTCAGTTCAGTTCAGTTGCTCAGTTGTGTCCAACTCTTTGCAACCCCATTGACTGCAGCATGCCAGGCCTCCCTGTCCACCACCACCTCCCAGAGTTTGCTCAAACTTATGTCCATTGAGTCAGTGATGCCATCCAACCATCTCATCCTCTGTTGTCCCCTTCTCCTCCTGCCTTCAATCTCTCCCAGCATCAGGGTCTTTTCAAATGAGTCAGTTCTTCGCATCAGGTGGCCAAAGTATTGGAGTTTCAGCCTTAGCATCAGTCTTTCTAATGAATATTCAGGACTGATCTCCTTTAGGATGGACTGGTTGGATCTCCTTGCAGTCTAAGGGATTCTCAAGAGTCTTCTCCAACACCACAGTTCAAAAGCATCAATTCTTTGGCACTCAGCTTTCTTTATAGTCCAACTCTCACATCCGTATGTAACTACTGGAAAAAACATAGCTTTGACTAGACAGGCCTTTATTGGCAAAGTAACGTCTCTGGTTTTTAATATGCTGTCTCAGTTGTTCATAGCTTTTCTTCCAAGGAGTAAGTGTCTTTTAATTTCATGACTGCAATGAAACTCTGAGCCATGTCATGTAGGGCCACCCAAGACAGACGGGTCATTGGTGGAGAGTTCTGACAAAACATGGTCCACTGGAGAAGGGAATGGCAAACCACTTCAGTATTCTAGCCTTGAGAACCCCATGAACAGTATGAAAAGACAGAAAGATAGGACACTGAAAGACGAACTCTCCAGGTGGGTAGGTGCCCAATATGCTGCTAGAGATCAGTAGAGAAATAACTCCAGAAAGAATGAAGAGACAGAACCAAAGCAAAAACAACACCCAGGATGTGACTGGTGATGGAAGTAAAGTCTGATGCTGCAAAGAGCAATATTGCATAGGAATCTGGAATGTTAGGTCCATGAATCAAGGCAAATTGGAAGTAGTCAAACAGGAGATGGCAAGAGTGAACATCAACATTTTAGGAATCAGCGAACTAAAATGGACTGGAATGGGTGAATTTAACTCAGATGACCATTATATCTACTACTGTGGGCAATAATCCCTTAGAAGAAATGGAGTAGCTTATTATAGTCAACAAAAGAGCCCGAAATGCAGTACTTGGATGCAATCTCAAAAACGGCAGAATGATCCCTGTTCATTTCCAAGGCAAACCATTCAATATCACAGTAATCCAAGTCTATGCCCCGACCAGTAATGCTGAAGAAGGGGAAGTTGAACGGTTCTATGAAGACCTATGAGACCTTCTAGCACTAACACCAAAAAATGATGATGCTCAAGTCCCTTACAATTGGCCCTGCATATCCCTGGTGTGGAACCCATTGGATAAGGAGAGTCAACTGTATTCTTTGCTTTATTGAAAATGCTTTTATTTTTTGTGTTTGTAGAATTATAGAGCCAGAATTTTACGTAGCCTCTCTTAAATAGTGTGGAACATGAAGCTTGCTAATGTAATGCAGCTTGCTCAAAAGCCTCATAATTAATTTTTCTTATATATGCATATGTATCTTTTAAAGTTTATTGACAGTTTATTAAAACACACAAAGACATAACAAATCCAAAAAATCCCAAAGTGCAAGTAGTGTGAAACTTCAATTTTTTTTATCATTTTGTATATGTATTTCGAATACACATAAGTTATACACTTGTTAAAAGAAATGCCCGCAATAAGAGGAAAATGCCAGCATATAAGACAGTAAAAGATGAAATTCCTTTGCACTCACTCTGTTCCCCTCCCTCCTCAGCTGACTTTTTAAAAAAATATTTATTTTTATTTATTTTAGCTGTGCCAAGTCTTAGTTGCGGCACATGGGATATAGTTCCCTGTCTAGGAATCAAATTTGGGCCCCCTACATTGGGAGGAAGGGGGCTTAGCCACTGGACCACCAGGGAAGTCCCCAGCTGACTGTTGTTAATAACTTGGTGTGATTCCTTCCAGGTCACTTTGCTAGCAGTTATGTGCATTTTAAAAGTTTTACATATACACAAATGTAGTTTGGGTACATGAGCGGGATCACACCATACACTGTTCTGTAACTTACTTTTTTCACTTTAGCTTTTTTCACTCAGAGAGCTTATCACACCAATACACAGAGATCTGCCTATTTTTAACTGCTTAATGGTAACTCATAAGTAGACATAATTTATTTAGCTAAAGGAATACAAAGGCTTTGAAGTCATCTTCATTTTTTTACAGTGATTAAACATACATTTGTATACACATGGGAGAGTTTATTTTTAGGATGATGCTTAGCAATGGAATTGTCAAAAGCATGCTTACTCAAACTTTTGATAGTTGATGCCAAATTATCTTTCAAAAAGACTACCCTTATTTGCACTTCTCTCAGTAGTGAATAGGGCTTCCCTGAAGGTTCATAACAGTAAAGAATCTGCCTGCAATGCCAGAGACCCAGGTTCAATCCCTGGGTTGGGAAGATCCCCTGAAGAAGGGAATGGCTACCCACTTCAGTATTCTTGCCTGAAGAATTCCATGGAAGTTTGAGAAGCCTGGTGATCTACAGTCCACAGGGCTGGAAAGAGTCAGGTGTGACTGAGTACAGTAGTGAATGAGGGTCCTATTTCCCCACACCCTAGCCAACGTTGGGTATCACCAGTCTTTTAAAACTTCTTCTCTGATAGGTGAAAGTCAGTTCTAATTTTACAAATTGTGTTTCAAATGAAAGTTTATAGCTGCATGGAATTCAGAGGGTTTTTTTTTTTTTAAACATTTTGAAGGGAACACCTGAGATTTTAAAAGGATGCTTGGGAATCTCAGATGGATCTGTCAAGTCATTATCCATGTCAGAAAGTTCCCTTGAATTTCAGAAACTGTCAAACTTTCTCTTTTTTTTGGAGTAATTAGAGCTGATCTTTACCTTACGATTAAATTTGGAAGCATCCATGCATTTTTTTTTTTCTTCCAAACCACTTTGTAGAATTAAATTCTGCCTTTGAGCTTAGTCGAGGCCCAGTGGGTGTGGTATGATGGGGTTATAAAGCAATGAGACTGGTAGATGTGTGGGTTTACAGCATCAGCCCCATTTGTCTCCGCTCAGTCCAACTTTAAGAAAGAATCTGTGGGCTTCCCTGGTGGTCCAGAGGCTAAGCGTTAGAGTTCCTAAAGCAAGGGGCTGGGTTTCAGTCCTTGGTTGGGGAACTAGATCCCACATTAAAATTAAAAGATCCTGTGCAGCCAAATAAATAAATGTGGGCCCAGAGCCAGCTGCCTGCATTGGAATCCTGGCACCGTCATTTACTACCTGTGAGACCTCAGGAAAATTACCACCCTCTCTGCGTTGTTTCCTCATCTGTAGAACTGGAATAATCAAGTACAGACCTCACGATCTGTTGGGAGCTATTATGTGAAAGTGTGCCTCAAGGCGGTGGTTAGCATCCAATGGGCCCTTAGTGGGTGGCTCTTTTTTCCCAGCTCTCCTCAGGGAGCCCCAGAGAGTTATTTCAGCCCTCTGAGCCTCAGATAGTCCATCTGTAAAATGGGAATGACAGGGAGTTCCATGGTGGTCCAATGGCTAAGACTTTGAACTCCCAATGGATCTGAGGTTCAACCCCAGGTCAGGGAACTAGATCCCACATGCTGCAATTAAGACCGAGTGCAGCCAAATAAATAAAATAAATTTTTTAAAAAATGGGACTGAGAGTCCACCCCTCAAACACTGTTGTAAGATTAATTAAGGAATTATTTGAGTGCTGTGCCCAGCGCCTTGACACCCTCCTGGCCTCATCTGTTTCTCTGGCCTCAGCTCTTTCTCTCATCAATGGACACATTGAGAGGAGTAGCGTCCTGGAATTCTCTGGGAATACAAGACTGTGGAGGGTGGCAGGACTGACTGAGGATGCTCTCCGTGTCTCTCCCTGAGTCTAAAATTGGTCCTGTGAACCTACTGGGATTCTCAGAAATAGTCCTGATTTTTCTTCCCTCGTCTTCCCCACAACCACTGCCTGCAATCAGGCCCCGCACTTCCTCCGCCCGGTCTTCCCTTCTGCACATCCTCATCTTCACCCACGCTTTGCCCTAGTTCTGGAGGTTCCTCCACATCACACACCAAGTCTGTGTTACCAAACCAAACTTGGGCCACTCGCCTGGGCAGTAAACCCAGTGAACTGACACTGAGTTGCTGTGAAGGCAAGTGCAGCATTTATTGCAGAGCACCGAGCAAGGAGTCCAGGCAGCCAATGCTCAAAAGACCTGAGCCCCTGATGGTTTTCAGGGAAAGGGTTTTTTTTTTTTTTTTTCTCTATTTCTCTCTTTCTCTCTTCAATATTTATTAATTTATTTGGCTGTGCTGGGAACCCTTACTTGTAGCATGTGGGATGTTGTTCCCTGACCAGGGATTGAACCTGCGCCCCCTGCACTGTGAGTGCAGAGTCTTAGCCACTGGACCACCAGGGAAGTCCGAGGGAAAGGTTTTGAAATACAGAGTGAGGGAGGGAGGTTGTGGAGTGTGTGATCAGCTCATGGACAGTTATTCTGACTGATTGGTGGTGAGGTCATCAGGAGTCATCATCAACCTTCTGGGGTCTACAGGCTTATGGGTAGCACGCAGTTAATCTCTTCCATCTGGTGGAGGTTTTAGTCTCTGCAAGACAGCTCAAAGGATATGGGTCATAATATTATCTATAGCACTTGAGAAGGAACTGAAGGTCCTTGATTTGTTTAATGGCTAAACTGTTATTATTCTGTCTTGCTTGACAGTTTCCCTTTGTTCTGCATTTCCTCACTTCTCTGATTAAATATATTCTTTGGAAACTGGGGAAGGCCTAGGAAACTAAAGTGTCTCTACAAACAAGAGGCAAGTAGAGGGCATTTCTTGGGGGTGGGAGGGTTGAGCGGGTGGGGAGCCATCCCAGGAAGGCTCCATAGGGTCCTGCTTATTTACATTTGGAGTAAACCTTTCAATTCAACTACTACCTGTTCAAATAACTGATTTTTACTGAGCACATACTATGTACCCAACAATGCGTGACTTTATAGGCATCATTTCATGTGCCCCTCACAATAAAGGCAAATACTTTTATTATGCCCATTTAACACATGACCACGGATTTAACTCATCTACAGTCATACAGCTGGTGAGTGGAGGAATGAGGTGAAAACAGGAAAACATCTACCTCTGCTTCATTGACTAAAGCCTTTGACTATGTGGATCACAATAAACTGAAAAATTCTTAAAGAGATGGGAATACCAGACCACCTCACCTATCTCCTGAGAAACCTATATGCAGGCCAATAAGCAATGGTTATAACCGGACATGAAATAACGGAATGCTTCAAAATTGGGAAAGTAGTATGTCAAGACTATGTATTGTCACCCTGCTTATTTAACTTCTATGCAGAGTACACCATGCAAAATGCCAGGCTGGATGAAGCACAAGCTGGAATCAAGATTGCCAGGAGAAATATCAATAACCTCAGATATGCAAATGATACCACCCTTATGGCAGAAAGCACAGAGGAACTAAAGAGTCTCTTGATGAAAGTGAAAGAGGAGAGTGAAATACCTGGCTTATTCAACATTCAAAAAACATCTTACATGGCATCCAGTCCCATCACTTCATGGCAAATAGGTGGGGAAACAGTGGAAACAGTGACTGACTTTATTTTCTTGGGCTCAAAAATCACTGCAGATGGTGACTGCAGCCATAAATTAAAAGATGTTTGCTCCTTGGAAGTAAAGCTATGAACAACCTAGACAGCATATTAAAAAGCAGAGACATTACTTTGCCAACAAAGGTCCATCTAGTCAAAGCTATGGTTTTTCCAGTAGTCATGTATAGATGTGAGAGTTGGACTATAAAGAAAGCTGAGCACCGAAGAATTGATGCTTTTGAACTGTAGTGTTGGAGAAGACTCTTGCGAGTCCCTTGGACTGCAAGGAGATCCAACCTGTTCATCCTAAGGGAAATTAGTCCTGAATATTCATTGGAAGGACTGATGCTGAAGCTGAAACTCCAATACTTTGGCCACCTGATGCGAAGAACTGACTCATTTGAAAAGACCCTGATGCTGGGAAAGATTGAGGGCAGGAGGAGAAGGGGGCGACAGAGGATGAGATGATTGGATGGCATCACCGACTCGATGGACATGAGTTTGAGCAAGCTCTGGGAGTTGGTGATGGACAGGGAGGCCTGGCATGCTACAGTCCATGGGGTCGCAAAGACTTGGACACAACTGAGCGACTGAACTGAACTGAACCAGAAAATCAGCTCCTCTTGGGGGACATACTTCCATCCTTAAATAATTAAACAGTTAGAGCAAGTTGAATTTTGCCGTTTTTCTCCTTTCAACAGAACTGATCAGTAGATTTTGTTAAAATGACTAATCTGGCCCCAGCCCCAAGTCAGCCCTGCTGGAACTGAGGAAAATGCGCCCTCTTTTTTTTGCAAATGACTAACTCTCCAACCCAGGCTGTAGAAGGTTCAGAGAGGTAGGAAATTTCAGAGAGGTAGAAATTTCTTTCCTCCATGAAAAATCCTCAGAACCTGGTGATGATAGAAGGAGTGAAAGGTGTTCAAATTTAACAAACACTCAAGAAGTGCCTGCGGGGCCAGGCTCAGTGGGAGGTATTTCCATATCCATGTCTCATTTTATTTTCACAACAACACAGTGAAGCAGGCACTAACATCCCCAGTTTACAGATGAGAAAACTGTGGCCCAGAGAAGTACCCTACCTGCCCAAGTTCACACTGTAAAAGAATAGCAGCACTGGAATTTTCTCCTGGGCCGAATTCCCAAGTCCATTTTTCTGACACTTGTCTCCCTTCTATTTTCCAGTTTTTGTCTTATCTTTCCCTGTCCCCTAATGACAAGAAAGATGTTGTTATTCTCATTTTATAGGTAGATCAGGTGAATGCATGGGTGAAGTTATTCCCATTTTACAGATGAGGATACTGAGGCTCAGGAAGTTAAAGTATCAGAATTTGAACTCAGGCCCACTGGCTTTCCACTACAGCCCAGCAGCCCCAAGAAAGACAGCTGGAGTGATGTGAATGGGAACAATGAGAAATATCAAACTTTGCCAATTTCTGTGGCTGGTTTAAACTTCCTACAATTTGTATCACAGAATCTAAAACTTCCCAAGATCCTGTAGGAAAAGATTCTTGTCTTGGGCGGTCACACCAAATGTCCTCTGTGAGCTGAACTTCTCTGCTGCAGCTTAACCCCATCATGGGTTGGTCTGAGTCAAAAGAGGCCCTGCCTCCCTCCCTGGCCATCACCAGCCTCAGCGTTCCCTTCCCCTCTGATTTCTATTCCCTGGGCAAAGCAATCAAGCTCTTAATTAAATTCTCTGGTTAGAAGTCAAGCCGGAGGAAAACAAACAGAAAAACCTCTCCTGTGGGACCTGTCTCTTCCTTGCACGGACGTTTGAAGCTGGAGATACGATCTCAGCTGCACTCGGACAACCATCCCTCACTGCTCCCGGGGCATTTCCTGTTGGCTCCTTCCCCAGCGCGGCCCCACCCCGTCTGGCCCAGAGGAAATTGCAAAGGGAGGTGTGGGATATTATCAAGAGTCTCATGCGTGTTCCAGTGAGGAGGGAGTCTCTGGACTCCAGTCAAGCCGGGAGGGTGGGGGCGGGAAGATTTCAAAGGTGGCGAGGAGCAGCGGCAGGAAGTACTGTGACAGGGGCTCAGGGACCTCTGGGCATTTCTCCTCAAGGACAGCAGATACCTGGTCACAGACATCCTTTTTCCCAGGTGACTCCCACTCTCCTCTGACTACTCTCGAATGGACACAGGCAGCCCGGAGAGCTAGAAAGGGCACTGGACTGTGAATCAGGAAGCCCGGGGCCTAGATCAGCTCTGTCACTAACTCAACGCGTGACTGGTTACTCGTAATCAGAGCAAAATGTGTTATGGGGTTACCTGTTAAGTGTCATGCTAAATCCCACACGTGGATAATCTTACTTCATTCTTACAATTTTACCCCTAATTTCCCCCGCTCCAAAGAAACTGAAGCTCAGAGAGGTTAAGTGACCAACCCAAAGTCACACAGCTTGTATGTGGTTAGAGCAGAGAGATTCAAACCAGCCTGTCTCCAGAGCCCAAGCTCCTGACCATATCCTCTAGTTAGTTCCTCCGTCTAGGTCTCAGTTTCTCCATCTGTAAATGAACAGGATTGGTGTTCTTGCACTCCAAAGACCCTCCCAACTGTGACAATCTGTGCCATATTCAATATTCACAGGCAATTCCCTAGGCTGGGAATATAAAGAGAAGTGAGGCTTAACCTCTGTCATCAGGTTATAAACTCTTTGAGAGTAGAAATCACAGCGGAATTATCCTTATTGACCTGCACTTCTTCCGTCAGCCACCCTGCAGAGAAGTTGCTTAAAGTATTTGCTGACTAGACATATGGTTCATGGGGGAGTACGGGCATAGGGACTTAGATACAATTGAAGGACTTCCCTGGTGGTCCAGTGGTTAAGAATCTGCCTGCCAATGCAGGCGACAAGGGTCCCATCCCTGGTCCAGAAAGATCCCACATGCCATGGGGCAGCTAAGCCTTTGCACCACAACTATCAAAGGCCGAGTGCACCAGAGCCTGTGCTCCATGACAAAAGAAGCATTGCAGGAAGAAGCCCCTACGTGCCGAAGCTAGGGAAACCCGAGCTCAGCGATGAGCACCGAGCACAGCCAAAAAATAATAAATAGACAAAACCGAGGTCCCATTCGCTTACTACCCTTGCAAGAGAAAACCCCTAACTTCTGTGTCTGGTTGCTTATCCAGCAGCAATCCGCAATGGTACTTCGTTGCAGGGTTTTGGAGCGGGAATACACATCAGACACTTAGCCTAGTGCTTGGCACATAGGAAAGGAAAGTGAAGTCGCTCAGTCGTGTCCGACTCTTTGCGACACCATGGACTGTAGCCCACCAGGCTCCTCCACCCATGAGATTTTCCAGGCAAGAGTACTGGAGTGGGTTGCCATTTCCTTCTCCAGGAGATCTTCCAGACCCAGGAATCGAACCTGGGTCTCCCGCATTGCAGGCAGACGCTTTACCATCTGAGTCACCAGGGAAGTCCATAAGAACTGCTCAGTAAATATTGGTTCCTTCCCTTGGTGGATTCTCCATCCTTCCCCTGGCTCTTGACACCAGCTGATGAGGGGCCATGCTGTACCCCTCCCCAGGTCAAAGCTAAGAACTGATTTCCACCGCTGGGGACTAGTAGCCAATTTGCTTAGCCAGCTCCTGAGAGATTAGAAAGGAAGAAAACAGGGAGGAGGCTGGTCTTCCGGTTCCCTGAAATTCCCTGGATTCTGATTCCCAGACAGCGCCTGCTCCTCCCTGGTACAGCTGTCTCTGTCTAGACTGCTCTCCCCTGAAGAAATTACAAACCACAGACTGATGACAAAGCTTGCCCCAGACGCTAGTCCCCGGCACACAAATTCATTCAGCCCTCTTCAGAAAAGAGCAAGTCGGGGTGGATTCTAGGGGAGCAGGAGTGTCTGGGTGGCTTCTTTCATTAATTTACCCATCCACCCATCATCTATCCATTCATCCATCCATCTTTGGTTGAGTGCCTACAATGCCCAAAACTCAGTGCTGAACGTGGAGCATGGTTAGATGAACAACCTCTACCCTTGGGGAATTCCTGATATCGAGGGAGGTAGAGGCAACATAATTGTGAAAAGTATGGCATTCCAGTTACAATGACAGCGATAGTGAAAACTCATGGAGGGCTTACTGTGCGCCAGGCACTGGGCTATCATCTTAGCTACATGACTTTAAGTTGGCCCTCATCATAACCCCACAAAGCAGGGACTGTTATTTTGATCCTTTGACACATGAATAAACTGAGGCTCAGAGCATTTAGATGTGCCCCCCAGGTGGCTCAACAGTAAAGAATCCACCTGCCAAGCAGAAGATCTGGGTTCGATTCCTGGGTCAGGAAGCTCCCCTAGAGAAGGAAATGACAACCCACTCCAGTACTCTTGCCTGGGGAATCGCATGGATAGAGGAGCCTGGTGGGCTACAGTCCATGGGGTCACAGAGCCGGATTAAATAGCAGCAGCAGCACAGAATTGAGATAGCTTGTCCGGGGCTGCACAGCTATTGAGCAGTGAGATCAAGATTCACACACTCAATCTGATCACTGAGTCAACACTTTCAACTCCCCACTCGGCCCTTCAAGGAGAGAACCACCATTTCTGTTCAGAAGGAAGGAGAAGGACCTGGCAGACAAGGGGATTTTGGAGCTGGGCCTTGAGGGATGAGTCATGGTGAGCCAAGGAGGCGTGAAAAATTCTGGAATGAGGGGGGGCATTCTGAGCAATGGAAACGAGGGTCAGAACTTTCCACAAGAGAGGAAGAGCATGAGCCGGGTTTGAGAAGGCAGGATACGGAGGGGACAGACTGGGAAGAGTCTGGATGCCGGGACAAGGGAGTCAGGACCATTCAGGAGGGAGCGGGGAGGGACTGAGGCTGTCTGGGCAGCGGGTCCATGAGTTTTAGGAAACCTGCTCTCTTTAAGCACGGAGGATGGCTTGGAGTGGGGAAGAGCCCATCAGAAATTGCCCCGGGTTTTTCCATCATGGTAGCGGAAGTGGGGGTCTGGTCGGAGTTCAGGACACTGTGGGTCGCCAGCCATGCGTTTCCCTTGCTCAGAGCCCTTCCTGGCTCCCACAGCTCTCAGGATAAAACATGGGCACCTCTACCTGGCATTCGAGGCTCTCCGTAAACTGGTCCCTTCCTGCCTCTCCAGCTTCATCTTTTCATTGTTATTATTGTTAGTTTTCATTGGAATGTAGCTGCTTTACAATGTGGTGTTAGTCTCTGCTGCGCAGCAAAGGGAATCAGCTTCATGTTTACACACATCCTCTCTTTTTTGGATTTCCTTCCCATTTAGGTCACCGCACAGCACTGAGTAGAGTTCTCTGCTCTATACAGTAGGTTCTCAGTAGTTATCTATTTTATACATGGTGTCCATGTGTATATACGTCAATCCCAATCTCCCAGTTCACCCCCGACCCCCTTTCCCCTTTGGTATCCATATGTTTGTTCTCTACATCTGTGTCTCTATTTCTGCTTTGCAAATAAGATCATCTATACAATTTTTCAGTGTCAGACTTTATTTTTGGGGGCTCCAAAATCACTGCAGATGGTGACTGCAGCCGTGAAATTAAAAGATGCTTACTCCTTGGAAGAAAAGTTATGACCAACCTAGATAGCATGTTGAAAAGCAGAAACATTACTTTGCCAACGAAGGTCCCTCTAGTCAAGGCTATGGTTTTTCCAGTGGTCATGTATGGATGTGAGAGTTGGACTGTGAAGAAAGCTGAGTGCCGAAGAATTGATGCTTTTAAACTGTGGTGTTGGAGAAGACTCTTGAGAGTCCCTTGGACTGCAAGAAGATCCAACCAGTCCATTCTGAAGGAGATCAGCCCTGGGATTTCTTTGGAAGGAATGATGCTAAAGCTGAAAACTCCAGTACTTTGGCCACCTCATGTGAAGAGTTGACTCATTGGAAAAGACTGATGCTGGGAGGGATTGGGGGCAGGAGGAGAAGGGGACAACAGAGGATGAGATGGCTGAATGGCATCACTGACTCGATGGATGTGAGTCTGAGTGAACTCCAGGAGTTGGTGATGGACAGGGAGGCCTGGAGTGCTTCAATTCATGGGGTTGCAAAGAGTCGGACATGACTGAGCAACTGAATGAAATAAAACGAAACACCATTTTTCTAGATTCCACATATATGCATTTATATACGGTATTTGTTTTCCTCTGACTTACTTCACTCTATGACAGTCTCTGGGTCCATCCGCATCCTGCACATGACATAGTTTTGTTCTCTTTTATGTCCAGCCTCATCCTGACGACTTCTCTCCACTCTAGCAGTATCTGCAGACTTTCAATTTCTGTAACCAAATTCACTCTTTTCACCCCTTTGCACTCCTATGCTGTTCCTTCTACCAGGGAAGGAACAAAGGTCCATCTAGTCAAAGTTATGGATTTTCCAGTAGTCATGTATGGATGTGAGAGTTGGACTATAAAGATAGCTGAGCGCCAAAGAATTGATGCTTTTGAACTGTGGTGTTGGGGAAGATTCTTAAGAGTCCCTTGGACTGCAAAGAGATCCAACCAGTCCATCCTAAAGGAAACCAATCCTGAATATTCATTGGAAGGACTGATGCTGAAGCTGAAACTCCAATACTTTGGCCACCTGATGCGAAGAACTGACTCATTTGAAAAGACCCTGATGCTGGGGAAGACTGAAGGAGGGAGGAGAAGGAGACGACAGAGGATGAGATGGTTGGATGGCATCACCATCTCCATGGACATGAATTTGAGCAAACTCCGGGAGTTGATGATGGACAGGAAAACCTGACATGGTGCAATCCATGGGGCCGCAAAGAGACGGACACAACTGAGCATCTGAACTGAACTACCAGGGAACTTCTCTGCTCTCCTTCCCCCTTCTTTGCTCAGAAGCCTCCTACTCGCCCTTCAAGGCTCAGCACAGGGTTGGCCCTTGTTCACCTCCCAGGTGGGGCATGCAGTCCTCTGAGTTCCTTACCATGCCCTCCCACTTCTCTCCCTCCCCCCACACGGTGCTATGCTTAACTGCCTGTGGGTTTTCTCTCCTGGTCTGTGTGCTTCCTAAGAGCTGGGACTGGGCTTCATACATCCGCTGGCCCTGGGTGAGGGCTGAGAAGCTAAAGTGAACCCTCTCCTGCAGACCCAGCCTTTTGCCTAAACCATCTTTCCAACAGCACTGCGCATCATATTGTTAAATGATGTCAGCTGTCTGCTGAGAGGCTGCAGTCTCGCTCTCTTTGCCCTCTCTGCCGTCCCTTCTGTTTCTCATCCCTGGTCAGAGCCACTTCTAGGGCTGGCAGGGTCTTTTCAGTGAGGACACACACCCCGGGCATGTCTATATTTAGCCTGCTCTGTGATTTCCACCTGCCGATCTCAGGCTGATATTTTGGCAGTACCTACAAATGCTTGAGCTGTGTGGATAGGACCCCTTCCTCTACAAATCTTCAACTTGGGTAATCAGCAGTATACCCATTTTGGGCAATGCCTACATTTGGCATTCATTGGTCTGTCTTCCCACTTCCTTGCTGGGAGAAGAGGCCAGGGCCTGAAAAGAGTGGAGAAGGCTGAGGTGTGGCTGCCAGTAACTTCTATTTGCCGGTGATTTATCTGCCTGGGATTTGCACTAAGACAAAGAGAAGGTTTGCATTATTAATGCTCATCGATCGCAGCCTTCCAAAACAGAGAACGATGGAGAGAGCTGAAGGTTCCAGGCCAACCATTAGATGGTAAACCAGGAGGCTGAGGGGTGGAGGAAGGAGGGGAGGGCCAGGTGGGTAGAGAAAGTGTGGAGCAGAAGGGCGCAGAAGGACACTGGGAAGGAAGTCTGGAGGAGCTGCTGAGTTTGGGGTATACCAGATGTCAAACAGCTGGGGGCGCTGTAAACAAACCAGCCTCTCCTGACAGCCCCTTAAGGAGATGTTACCACAAGAGCTGTTTCCAGGGACAGAGGGTTACTTCACAATGCTAAAAGGATCAGTTCAAGAAGACATGACAATCCTAGCAGCGGGTGCACAGATTGGAAATAATCCAAATAACACAGCCTGGAAATACATAAGCAAGGAGACAGAAGGCTCATAAGGAGACAGAAGGCCAGCTCCCCCTGAAGGCGTGAAACCTGGCCCTAGCCAGGCCTGGACCTCCTCCTGAACCTTTCCCGTGGTTTCTCTTTGTGCTCAAGTCTTCTCTTGACCCTGTTCTCAGAACCAGGCACCCCCGACACCTGCTGGAACCTGAGGGTTGAGAATTTGCTGTTTGAAAGAGGGCGGCAGCTGCCCCTTCCCCTGCCACCCTGACCTCACCTCCTACTCCTTGCTGTCTTCCGGGGCTGCCCTCACGTGGAGTGTGGTGCCCCTTTATTTCTGCAGGGCTCACTCCCTCGCCTCCTGCGTGGATGTCACTTTCCCAGGGAGGCCTCCTCCGACCTCCCCGTTCGAAGCTGCTCTTCACTCTGTCTCCCTTCTCTGCTTCATCGTCCTCCACGCCATTTACCTCTAAAATCACTTCTAACCTTTTACTCACTACCTGCACGTCACCTCCTTTAGGTCAACATCCGTTTCATTCACTGGTCTGTCCTCACTGCCTAGAACGTGCCTGACACACACATCCATCAATATTTGTTAAATGAAGGAAAGGGGCTTCCCTGGTGGCTCAGATGCTAAAGGGTCTGCCTGCAATGCGGGAGACCCGGCTTCGATTCCTAACTAGAGAGAAAGACAGGGCGCAGGGACAGATGGGGGAGGCTAGGCTTTCTCCAAGGGTCTCTGGGCAAGGCCCACCTCTCAACACCCTCCTCTGGACCCAGTCCGCCCTCTTCCCTACAGGTGGGGGCCCCGGGGTACCGGGCTGGGGATTTCGTCAACCCCGCTTCCTTGGCGCCCACCTACCCCTGAAGCTAGGGCTGCGGCGAAGGCGGAGGCGGGGGCCCGGAGCTGGGGCCACGCGTCCGGGATCAGAAGCGGGCCGAGCCTCCCTCGGGCGGGCGACGGGCAGGGTGGGGAGGGAGCCTCGCGGGGGAGGAGCTGGGGGCAGGGAGCGAAGAGCGGCGGCGGGCGCGGGAAGGCGAGCCTAGAGCCGGAGCCGCAGGGCACCGGGAGGTGGGCATCGCGAGGGCGCGGGGCCAGGGGAGGGCCCCCTGGGCGGCGGGGCGGCCGGCGCGCCCCGAGGTCCACTGGGGAGGTCGCGGCGGAGGTGCGGCGGCCGCCGGCGGGGAGACGAAGCGCTGGCCGAAGACCAGGACCCGGGCCGGCGAGCCCGCGGTCCGCACCTGCGTGCCCGGGAGCGGGTAAGCGCTCGGAGCCCGGTGCCGCCCCGGGGAGGGGCGCCGGGGCCCCGGCGGCTCGCAGTCCGGCCACCCAGGTAGAGCTGGCGGGGAGGCGGCGCCCTCCTCGGCGCCCCGCGGGCCCGAGCGTCCCGCCTCCCGGTGACTTCGGACGCGGGGGGCTAGTGCCCGAAGGCCGGAAGGGGGTTCCCGGAGGACCTGCCCGCCCGGGGGGGGCGCGTCGCGGGGGGCGCCGTCCCGAGCCCCCGGAGAGAGGGTGGGTCGAGGCAGCGCCCGGGGCCGGCTGCGGGATGCCCGCCTGGCGCGCGTTCCCGGAGATCTGGCGGGGCGGGAGGCGTTCCCTCCATCCCCCGGGCCGGGGCTGCGACCCCCGACCAACTGGCCTGGGGCGGCGGAGGGTAGCCGAGCGCCGTCCCCTGTCCGCCAGGTCCGGGCGCCGCGGGCCGCTCCTTTCTGGAGTTGGAGGAACGTCTAGCGTGGACAGCGAAACCCGGCGGCCCTAACTTGCTTTGTGACCTTGGGCGGGTCACTCACTGAGTCTCCTCGAGCCTCAGTTTGCACATCTATCAAATGGAGAGGATAATTCTTTCACCCCACAGGGTGCGTGTTAATTACATAACATCAGACATGGAAGAGCACTAAGAAACCTGCTTTAATGCAGATGCAGAGAGCAGGGAATAGATCTCGCCCAAGGTCATACTGCGGAAGAGAAGAGAAGACTTAAGTCCCTTTTCCTCATTAGCTGCGGAAGGCCTAAGGTTAAGAGCAGGGGCTCTCAGTCAGACTGGCTGCCTTAGCACACCGGGCTTGGCTATTTACTAGCTGCGTGACCTTGGGAAAGCCTTTAATTTCTCTGAGCCTTGATTTCCTGCCATGTCAAAAGGGGATTCGAGCGGCCACCTCACAGCATTGCTGTGCAAATCAAATAGGCCATTACTGAGCGCAGCACCTGGCTGCAGACAGCAGCTCAGGCACTTGTGGCTGCCACTGCTCTGGTTGGTAGGAGCATCTTCTCACTGTCTCCCTGGAATCAGCTTCCAGTGCTTTTTAAAAAAATACTCATTGATTTTTATTATTTGGCTCTCCAGGTTTTAGCTGTGGCATGCCAACTCCTAGTTGCAGCATAGAATCTAGCTCCCTGAGCAGGGACTGAACCCGGAGCCCCTGCTTTGGGGGCATGGAGTCCAAGCCACTGGACCACCAAGGAAGCCCCTCCAGTGTTTTCTAATCCCGCGCAGTGTGGGTCTTTGCTCTCCTTCAGGTGGCTCTCCTCCACAGCCCAGGGTCTTGGCCTTCCTCACCAGGGCATCAGGATACTCTTTACCAACAGCCACCAGCAAAAGCCACTGGGGCAACTGGGCCTTTTGCAGTTTTCGGTCCTGTCCAGGTGGTAGGAAGAAGTGGGTGGCCTTTGGCATGAAGGCATTGGGAAGCCAGTACCTCGAGGACAGTATGGGAGGGAGGGGGTGGCCACCTGGATGTGACTGGCAGGGTCTGGGGCCTCTTCATCTCCTAGTGGTGCCCAGGACAGGCTGGGAAATATAGAGATGCTTCCTCAGTTTGTCAGTTGTATGATGGATAAATAATAAGGGTGACCACCCGCTGGTCATCCCTTCTCTCCTAGCCCACAGGCAGATAATTGTTTTTCTTTTCTTTTTTTTTTTTTGGTGAGGGTGATGTGAATGTGAGCAGAAATTCAGATTCTCGGAAATAGGAGTTCCTAGGACCGGAGAGATCCCACTTATTGCACAGATAGCCCTCATGAAGGGGGCATCAGCCTGTCAAGGTCACCCATGGTCTCCAGGAAGCTGAATTCAGCAGCCGCTGTTCAGTCTCTGACATCCTTCCTGATGACCCTCCTGCCTCTGGAAACACTCTCTTCTCCTGGCTCCTGTGGCTTGACCCTGTCATGTTTTCCCTTCATCTGTTCTTTCTGCAGGTTCAACCTCCTTTCTACAGCCATTAGCTGCTCTGCTGTCCCAGGCGCTCCTCTCTCCTCGTAGTAGACACCCTCCCTGGGTGATCTCACCCTTACCATTGGCTCTAGTTCCCACCTCTGTGCACGTGACTCATTAATGCATGTCTCCAGCCCAGATAGCTCTTCAGGCTGTAGATCCACCAATCTATTGCCGGCCTAGCACTGTTCGGGGCTTCCCTGGTGGCTCAGACGGTAAGGTGTCTGCCTACAGTGTGGGAGACCCAGGTTCGATCCCTGGGTCAGGAAGATCCCCTGGAGAAGGAAATGGCAACCCACTCCAGTACTCTTGCCTGGAAAATCCCACGGACGGAGGAGCCTGGTAGGCTACAGTCCATGGGGTGGCAAAGAGTAGGACACGACTGAGCGACTTCACTTTCACTTTCAGCACTGTTCTAGGCCCTGGGGAGAGAGTGGTGAGCTAGAAAGTGCATGGGGGGAGGAGGGGAGACAGGCCATAAACATGCAAGCAAAAAATATCAGATACAATTAACTGCTCAAATGAGCGTGAAGCAAGGTGATACGGTAAAGGATGGGCTACTTTATGCTTGGCTGGTCCAAAGCTTTGCCAAGAAGGTGATATTTAATGGGCCACAGGGAGCAGGGGATGGTAAGAGATGAAGTCAGAGAGGTGGCTGAGGGGGGCGGGGGAATTACCTAGGGCCCTGCAGGCCATGGTGAGGCTTTCAGATTTTATTCTGAGATGGAGGGTTTTAAACAGGAGAAAAAGGGATGCTGTTATTGTTCTTCAGCCCATTTGAGCCTTCCTTATGTGAAGTGTTCCTCTATGTTGATTGTAAGCCTGTTGTGCTCCAGTCGCTGGAGTGGGGAGGAAACAGGTAGATCTTCAAGGAGCTTCCAGCCAGAGGAATAAGGAGCACAAACAAACCTGGAGAGGGACTTCCCTGGTGGTCCAGTGGTTAAGAAACGACCTGGCAATGCAGGGGACTCGGGTTTGATCCCTGGTCAGGGAATGAAATCCCACATGCCGCAGGGCAACTAACCACCTGTGGGGGAGTGAGAGTCAGGCTAGATAGGTGGGGAGTCTAGACAGGCAAGGCCCTGGACCTGGCATTTATTTGCTGTGTGACCTTGAGCCAGTTGCATTACATTTCTGAGCCTCAGCTTCCTAATTCATAGACGGGAAATAACTAGCTAAATGCTGGGAAGAGGGAAGGAGGGAGGTTTCTTTCAAGTGTTGGGGATGGGTGAATAAGAACAGGATAATGCCCACAGAGGAAGAAGCAGGCAAGAGGGGCTGGGGTGGGTGAGGAATGTTGTGGCTCAGTTGAGTTTGGGTTCCCTGAGAGACATTCAGGGGGGATGAACACAAGGTATTTGTAACCAGTTGGCACAAAGCAAGGGGTTGGGGGACAGACATAACATTGTCAGTGTGCTTCTTTCATTCATTCTTTGGGTAAATCCTTCAGTTCAGTTCAGTTCAGTTCAGTTCAGTCGCTCAGTCGTGTCCGACTCTTTGTGACCCCATGAATCGCAGCACACCAGGCCTCCCTGTCCGTCACCAACTCCCAGAGTTCACTCAGACTCGCGTCCATTGAGTCAGTGATGCCATCCAGCCATCTCATCCTCTGTCGTCCCCTTCTCCTCCTGCACCCAATCCTTCCCAGCATCAGAATCTTTTCCAATGAGTCAACTCTTCACATGAGGTGGCCAAAGTATTGGAGTTTCAGCTTCAGCATCGTTCCCTCCAAAGAAATCCCAGGGTTGATCTCCTTCAGAATGGACTGGTTGGATCTTCTTGCAGTCCAAGGGACTCTCAAGAGTCTTCTCCAACACCACAGTTTAAAAGCATCAATTCTTCAGCGTTCAGCTTTCTTCACAGTCCAACTCTCACATCCATACATGACCACAGGAAAAACCATAGCCTTGACTAGACAGACCTTTGTTGGCAAAGTAATGTCTCTGCTTTTCAATATGCTATCTAGGTTGGTCATAACGTTTCTTCCAAGGAGTAAGCATCTTTTAATTTCATGGCTGCAGTCACCATCTGCAGTGATTTTGGAGCCCCCCAAAATAAAGTCTGACACTGTTTCCACATCTATTTCCCATGAAGTGATCTTTGTTTTCTGAATGTTGAGCTTTAAGCCAACTTTTTCGCTCTCCACTTTCACTTTCATCAAGAGGTTTTTTTAGCTCCTCTTCACTTTTTGCCGTAAGGGTGGTGTCATCTGCATATCTGAGGTTACCGATATTTCTCCCAGCAATCTTGATTCCAGCTTGTGCTTCTTCCAGCCCAGCATTTCTCATGGTGTACTCTGCATATAAGTTAAATAAGCAGGGTGACAATATACAGCCTTGACATACTCCTTTTCCTATTTGGAACCAGTCTTTTGTTCCATGTCTACTGAATCATTATTAAGCCCAAACATACAGCTGTGAACAAAACCTGACTCTGCTCCAGGAAGTGACCGTCTTGTGGGGAGAAAGACCCACAAGCATTGGAGGCAGGATGATGAGAATTGTACAGTGTGAATCCTGCCATGAGGCCTCAGCTGGCACCGCTGAGCAGAGACTGACTCCACTCGGGTGGAAGAGGTGAACACATTTCAGCAAAGAGGAGACAGTTGAATTCAGTCCTGAGGGGGACACTGGAGTTAGACAGGTGGGTGAGGGCGGAAGTGTACCCCACACAGAGGTCCCTGGGCTTCGTGTCCCCCATGTCCCCTTCCCTTCCAGACTCAAGTCCAACAGGGAGTCAGGCAGTCAGCATGTGAGCCCCAAGGGTAGGGGAGTCCAGTGTGATGAGTCATAAGAAGGCCAATGGGATGGGGGGAGGGGGGAGCAGTCCATCTAGAGAAACCTCCAGAGAGGGTGGAGGAGTTGGGAGGAGGGCATTCCAGGTAGAGGGACTCGCCATGCAAAGGCTCAGAGGAGAGAGAGAAGCACAGGGTTTTGTAGGAGGAGGTCTCAGCCAGGTTGCAGGTGGGCTCTCTTGCTGGGTGCAGGTCAACAGGAGGATGAGAGGAGAGGACTGGACTGTGCGGTCTCTGGATGGATAAGTAGCAGGAAGTGAAGAAAAAGGATCTGGGACTTCCCTGATGGTCAGGGGTTAAGATTCCACGCTTCCACTACCTGGAACAGGAGTTCGATCCCTGGTCAGGGAAACTAAGATCCCCCATGCCACCATGGTGCAGCGAAAAAAAAGAAAAAGGAAAAGAATTTGGGGTGCAAGGCAGGGAAGATTTTGCCTTCCCTGGAAGGGAAGTCTCAGGTAATAGATGTCATTGGCCCCGGGTCCTCTTCACTCGCTGATTCTATTTGTTGCCAGTGCTTAGCTTCAAAGCCGCCTTTTCTTTCTTATTTATATGTTTATTTATTTTTGGCTCCACTGAGTCTTCCTTGCTCTTTTTAAGGACTTTCTCTAGTTGGTGGCAAGCGGGGGCTACTCTCTGTTGCAATGTGTGGGCTCTAGGCTTCAAGAGCTTCAGTAGCTATGGCTCACGGGCTCAGTTGTTGTGGCGCACAGGCTTAGCTGCCTCACAGCATGTGGAATCTTCCCAGTCCGGGGATCGAACCCATGTCCCCTGCATTGGCAGGTGGATTCTTATCCACTGCACCGACCGCTAAGGAAGTCCCTTCAAAGCCGCTCTCAGCAAGGATCTTTGGGCTGCTGCAGGTGCTTGTCTTTCCCGCTCCATTGCCCTCCTCCATGGTGGCAGGTTCCAGGAGGGTTTCCCCACGGCCGCGGTGTCTTCCTAAGAGCAGGACCCACATCTGTATTGCTCTTGACAACATGTGATAGGCCGTTTTTTTTTTTTTTGGCCACACTGTACAGCTTGTGGAATCTTAGTTGCCCCACCAGGGATTGAACCTGTGCCCCTTGCAATGGGAGCACGGACTCTTAACCACTGGCCTGCCAGGGAATTCCTGTGATAGGCTTTAAGTCATTCACTATTGAAGGGACGATGAGTCAACAGCCTCAGACAGGTGCAGTAGTTTGCCCAAGGTCACAGAGCTAATAAATGGCTGAGCTGGGAAGCAAATTCCCCTAACTCCAAAGCCCTACCTGACTTTAAAGTTTATGTTCTCATCATGGCTTCTATTGTGCTTCCCAGCAGGGAAAGCAGATGGTGAATCCTATAAACACCAACAAATTCAGTGTTTAATTTCTAGGAAATGAATTCCTGTTGTAAGTACCCTGCTCATCCAGTCTGGAGAAGCCAGTCTCTCTCCTGTCCTGAATACAGTGTCACTCCATCTATCAGCTCAAGTGCTTCCTGGGGACCCAGATGTGTAGCATCTGGCGGGGAGGGGCAAGTGGAGCTCCAGGACCAGAGGCTGCGGCCCTGAAGGTTTCTTGCAGAGTGTGGTCTGCCCTGCCAGTCTGCTCCCAGGAGTACTTCCCTCGTGTGGAAGCTCAGATGGGAAGCGGGGAGAGCATGTGACAATGCCAAAAGCATGTGGTGTGGCTTGGCTGTGACGGCATCTGGATACACCTGTCCTAAGTGCTGCCGCCAACTGGGGACGGTGGATGGGACTCCGAAGATGCAGTCTCTGCCTGTAACTCACCGTGTGACCTTTGGCTAGTGTCTTGCCCTTTCTCTCCCTGTCAGCACCACCAGGGAGTTGGAGTGGGTCATTCCTAAGGGTCCTTCTTGCTCTGACACGCTGAGATCCCCCTTAAACCCCAGGGCTGACATTGCCGTTACCCTCACGCAAGTCAGTGGCATCAGCAGAGCTGCAGCATCGCCTGGCAGCCTGTCTGAAAGGCCGCGTCTCAGCTCCTGCTGATTCTCAGAATCAGAATCTGCATTTTTAAGAAGTATTTATTTATTGGGACTTCCCTGGTGACTCAGTGGTAAACAGTCTGCCTGCCAATGCAGGAGACGCGGGTTTGATCCCTGGCCTGGGAAGATCCCACTTGCTGCAGAGCAGCTAAGCCCCTGCACCACAGCTACTGAGCCTGGGCTCTGGAGCCCAGAAACGGCAACGACTGAGCCTGCGGGGCACAGCTTCTGAAGCTCACACGCCTGGAGCCCGTGCTCTGGAACGAGCGAAGCCACCACAATGAGAAGCCCTCACACCGTAACCAGAGAGTCACCCCTGCTCGCCGCAACTACAGAAAAAGCCCGCGCAGCAACAAAGACCCCGCACAGTGAAAAATAAATAAATATTTTTTTTAGAATTAAAAAAATGTTTAATTAATTTATTTGGCTACCTCAGGTCTTAGTTGCAGCAGGTGGGATCTCTTAGCTGCAGCATGTGGGATCTAGTTCCCTGACCAGGGTTCGAACCTGGGCCTCCAATGTTGGGAGTGCAGAGTCTTAGCCATTGGACCAGGAAAGTCCCAGAATCTGCACTTTTAAAAAGATGGTAGGTAACGCATATGTGCATTCAAGTGTGAGAAGCGCTGCTATAATCACCTTCCCGCCCTTCTCTCTGGGCTGTGGTGAAAAAGTAAGCAGAGAATTGTGTGCAGAGTGTGAAAGGAAGGTGTCTGCGCACCCTCCTCTGGACCCGAGTCTCTCCCGCTACCTGGCAGAGAGAGACGCCCTTCAGGCGAGAGTGATGGAGCCCAGAACATATCAGGGACCCAGCGGAGATTTTTTGAATGCGTGGCATCACACGTAGTTTAATAGTTGTGAATGAAGAAGGAAGTGGAACTGACTTGACTCAGTACCTTTTATGAGTGGTGGAGCTTGGAACAGACCAAGCCAGGTTCCAATTTTAGATCTATAATGTCCTAACTCTGGGGCCTTAGACAAAACGTTTCTTTGAACCTCAGCTTCCTTCCCTGGGAAATGGATATAATAATGGCACCAACTTCAGAGCGTTGTGGTCAGACTTCAGTGAGTTGATATAGGGGAAGTGCTTAGCACAGTGCCTGGCACATAGTAAGCTGTTAATAATGTTGCCCATTACTTGACTACTACTGCTATTCCAGCCCCTGCCCACAAGCTCCAGGTACTGTCCTAAACCCCTTCCTGGGACTGCATTGAATTTCCTGAGAGTTGTTATTCACTTGCTAAGTTGTGTCTGACTTTTTGTGACCCCATGAACCGCAGCACACCAGATTTCCGTGTACTTCACTATCTCCCAGAGTCTGCTCACGTAGTAATGCCATCCAACCATCTCATCTTCTGTCGCCCCCTTTTCCTCTTGCCCTCAGTCTTTCTCTGCATCAAGGTCTTTTGCAGTGAGTCGGCTCTTCACACCAGGCCAAAGTATTGGAGCTTCAGCTTCAGTATCAGTCCTTCCATTGAATTTTCAGGGTTGATTTTATTTAGGATCGACTGATTTGATCTCCTTGCTGTCCAAGGGACTCTCAAGAGTCTTCTCCAGCACCATAGTTCAAAAGCAGTAATTCTTTGGTGTTCAGCCTTCTTTATGGTCCAACTCTCACATCTGTACATGACTGCGGGAAAAACCATAGCTTTGACTATAGACCTTTGTTGGCAAAGTGATATCCCTGGTTTTTAATATACTGTCTAGGTTTTTCATAGCATTTCTTCCAAGGAGCAAGGGTCTCTTAATTTCACGGCTACAGTCATTGTCCACAGTGATTTTGAAGCCCAAGAAAATAAAGTCTGTCACTGTTTCCATTGTTTTCCCATCTATTTGCCATGAAGTGCTGAGACTGGATGCCATGATCTTTGTTCTCTGAATGTTGAGTTTTAAGCCAGCTTTTTCACTCTCCTCTTTCACCTTCATCAAGAGGCTCTTTAGATCCCTTTTGCTTTCTGCCATAAGGGTGCTGTCATCTGCATAGCTGAGGTTATTGATATTCCTCCCGGCAATCTTCATTCCAGCTTGTGCTTCATCCAGCCTGGCATTTTGCATGATGTACTCTTCATATAAGTTAAATAATCAGGGTGACAATATATATACAGCCTTGACGTACACCTTTTCCAATTTTGAGCCAGTCCATTGTTCCATATCTGGTTATAGCTGTTGCTTATTGGCCTGCATACAGGTTTCTCAGGAGACAGGTAAGGTGGTCTGGTATTCCTATCTCTTTCAGAATTTTCCACACTGTGTTGTGATCCACACAGTCAAAGGCTTTAGTGCAGTCAATGAAGCAGAAGTAGATGTTTTTTGAAATTCCTTTGCTTTTTCTGTGATCCAAAGGATGTTGGCAATTTGATCTCTGGTTCCTCGGCTTTTTCTAAATCCTGCTTGAACATCTGGAAGCTCTCGGTTCACATACTGTTGAAGCCTAGCTTGAAGGATTTTCAACATTACCTTACTAGCATGTGAAATGAGCACAATTGTATGGTAGTTGAAACATTCTTTGGCATTGCCTTTATTTGGAATTGGAATGAAAACTGACCTTTTTCCAGTTCTGTGGCTACTGTTGAGTTTTCCAAATTGGCTGTCATATTGAGTGCAGCACTTTAACAGCATCGTCTTTTAAGATCTGAAATAGCTCAACTGGAATTCCATCACCTTCACTAGCTTTGTTCGTAGTAATGCTTCCTAAGGTCCTCTTGACTCACCTTCCAGGATGTCTGGCTCTAGGCGAGTGACCACGCCTTGGTGGTTATTTGGATCATTAAATCCTTTTTTGTATAATTCTTCTCTGTATTCTTGCCACCTCTTCTTAATCTCTTCTGCTTCTGTTAGGTCCTTCCTTGCCATTTCTGTCCTTTTTTGTGCTCATCTATGCATGAAATATTCCCACCCCTCCAATTTTCTTGAAGAGATCTCTAATCTTTCCCTTTCTATTGTTTTTCTCTATTTCTTTACATTGTTCACTTAAGAAGGCTTTCTTATCTCTCCTTCCTATTCTTTGGAACTCTGCATTCAGTTGGGTCTATCTTTCCCTTTCATCTTTGCCTTTCACTTCTCTTCTTTTCTCAGCTGTTTAAGGCTTCCTCGGCTGCTGCTGCTGCTGCTGCTAAGTGGCTTCAGTCGTGTCCAACTCTGTGCGACCCCACAGACGGCTGCTCATCAGGCTCCCTGTCCCTGGGATTCTCCAGGCAAGAACACTGGAGTGGGTTGCCATTTCCTTCTCCGATAAATGCATGAAAGTGAAAAGAGAAAGTGAAGTCGCTCAGTCGTGTCTGACTCTTAGCGACCCCATGGACTGCAGCCTACCAGGCTCCTCGCTTGGTCCATGGGATTTTCCAGGCAAGAGTGCTGGAGCAGGGTGCCATTGCCACTTTGCCTACTTGCATTTCTTTTTCGAGACTACAGTCCCAAAATGATCCCTAGGGGGCGATATCACCCCTGTGACATTGCTTTTGTTTTTATGTTTTGGTTTTTTTGGCATATCCCAGACCAGGGATTGAGCCAATTTACCCTGCATTGGAAAGCGAAGTCTTAACCACTGGGCGACCAGGGAAGACCCCACAGATGTGATTGTAGATCTAGAAAATTTAGAGGCAGCCACTTTAAAATAAAAGTGAAATTGATTTTGATTTATATTTTACTTATTCAACATATCCAAAATGTTGTCATGTGACTGATAGAAATAATTATTCTATTAATGGGGTATTTTACATTTGTTTTTGAAGTAAGTCTGAAACCCAGTGTGTTTCACACTTTCAGGCTCTCAGGAGCGACTGCTCCACAGTTTCTCAGGACTGGCTGTGACTTCCAGCTGTTTTACATAGTGCCTGTGTGGCCTTGGGCTAGGCGTTTTACCTCTCTGAACTTCAGCTTCTTCATCTGTACTATGGGGGAATTTCTACCCCAAGAGGTAGTGTGAGAGGTTAATGGCGAGAGTTTAAAACCTTTCTGCCCTCTTTCTCACAAGCATGAGAGCACCCAGTGGGAGTCTTTGTGCAATTTAGTCATTCAAAGTGGTCCCTTCCCTGATGAAGGCTGGCAATTGACAGCGCAAGGCTGAGAGTAAGACAGGTTTGGATTCTCATGCTTCCCTGTAATAAAGGCCTTGGAAACAACCTTTACCTCGTTTCAAGATAACCAGATGGCCAGTGATGAAGATCACCAGAGGTCATCCAGGCCGTGGTTTCCAAACCTGGTCGCACCTTAGAAACACATGAGGGGCTCTGAACAATTACAGCGCCTGGGCTCTAGCCCTCGGAGGTTTAAGCCTGGACATCTGTATTTTCTTGTTGTTTGTAACAGCGTTTGTATTTTTTTTAAAGCTCCCCCAGGTGATTCTGATGCACAGCAAGAGAATCTCTGATCTGACCCAACCCTCTCATTTTCAAGATAAAGACACTGAGGCCCTGAGGAGGAGGAACTGTCTTTTGTAAGGTCGCAGAGAATTCATGGCAGAACCAAGCTAAAGCCCAGGGCCACTGTCTCTCAGTCCAGTACCCTGTTCTCAGGGCCCATCCCTCGGCTCATGGAGCCTTTCATAAACATTTATTGACCTCATGCTGTGGGCCAGGGGTCACGGTTATAGGAGCGAAATAAGATATGATCCCTGCACTCAATGTTCAGTGGTGGAGAGTTTGGTGTGGTAAGAGCCTTGGTGGTGGGCATCCAGAAGAGGGGGACCCAACCCAAGCTGATGGAGGGAGAGCCTTTAGGAAAGGCTTCCCGGGGAGATGCCAGAGTTTAGTCCCGAAGGCTGACTTAGGCAGGGGACACAGCAAAGACAAAGGTGTGGAGCAGGACCCAGCACTGGGACATGGGTATGGCAGGAGGGCGCTGGCAGGAACTCAAGCAGGTCTGTGACGCTAGACGGGGAAGGTCACAGCCTGCGAGGTTCAGAGGCGATGCTGCAGATGTAACTAAAGGTTCATGAAGGTTCTCTTCAAAGAAATGATGGAGCTGAGACTTAATCCCAGGTGCAGGGGGAGCCACTGGAGGATTTAAGAGTGACATGGTCAGACTTTTAGTTAAAAGGAAGATCCCAGGTGTTATGCGGTAAGAGAATGGAAGGAATTGGAGGCAGGGAGACCATTTAAGCCAGAGAGGGACTTCCCTGGTGGTCCAGTGGCTATGACTCCATCCTTCCAGTGCAGGGGGCTCGAGTTCGATCCCTGGTCAGAGAACTAGATCCCACATGCCACAGATAAGAGTTTGCATACCTCAACGAAAGATCTTGCATGCTCCGAAGAAGATTGAAGATCCTGTGTGCTGCAACTAAGACCTGGTACAGCTAAATCAACAGATCGACAAAATAAATTAATAAATAAATGTTGTATTAAGCCAGAGAAAATTTTGGCCCAAAACAGGAAGTGGCAACAGGGGTAGAGAAGAATGAAGACAGCCAAGGCAGAGTTAGGTTTAGACAGTGAAGCTGGTAGGATTCAGTAGTTCAGTACTACTACACTATACTTACTATACCAAGAGGGGACTATACCAGTCAGCTAGAGCTGTGTAACAAGCCACCCCCAAACTCCGTGGATTAAAACAGCAACATTTACTACTGAAATTCATGCTTCTGGAGACTGGCTGATTTAATCTGCAGTGGGCTGGGCATTTTTGCTATTTTAGCTGGGCTCACACGTGTGTCTGCCGGTCAGCTGAGGCACTCTATTCTCCATGGGGATTTGCTGGGGCCGTTGGTATAAGCAGCTCTGTTCCGCACGTCTTTGTCCCCTCCTCCTGGGACCAGTGGTAAGCCCATACACGGTCTTCTCATGGAGATGATGGACCACAGGCAGAAATATGCACAGCATCTTGAGAACTAGCTGTAGAACAAGTTCCCTGCCAGCTTTGCCTGGCCCTGTTGGCCATGGCTGATCCATGCTGAGCCCAGGTCCAGGAAATACATGCCTTCTCTTGACAGGGGAAGATGGGGGCAGCATGGGGTAGTGGAAACACTGAGCTGAGCTGGGAGGGAGGTGGAACTTTCCTCTGTAATCTTGGGCAAGACATCTGTAATCTTTGAGTCTTAGCATCTCAGCTCATTATATTGGTTTATATAATTTTAAAAGTTCCTTCAAGGGACTTCCCTGATGGTCCAGTGGCTAAGAGACCATAATCTTAGTGCAAGGGACCCTGGTTCGATCCTAGTTTTAATAGGAGCGTGTGTCCATCTATCCATCAATCAGTATATCTGTAAACGAATGCAAGTTTTGAAATCTAGTCAGTCAGAAAACTATCTATCTATCTATCCGGTCAGAAAACTAGGTCCCACATGCTGCAAATAAAGATCCCCTGCAACTAGGACCCAATGCAGTCAAATAAATAAATGGTTTTAAAAATAAACCAAAAAAAAAATAAAAGTTCCTTCAAGATCATGTTTGCTAGGGAGGGACTGTTAATTACAACTAACTAAAATGCCCAGAGCATCAGCTGCATGGCGGGTGCTCTTCAGTCAGCTCATTCAAACAAAATAGCCCTGTAGGGTTGGCACTGCTACCATACCCATTTGCCACATGGAGAAACTGAACTCAAGAGGTTAAACGACGAGTTCAAGGTCCCCGCTGAGCACAGAACCGGTACCCCAGGTTCTTAGGCACTCAACCACTAATTTTGGGGGGTAAACATTTTTACAAAAACGAAAGTGCCCCAAACACAAACGCACAGCCCAATGAATATCCACAAAGTGAACACACCTAGTTGAAAAAACAGAATACAGGAAGTTCCCTCCATACAAATGAATTCTGTTCTGAGAGCGCAAGTCCAATTCGTTCGCAAGTCCAATCCCATTAGCCTAGGTACCCAACTAACGCAATCAGGTATGTAATACTGTGTGATAGGTCTCTAATACTTTTCACACAAATAATACATTTTCAAAAACAGAAAATAAAGCATGTTACATGTTATAGTGCAGTACCTAGAGAAGCACAGTAGTAGAGCATAACAGCTGGCATCTCCAAGGGCTGGCATCGAGGGAACAGGCAAGAAGGGTCACTGATGGCAGGCGGGAGGAGAGGCAGGAGATGGTAGACCTGCAGGATCCGTCAGCAACAGGAGACGGAGGGCAAGCTGCAGTTTCACTCACCCCTGAGGTTGATGGCCCAGGTTCTGGTTCCTTGCTGGAACCAGATGCAAGCATCTTTGAAAGTTCTCCACTTGAAAGTTCACATGTAGCGGGCAGACCATATGACCTTCACCCAGCAGCCCCTCTCATATTCCCTCCCCAGCACACTAACATGACTCCCATCACAGCAGATCAGGTTTGCCCCTTCATGAACTTTATGAAGCTTGACTCACACGTGGGGTCATAGCATTGAGTGTCTTCTGTTCCGCGAAGTTCATCCACATGGCTGAGTGGGGCAGGGAGGTGGGGTTCACTCTCACTGACCTGTAGTATTCCGCTGTAGGAATATGCCACAGTGGATTTATCCTTTCGACTGTTGACCTTTGGGCGGCTTCCGGTTTGGGGTTGCTCAATAGTGCTGTTATGAATAATTCTTGCACATGCCTTTTGGTGAACTTTTGTCCATGTTTTTATTGTGTTCATATCTGGGAGCAGAAGTTCTAGCTCAGAGGTTCGGCTGCTTTTGATTTTTCGACATTTGCCAGATTTTTTAAGAGGTCATTTTATTTTGTTATTACTTTATTATGACTCTGCTGAGTCTTTGTTGTGGCACACAAGCTTCTCCAGTTGCAGCAGCTGAGCTTAGCTTCCCGGCAGCATGTGGGATCTTAGTTCCCTGGCCAGGGATCGAACCCATGTCCCCTGCATTGGAAGGAGGATTCTTAGCTACTGGATCACCAAGGAAGTCCCCTTTCTCCAGATTTTATAATTGAGGTGAAATGTTGACTTGCTCAAGAAACGGACTAGATTTCAAAACTTGCATTCGTTTACAGATATACTGATTGATGCATAGATGGACACACGCTCCTATTAAAAATTTTTAATCTTCCTCTCATATTTGTTTCACCCGTGGGAGACAGACTTGATACCCTGATTTTACAGAGATTGAGACTGTGGGAGGTCCCATGCAGTAGAGAGAATAGATGAAATAACAGCTGTGGATGTGCTTTGTAAAATATAAAGCAGTGTTCAGATTTGAGGAGAATGGTTTCCCCGTTCAGGGCTCACTCATCCGTACCGCACAGCTTCCAGAGAAAAAACAGACACGAATTCCTCTGTGGGGCATTGATTCTGCTGCATCAAACCTTTATCACAGCTTGTTGGTGGTTTTTTTTCTCCCCTCCTCCAAAAGGATGGGACAGACTTCTGAGGATACATTAAACCCATACATCCTCTTTGTTTCTGGCAAGGTTTTATGACTCACTAGGTTAAAATAAAGCTCCTTCTGAAAGGGGAGGTGACGATTCTTCTGCAGGCTGGAGGAGTTGAGCCCTGGGTGGGAAGCCTTAGTTAAGAGGGATTAAAAAGGACACCTGCGGTGACTGTGCCTTCCCGGAATTCACATAGCAGTTCTGGGCAAAAGGCGTTAGGACCCCAATTTACAGATGAGAAAGAAAAGCACAGGAGGTGAAGTGACTTGCCTCTGTCCCCAGCAGGGATTGTTTGGTGGGAAGGAGCTGAAAATCTTCTGTCTGATTTCTCTTTCTCCCGGCCTGTTGTGTCCATTTGAACTGGCTCAACAGGAAAAGTGTAAGTTGCTACAAATGAGGTTTCCTTGGTCCAGAGGCTGCTCATAGACATCTAAGGGTAAGGAGAATTCACTGGGCTTGGAAGGCTCCTTCCTTCTCCTCTCCTGGGGCAGGTGGGTCTCCCGTCTCCCTGCTCCCTTCTCCGTGTGCCCTGTCCTCCCGCCTCTCTCTGCGGACCTGTTGGTTGGTTGTTTACTGATGGCTTTTCCCACCCCACCCCCCACCACCACGTGCCCCTTGGTCGCGGCTGTGGCCGAGTTCCTGCCCCAGAATCCTTAGCATTCGAGCTGCTCCCCCTGCATCAGCTCTCCCTCCATCCAGCTGCTCACAGTCTCCAATTTAAATTCCCAAGAGAGCACCTGCTGGCTTGTTTTGGCTCACAAGTCCACCCTGGTCCAGCTAGCTGTGGTCAGAGGTAGCCTGTGACCCAGGCGTTGCTGCTTTTTCCTCTCTACCCCTCTGCAGAGGTGTTGGCGCTGGGAGGCGTATGATATGGCTAGAGTCTGTGTGATGTGGACTCCAGGGAAGATGCTGCTGGGCTCAGGAGAGGCTGCAAGTGAAAGTGAAGTCACTCAGTCATGTCCGACTCTTTGCAGCCCCATGGACTGTAGCCTGCCGTGGGAGGTTCCAGGCAAGAATACTGGAGTGGGTTGTCGTTTCCTTCTCCCAGGAGAGGCTGAGGAAGGTCCTAACTTCTGCTTTGATGGCTGCCAGGACTGTGGTGGGCAGGGGAGAAGCTCCCGGGTACAGCTGGTAGTTCTGACAATGGTGACATCACTCGCTAAAACGGACAAGTGATGCCTTATTCCTAGTGAAGGAAGAGACCTAGCTGCCTGGAGACCTGAACATGGTTGGATCCATCCTGGAGAAACCAGAGAAGTCATCATTTACTATGCTGAACATTAAGATCCATGCTCTAATCAGTTCTCCCTAAATTCCGGTAAGGTGTGAATTATCACATCATCACTGGAACTCGGAGAGTTTAAGTAACTTACCCAATGCTCACAGCAAGAAAGTGGAGCGACGGGGATTGGGACTTGAGCCTGCCTGACCCAAAATGTATGCTTAGAGCCATTCCCCTCCAGCTCTGTTATTATGGTTACATTTGTCCAGGATGCAACAGTTACATCTTATCAGGTATATGATTTTATTGAAACACCCCTTTGGGGCAGCATAGCCATGCTAATGTTCCCATTTTTCACAAGCAAAGAAACTGCGGGTCAAAGAGAAATCATGTCTTGCCCATGGTTACCCTGCTGATCAGTGGCAGAGCTGGGATCAGAACTCAGAAATTTGGGACTAGGATGTATGGATAGATATTAACGTGTCAAAATCAAGGTATCAATGCTGGTTCCAGTACTACCAGTGCTGGTTATATGCTTTTCTTTTTTATAATGTACAAAATTGATTAAGAAAAAATATGAAAATATCAATTCCCTACAAAAGAATATGTGTGTGTGAATGTATTTATAAAACATACTTACAGATTGAAGACTAACAATTAACAACCATGTACTCACTACTGCCTTAAAAAACATCACTGATACCTTTAAAACCCTTCTGTGATGATTACATCCCTGTTTCCTTTCCCCTCTAGTGTTAACCACTAGCTTGAATTTTATTGCTATTTTAATTTTTTTATTTACTACTCCACTTGTGGGATTTTAATTCCCTGACTGGGGATCAAACCCACTCCCCCTCTAATGAGAGCTCTGGACTGCCAGGGAATTCCCCTGAGTTTTATGTTGAATGTTTCCTTGCTTTTCCTTATGGCTTTGCCACATATATTTATATCCTTAAACAGTTTGTTTCTTCTGGCATGTTTTTGTCGTTGGCCCTGTTCTGCACGCGCTTTGATTTACCCAGTCTTGCTGCTCTAGCAGCCAGCACAGGAATATACCACGTTCTGCCATCCTGCTCCTGATGGATGCTTGGGTGGCTTCCAGTTGTTAGCTGTTACTCATTACTGCTGTGATTATTCTTGTTGCTGTCTGCCGGGGAACACACTGAAAAGTTTCTCTGTCTTGTATACCTGGGAGTGGAATTACTGGGTCATGAGGTGGTTATTACATTTTTAGATTTATGACATAAGGCCAAATTGTTTGCTAACAAGTGTCCTCCAAAGTATACCTAACCAGTGGGAGGTGATCATTTCTGTTGCTCCCACCTTTACCAAATGACACGACACAACTAGATTAAAATTTTTTACCTACCTGCTGACTGAAGGCAGGAGCTCTTTGTTTGAATTTCTGTTTTTTTACCTTATAATTTGAAATTACATAAGATTTCTGTTTTTTATCTTATTATTTGATGGGAGGGTTGACTATGGACCTAGAGTCTATATCTCCAAAGGTAGCTGGATTGTGGGAAATTCCCCCAACTTTGTTCAAGTTGGGGAAGAATGGTAGGCAGGAGACAGCCTCTGAATCACGTGACTCCCAAGTGGCAGATATAAACAGTGGAATATTACTCAGCTGTAAAAGGAACAAAATAGTGTTATTTGCAGAGACATGGATAGACCTAGAAGCTGTCATACAGAGTGAAGTAGATCAGAAAGAGAAAAACAGATATTGTATATTAATGCTTCTATATGGAATTTACAAAGATCTGGACAGATGTACCAAATCTTCTGCAAAGCAGAAATAGAGACACAGATGTAGGGAACAAACTTATGGATACCAAAGGGTGAATGGGGAAGGGATGAGCTGGGAGATGGGGATCGACATACATACACTAATATGTATCAAATAGATAGCTAATGAGAACCTACTGTACAGCACAGGGAACTCTGCTCAGTGCCCTGTGGTGAGCTAAATGGGAAGGAAATCCAAAAAAGAGAAGACAGATGTATTCATATACCTGATTCCCTTTGCTGTACAGCAGAAACTAACACAACATTGTAAAGCAGCTATACGCCAATAAAAATTAATTAAAAAAAAAAAAAGGAATCATGTGGCTTCCTACAAAGGTCCAGCCTGGCATTCCTGACCAAGGCAATCCGCACTGTCCTTCTTCCCAAGATGTCACCCACCAGCCTCCGGGCCTTTCTGAGCCCACGCCTTTCACTGGAATGAGGTCATTGGAATGCCTGGAACCCAAGGAGTGACCGCCTGGGTTTGTGGGGCAAGCACACCAGCCTTCCGTGGGAAATGACGCCACCTCGCTCACCCAGACCGTCTGGAGGGAAGAAAACTCCGAACAGTCCAACCTGACTTCACATTTTCCCGTGAACCAAAGGAGAGCTTCAGCCAGAGGCCTTTGGGGGTGGAGGATGGGACAAGGAGTGGGGTGGGGTAGCGTGAAGGAATCACCATTTTCCTTTATCTCCAGGAGATCCCAAACCAGCTTCATGCCTAGAAGCAAACATGCCAGAAGGCTTTTCTTCCTGAACTGAGGCAGTGTGGAGAGTAGAAATGTCAGAGTTGACCCTGGACCCGGTTTTTCCACTTCCACCTGGTGACCTTGGGGCAGATGACATCACCTTTCTGAGCGCTGATTGGTTCATTTGTCAGTTGGGGGCCATGGGTGGAGTGGGTCCCACCCTGGAACATGCCAAGAGCTCCATCAAAGGTGCGATGCTAATATTCCTCAAATTCGGGGAATGTTTCAGAACAAGCAGCTTAAGAAGGGTTTTCTTAACTCAGGCTGTTTTCCCTCCTCTAAGCAGATTTTTTTTTTAAAGACAAAGCACACTTTTGGGGCATGAGGGGGAAACTACCATCTTGTACGTTTAGCTTCTTATTGATTTAAAATCAATCGGTAGGGACTTCCCTGGTGGCTCAACCGTTAAGAATCTGCCTTCCAATGCAAGGAATGTGGGTTCGATCCTGGTCCAGGAACTCAGATCCCACATGTCATGAGGAATAAGTAGGCCTGCGTACTACAGCTACTGTGTGCAGGGGCCACATCAGGAGAATTTCGCGCTGCAACAAAAGAGCCCACACAACACAACCAAGCCCCTGTGTCCCACAGCTATGACCCAACACAGCCAAGTTAGTAATCAAATCAAAAATAAACAGCTCAACAGCCAGAGACTGAACTTCTCCAACAAAGCCCTGAGCCGAGCAGAAGGAGGAAAGTAGGATGACCATGATTCTTGACATCTCGGGCTTTTAGTGGGTTTCAAAGGCTGACCTTGCCAGGAGCAATGAAAGCCCCGCAGCAGTTCTGGTTGGCAGGTGGGGTGGCTCCTGTTTTGGGAAAGAAATCTGAGGCATAAGGACTTGCCCAAGGTCATACAGGACGGCTGGGGTAGAACAAGGATTAGAGCCTAGATTGCCCCAGTCCAAGCGAGACTCTTACCCCGTGCCCTGCTGCCCCTCCAACCCCTGCCGCCCCCCACCCCACCCCGCACGCCTGATCCTCTAATCTCTGCACTCCAGCCTCCAGGCCTCTATTCTTATCTTTCCAGCCACCAGGAATGCCATCCCTCTCGACTTTGACTACTGAGACCCTTCTCCTTAATGTAGTCAACCAACGGAACAATATGCAGTCCTTAAGACTGAAATTGTGAAGACTTCGCTGGGGGTCCAGGGGTTAAGAATCTGCCTTGCAAAACACAGGGGACTCGGGTTTCGAACCCTGGTAGGGGAACTAAGATCCCACCAGCTGCTGATACCACGTTTTTTAGAAAAGCTTGTATATATAATATATATTCTCCCTCGCCAGCTCCATCCCAGGGTCCTTGACACTACATGTCTGCCTCCCTTCCTGGGCTGTGAATGCTCTCAGGGCAAGACCTGTTTGCTAAGTTGAGCTGGGAGAGATAATGATAAATGAATCATAGGGATTCCTAGTGGAGTCGTAGCACTCCACACAAGATGAGGGGAGACACAGTAGGGTTATTGATGGGGCTAAGGGATCTTAGCATTCTTATTGCTGACCCCATACACCCAGGGGCTTCCTGCCAGACCCTGTAGACTTCAGATACCAGGACTTGCCCGTGTCCCAAATACTGAAACCCAGATTCAAGTCCACAGACACAGAAAAGAAAAGAAAATGATTCTTCAAGATTGTTTTGTGACTTAATTTCCAATTCTCATTTGCAAAGCCAATTTTATTTTTGTATTTCAAATTTCACCATGAAAAAAGGCACAGGATTTTTATTTTTGCAGTTAATTTTTTCTTTTTTTGGCCACATGGCTCGTGGAATCTTAGTTCCCCAACCAAGGATCAAACCCAGGCCCACGGTCATGAAAGTGAGGAGTCTTTATCATTGGACCACCAGGGAGTTCCCTGCAGTTCAATTTCTTTGCTTAACGAAAAGGTATTGTATGCACTTTTGATTTTAAGAGTCATACATGCTCACTCTAGGAAATTTGGAAAACTCATATGATATGAAAAAGGTCACCACCCCCTCCCCAATTCCTAGAGAAGTACATGGTAACAATTTGGTATCTTTCCCAATGGCCTCTGTGTGTGTGTGTGTGTGTGTGTGTGTGTGTGTGTACAGTTATTTTTGTTTAGGTTCCATTGTTGCTGAATAAACAGGATGATTTCTGATTCACAATGCACAGAGCTAGTTTCATGTACTTGTAAGAAACCTGTGATACGTCCAACAGCTGTGATACTGTGCCCCCTCTGAGAATTGTGGGGGTGGGGCTCCTTGCCCTCCCCTGTCTTCTCCAGACCTGTGTGAAAATGCCAGTTTGGCTGCACGACTGCCAGCACTAAACAGTATCCTTTTAATCTTACAGTTAATCTCAAACATCTAAACTGTCCTTCTAGAACCTAACTCTGCTTTTTGTCTTTCCTTAACCCCCAGAACTTCTGAACACATGCCCTTCGGGATGAACCCACAGTGATCTCTTTGTTTTGCCTTCTCCCAGCTTAGGCATTCTTCGAGTCTTGGTAACTGGAATGTTTTGTCTGTTCAGGCTCCAGACGTTTAGTGGGACAGGAACCAAAGTTAACTACCTCATGACACATGCAGACGAACCTGGGAAAACTGAGCTGGTGACTGCACTGTCTCTCTGAATCAGCTGGCACTTCTTTTTGTCTCTGGTTAAAAAAAAAAAAAAAAACCCAGGGGTGACCTGAAATCCAGAATCTTCTCAGAATAGAATGGAGGAAATTCTTAAGCTCTCATTAAACACATTTATCTCTCAAGCTTTGGAAGGAGCCAAAATGCCAAAAGCAAGAATTTCAGAGCATTGCTGAGACTGTTTTGATATCCTGGTAAATGTCTAACAAATCCAGCATGTGTCCTCAACGCCTGATCAGTTGCTGGGCAAAGTTCCAGAACAGTGAGACATCTTGGGATTCATCTGATTTAGGAAAGACCTTTAACTACCAGGTGGTAGTCACCTCAGTGTTCTTTTAAGCGGTCCAGTTTTGAGGGCTTTTCGCTGGGTTCTGTTCTGACGGCTGCCTCCCACCAGCGTGAAACAGAAGGATGACCTTATTCTGTGAGCAGGACAAGTGTGAAAGAAGGAGCTGTGTATGTGAAAGTCTGCGGAAAGACACAGCCACCGAGAATGTCCCCCCCAAACCAGTCAGGAGAAGGTCTTCTGCAGGGGGCTCCCAACAGATCCCTGAATGCCACAGAAACTCCAGGCGCTTGGGACCCAGGGACGCTCCAAGCCCTCAAGATTGCTCTCGCGGTGGTCCTTTCCATCGTCACCCTGGCCACAGTCCTTTCCAATGCCTTTGTGCTCACCACCATCTTCCTGACCAGGAAGCTCCGCAGCCCAGCCAACTGCCTCGTTGGCTCCCTGGCGATGATGGACCTGTTGGTTTCCATCTTGGTCATGCCCATCAGCGTCGCCTACACCACCACCCACACCTGGAGCTTCGGCCAACTCCTGTGTGACATCTGGCTGTCTTCTGACGTCACGTGCTGCACGGCCTCCATCCTGCATCTCTGTGTCATTGCTCTGGACAGGTACTGGGCCATCACGGATGCCCTGGAGTACAGTAAACGCCGGACCGTGCGCCACGCGGCCGCCATGATCGCCACGGTCTGGGCCATCTCGATCTGCATCTCCATCCCACCCCTCTTTTGGCGGCAGGCCAAAACTCACGAAGAGATGTCGGACTGCCTGGTGAACACGTCTCAGATCTCCTACACCATCTACTCCACCTGTGGGGCCTTCTACATCCCGTCCGTGTTGCTCATCATCCTCTATGGCCGTATCTACATGGCTGCCCGGAACCGCATCCTGAATCCGCCGTCCCTCTACGGGAAGCGCTTCACCACCGCGCATCTCATCGCAGGCTCTGCAGGGTCCTCGCTGTGCTCCCTCAACCCCAGCCTTCACGAGGGGCATTCTCATTCAGCCGGCTCCCCTCTCTTTTTTAACCACGTGAAAATCAAGCTTGCTGATAGTGTCCTGGAACGCAAGAGGATTTCTGCTGCCCGGGAGAGGAAAGCCACAAAAACCCTGGGCATCATTCTGGGGGCCTTTATCGTCTGCTGGCTGCCCTTCTTTGTAGCGTCTTTGGTCCTTCCCATCTGCAGAGACTCCTGCTGGATCCCCCCAGCACTTTTTGACTTTTTCACCTGGCTAGGCTATCTGAACTCCCTCATCAATCCAATAATCTATACTGTGTTTAACGAAGAGTTTCGGCAAGCGTTTCAGAAAGTTGTCCGTTTCAGGAAAACCTCTTAGTCTTATTTGATGGTGACTCTTGATACCTTTTATGTCCTGAAAACCAACTGGAAGTTATCTTTTTTATTTTTCCTGATAGTTGGGTTAGTTCCGATATCTTGGGGTTTGGTCCAGTTGATAGAATTGTCCAGTGTTCTTTTTTGCTGTTTTGTCTTGACTTCTGAGCCATCAAAAGCTGGGCAGCTGTGTGAAAGAGGGCAAGACTTTACTTAGTGTAATATATTTTCATGGTTCATCCATGTTGGAAAGAATGTGACCTACAGGTTTCCCCATGATGTAATTTGGGCAGAAAGCTGGCTGACTCTGTAGAAAGACCCCAAGTTCAAAACGGGAGGCTTTCTGATCTACCTAAGTTTTGTATGGAGGTCTAAATCACAAGAGTCAGACATGACTTAGCAACTAAACCATCCACCACCACTAAAGAGAGTCAGTGAGATGAATGACCTGAGTTGGAACAGAATTGGAGTTGGATGGAGGGTTTCCATTCCATGCGGTGCCTTAGTTGGAAAATAACACCCAAGTATTTCTTCCACTGAGTCCTTCTTAGATTGAATCTCCTTTAGTTGTTCATGAGGAAGGAGTCAGCATTTGAGGTGCCAGTGATATAGAGTGATGGATACAGAGTGACAGAGAGAGATTCAGAAGCCAGGGGCAGGAGAGTGGATGGCTGGGACCAGATCAGTTACCCATCCTCCTTCTGCACCATCTGAATGTTCTGAAGTTAAAACCCACAATTTACCCCCATGGAAGTGGACTGACAGAATTTGCACCTACCAGGCTTTCAGTGGAACACCATTCTGAACTTTTTTCCTGAATTATTTTTTTACATCCCATTCTCATTAGAGATCTTAAGGTGTTGAGTCTTGTCAAATAAAAAGCATGAGACATCGTTATCAGTAAAGTCTTTGAGTAGTTTTTACTCCCTCCCTGGATGCAGGGACTTTTCAATTCAGTTTAGTCTCTAGTATTTATTGAGCACCTACCACACGCCAGGCCCTGTGCCAGAATCCTGGTATTTACTGTTTGATTGGAGTCTGATAACAACGGTGCATGCTTAGTCACTTCAGTTGTGACCAACTCTGTGAGACCCTATGGACTGTAGCCTGCCAGGCTCCTCTGTCCAAGGGATTCTCCAGGCAAGAATACTGGAGTGGGTTGCCATGCCCTCCTCCAGGGGATCTTCCCAACCGAGGCATCGAACTCCCGTCTCTTTATATCTCCTGCATCGCAGGTGGATTCTTTATCACTAGCACCACCTGGGAAGTCCCATAACAATGGAAGTCAATATAACATGATGATTAGAGCTGAGGACCTGATGCCTCAGTTCAAATCCAAGTACTACCAATTTCTACCTGGATGAATGACCTTGGACAAGTTTCTTGATCTCTCTTTACCTCACATTCCTCAAATGTAAAATGAGGAAAATAATGGGTGGTTATTGTATATTTTAACACAGTGGTTGGCACAAGAGCTCTTATCATTTCAGGGATGCAGAAACTCACCTGCCCGAGATTAAGCAACATAAAAATAATAGCTGTTATGTACTGAGTGCCTGCAACACTCCTCATATACAATTCCTGACTTGCTTTCCGTCCTCGTTTCACAGATGCAATAAAGAAACTTGCCTGTGATTTGGGAAACGGAGAAAGGGGAGGTGTGACGAAGCTTCAGCGGAAGTTGGTTCAGAGCAAAATGAAGGTAGGGAAGGTCATGCCAGGTGGAGAAAAGAGCAAGGACAGGGCCTAGGAGGCCTGTAAGGCTCCATGGGATCCCTGGGAACATGGAGGAGAGTCAGGAATATGGACTATCAGAAAGGGAGAGATGAGCAGGGAGGCCAAGATTGGTGTAGGGGGCGCACCCAGGGAAGTCTTGTGCTGACCCTTAAGTTTCTGCTGGGCATCTCACAATGTGTTTGCTCACCATCTGCATCAGAATCTCCCAGGGATATTCTGTCAACCCTGAATTTCTTGTTCCCAATTCAGACCCACTACATCAGAATCTCTGATAGTTAAACCCAGGAATTGGGTTTTAAATAAACCTCTCTTCACTTCTTGCATTAGGTGAATTCTATCCACTAGGTTGTTCCCAATTTTCTAAAGTTTCTAAACTGATTGCATCCTTGTCTAGGTCACCCCATGGGAGTGCTCCCTGAGCCCAGAGACATGTCTCTGCACCTTCACTCCTCTCCTCTGCTCCCTCATGCCCTTCCTGACTTTCCTTTAAGGCTGCACTCTTCCTCACCAGCTCTGTGTCACCTAGGGCCATCTTTCTGATCTGGGAAAGATTAGGAAACCAAAGACTGGACAGGGATCTATGTAGACACAGTATGTATCAGTGGCTAAGGGCACAGGCTGTGAGGTCAGAAATACCTGGAGTCGGAGCCCAGTTCTGCCATTTATCAGCTCTGTGACCTGGGGGCAAGTCCCTAATCTCTCCATGCTCCTGTTTCTTCATTGGTTAATGGAGTTGTCCGTATCTAAATCATAGGATCTCTGTGAAGATTAGATGAGGCAGTGATTTGCAAAATGCTTCTCACACTGAGCACTATAGCCTGACACTAAGTGCTCAGTGAAATGCTACCTGTTACTATTTGAGAACTCTGAGCCAGCTCCGAAAGAGGCTCAGCCTTCTTCAACTGTCTACGACAAAAGTTTTTATTAATTTCAGTTCAGTTGCTCAGTCATGTCTGACTCTGTGACCCCATGGACTGCAGCACTCCAGGCCTCCCTGTCCATCACCAACTCCTGGAGTTCACTCAGACTCATGTCCATTGAGTCGGTGATGCCACCCAACCATCTCATCCCCTGTTGTCCCCTTCTCCTCCTGCCTTCAATCTTTCCCAGCATCAGGGTCTTTTCAAATGAGTCAACTCTTCCCATCAGGTGGCCAAAGTATTGGAGTTTCAGCCTCAACATCAGTCCTTCCAATGAACACCCAGGACTGATCTCCTTTAGGATGGACTGGTTGGATCTCCTTCCAGTCCAAGGACTCTCAAGAATCTTCTCCAACACCACAGCTCAAAAGCATCAATTCTTTGGCGTTCAGCTTTCTTCACAGTCCAACTCTCACATCCATACATGACCACTGGAAAAACCATAGCCTTGACTAGATGGACGTTTGTTGGCAAAGTAATAGCTCTGCTTTTTTAATATGCTGTCTAGGTTGGTCATAACTTTCCTTCCAAGGAGCAAGCGTCTTTTAATTTCATGGCTGCAGTCACCATCTGCAGTGATTTTGGAGCCCCAAAAAATAAAGTCAGCCACTGTTTCCATTGTTTCCCTATCTATTTGCCATGAAGTGATGGAACCAGATGCCATGATCTAAGTTTTCTGAATGTTGAGCTTTAAGCCAACTTTTCCACTCTCCTCTTTCACTTTCATCAAGAGGCTCTTTAGTTCTTCTTCACTTTCTGCCATAAGGGTGGTGTCATCTGCATATCTGAGGTTATTGATATTTCTCCCGGCAATCTTGATTCCACCTTGTGCTTCATCCAGTCCAGCATTTCTCATGATGTACTCTGCATAGAAGTTAAATAAGCAGGGTGACAATAGACAGCCTTGATGTACTCCTTTTCCTATTTGGAACCGGTCTGTTGTTCCACGTCCAGTCTAACCGTTGCTTCCTCACCTGCATACAGATTTCTCAAGAGGCAGATCAGGTGGTCTGGTATTCCCATCTCTTTCAGAATTTTCCACAGTTTATTGTGATCCACACAGTCAAAGGCTTTGGCATTAGGCTGCAACATATGGGATCTTAGTTCTCTGACCAGAGATCCAACCTGTGCTCCCTGCAGTGGAAGTCCATTCTTAACCACTGGACCACCAGGGAATTTTGGTAAACCTTTTAAAAACAGCCTTATTGAGATATAATTAATATCCCACACAACTCATTCATTTGAAGTGCACGATTCCAGGCCTTTTAGTATTTTCACAGAGTTGTGGAACTATCACACATTCAGTTTTCATCTCCCCAAAAAGAAACCCTTCGCCCTTTAGCCATTGCTGCCCAGTCTCTCCAGTCCTAAGCAATCAGTAGCTTGTTTTTGCTGTAGACGGACTCTTCTGGGTATTTCATAAATGGAATCATACACTATGTCGTTTTGTGACTGGCTGCTTTTACTTAGCATAATGTTTTCACATTTGCCCATATTATAGCCTATATCACTAGTACATTTCTTTTTATCCATTGTATAGCTATACTACTTTTTGCTTATTCATTCATTCATCATTGTCTACTAGGAATAACGCTGCTCTGAAATTTATGGTAAGTTTTTGTGTGGACATATACTTTCATTTCTCTTAGGTATATACGGAGGAGTCGAGCTGCTGGCTCACGTGGTTACTCTGTGTCTCCCCTTTGAGGGACTGCCAGACTGTTTTCAAAGTGGCTGCAGCATTTTGCATTCTCTTTAGGGTGTGAGAGTTCCAGTTTGCTCACATCCTCATCTGTACTCGTCACTGTGTGTCTTTTATGATAGCCATTCTAGTGGGTGTGAAATGGTATCTCCTTGTGATGGCTAACTTTAAGAGCCAGATAGTGAATATTTTCAGCTTCACAGGTCATATAACCTCTGTTGTAATAATTCAACTCTGCCACTGTAGCATGAAAACAGTCATAAACAATACGTAAATCGATGAGCTTGGTTGTATTCCAATAAAATGTTGTTTACTAAAATAGGTAAGAAGACCTCTGATCCAGAAAAGCAGGCACCCCTTTCCTTCATCTACCTGACCATCTCTACCCCGTTCTCTGGTTTTCTCTAGTATATTTATTACTGATGATGATACGTATCAGTTCTTGCTTATTGTCTGTCTGCCATCTCTAGAATGTCGGCTTCGTAAGGGTGAGGATCTTTATGTATCATAATTTGATCTCCAACACACTGCAGTGCCTAAACATAGTAGGTATTCAATAAACGTTTGTTTGTTTGAATGAATAAAATGTCGTTTCCAGGTTTACAAATGACTTATTCTCAAAGTCTTTGTCTTTAAAGTTTTAAGAGGCGGTGACTGGTTCCTGTGGCTGGAACCTCACAAATCATGAGCTTTCGTGTCAGGTAAACATCAGTCAGACTCAGGGTGGTTCTATCCTGAGTGTAGCTAAGGTAAGAGGTGAGGGAGGAGGCTAGGTGACCCCAGTATCCCGCTGGAGCTGGAGCTGGGGCTGACGCCTTAGCTTGCACTCAGCCCAGCCCCTCTGTCCTGCTCAGATGTCCCCTCCTCCACAGTCTCTACCCAGGGACAGTCAAAGGGAAGTCCAGCTTAGGAGAAAAATCAACTGTTTTCTGGGTTTGTTAGTATTACCTGAAAGTTGCCCATTTAGCAATCATGCCTGGAGAATTGCACACTAATTAGGTCAGATTAAAAATAAACTTGTTTTCCATGACCGCAGAGGAAGCCTGTATTTGGGGGCCTTTCTCTTCTCCCCTCCCCCGACATCCTTGTCATGCTCCTAATTCTTTCACACTTAGTCACAAACGCACACACACAGCATGGCGGTGGTGATGCCGGGGAGAGCAGAGCCTAGTCTAGGGCAGGAATTTGCTGGTTTCTGAGGCACACAGTGCGGCAGATACTGCAGATGCCCGTCTAGCAGCCAGTCCCGTGTCCCTGCCCACAGAACCTCCCAGCAGGTCAACTGGCAACATGCCATTTCCCCCAGGAGGTAAATCCTGATTGGTTTAAACCAGTTGGAATACTTCCATTCTCTTTACTAGTGATTGGTCAAGGGATGGACATTGACCCAGTTCTGGCCAATGGGATATATAAGTAGGGACACCCCACTGGTCAGATCTGCTAGGGAGGAGGGGGTTCCCATGAGCTGTGAATTTAGGTAAAAAATGGAAAAGTACCTGGCAAACTGGGACAAACTGGTTATGCAAGGTGTAAGGCGAAACTAACAACACTGTAAATCAACTCTACTTCAATTTTTAGAATTCATAAATAAAAAGACATAAGGGGAAGTTGTTAGTGGCTTTGGGAAAGATACTCCTTACAGGAAAAGAGAGACATGCAAGGGAAAAAGGTTCTTCCTGCTTGAACGCTGTCTGGTGAGGATGGGAAGCTTAGGCCGTCATCCTGCGATCCTGCAGGAAAACGCTGTGGATGCCCTGAACGTGACAGAGGAGAAAGAGCAACACCCTTGACTGAATCACTGCGGTACCAAAGCATCCCTGGGACCCCCTGTCTCAGAGTACTTGTTAAGTGAGTAGTAACCATCCTGTAACAGGAACACTGTTCGCTGGATTTTTCTGTTACTTGCTTCTGATCACATCCAGACAGACGCCAGGAGGACACACGTCTTTCTTGCTATTCGGCCCTCCAGAGGTTGGATGGCAGCAAGGTTGGGCAGCACTCTCAGGTTGGCACGGGGTTGGTGTCTTGAGGAGGGATCTGGGGACAGCCAGAGGATGTTTCTCAGTGTGAGCCAGTCCGTGGGGTAAACAGCTAATGTTCACTAGCTGCTTTGAGAGGCGACCCAGGGATTTCCAGGGCATCACGAGTACTCTCTGAGGTCTACGGGCTCAGAGAGGATGACTCATCTGAGGTCACACTCACATTAACTAGTTTGAATCTAGGTCCGTCCCATCCAAAGTGCATACTCTTTTCTTTCTCTTCACAACACTGTCTTGGTTACATCTCGAAGAAGGGACACCTCCTAGAACATTCTCGGTGACAGGGAGATCAGTGCCCATGAGACGCCCAGGCCGTCTTGGTCAGCACTGACTGTTCTTCCCTCTGGCCCAATTTCTGGTAACTTTCACTTTCCTGTGCCTTTAAAAAATAATAATAATAATTTTATTTATTTATTTTTGGTTGTGCTGGGTTTTCGTTGCTGCTTGAGCAGTTTTCTCTAGTTTTGGCGATGGGGGCTACTTTCTAGTTGAGGTCCATGGGTGTCTCATTGCAGTATTATCTGTTTCAAGCTCTAGGTGTTCGGGCTTCAGCAGTTATGGCACACGGGTTCAGTAGTTTTGGCTCCCAGGCTCTAGAGCAAGGCCTCAACAGATGTGGTACATAGGGTTGGTTGCTCCACAGCATGTGGGATCTTCCTGGACCAGGGATTGAACCCATGTCCCTTGTATTGGCAGTCGGGTTCTTTACCACTGATTCACCAGGGAGGCCCTGCTTGTCCTTATCTTGACTTTCTGAAACCTGGAGGCCAGAAATGTGTCTCCTCAGGCTGATCAGCCTCATATCTCATCATGACTTAACCCAGGGAGGAATCGAAGTTTGACTTCTAGTCAAACTAAAAGTGCCGACTCTTTTAAAAAAATATTTGTGTATTTGACTGCGTTGCATCTTAGTTGTGGCATGCACAAGGGCTTCTCTCTAGCTGTGCACACAGGCTCCATAGTGTGGGCTCAGCAGTCGTGGTGCCCAGGCTCAGGTGCCCTGTGGCATACAGGATCTTAGTTCCTGGACCAGGATTTGAATCTATGTGCCCTACATTGCAAGGTGGATTCTGAACCACTGGGTCACCAGGGAAGTTCCTGAAAGTGCCAAGTGTTATACACACCTAGAGTTTTTCGCCTGCCCGCACTCTCCCACCTCTGACCCCTGACTCTATCTCGGCATATTAGAGCCCAAGGGGAGGACTTTTCGCTGATCCATGTTACATTTCTTCTTGTAGATTCCTACACATTGTTCTGAAGATTAAGTGGGCTTTGAATCCTCATTATTTCAGCCTCTATATTTGCTCTCTCTCCCAGCTTTGTGTGATCCTTGTAGCAAATGCGTCCCAAATCTTAACAAACTGTTACATCTACTGGGGACAGGGTCAAGGCCCTTGGATGACCTTCTTCAGGCTAGGATCGCTAAACATAAGAAGGATCACTCTTCTGACAAAGGTATTGGTACTACCCTTCCTCTTTCAGAATTCTCCAGAGAAATGGAACAAACAGGACATGCAACAAATAGGACATGCATTTATATACAAGGAGGTTTATTTCAGGGAATCGACTTACATAATTGCGGAGGGTTGATGAATCCAAAATCTGATGGGGAGGCCAACAGGCTGGAGATTCAGACAAAAGAGTTCTACCTTGGGGACTTCCCAGATGGTCCAGTGGCTAAGACTCTGTGCTCCCAATGCAGGGGGCTCACGATCAGTCCCTGGTCAGGGAACTAGATCCCACATGCTTCAGCTGAAAGATCTCATGTGCTACAGTGAAAATCGAAGATCCTGTGGGCCACAACTAAACCAATGCAGACAACTAAGTAAATAAATACACATGTTTTTTAATAGAAAGTTCCACCTTGAATTTAAAGGCAGTCTGCTGTAGAAGAGCCAACATTGCTGATGAAGTCCAAGGGCCATCTTCTTGGGACGTCGCTCTTGCTTTTGTTTTATTTGGGCTTTCAACTGATTGGATAAGGTCCACCCGCATTTGGAGGACCGTCTGCTTTACTCAAAGTCCACTGGCTTAAATGTCCATCTCATCTAAAAAGAGCCTCACAGAAACATCCAGAGCAATATTTGACTGAATATCTGAGCACTGTGGTCCTGCCAAGCTGGCATGTAGAGTTAACCACCACCCGCCTTGCTTCCACAGCCAGGCTCCCTGACAGCAGTCACTCTGACCTCTGTTCTCTCATCAGACCTTGAGCCCTACAGGGACTCTCATTGATCTTTGTACTCTCAGTACCTGGCACACAGCCAGTGCTCAACTGATGATAACAATAGCTAGCATTTATTGAGCTCTTACTGTGTACCCAGGTACAGCCCTAAGAGTTTTATGAGCTTTAACTCATTTAACCTGCATGCAGATGGTCCTTTTATTATCCTCCGGATAAAACACCAGAAGTCCCTAGAGGTTAGATAATTTGCCCAGTGTCACACTGCTGGTTAGTGCCAACTGAAGTGCCCGTGTGCTCAGGCGTGTCGACTCTTTGTGACCCCATGGGCTGTAGCCCACCAGGCTCCTCTGTCCATGGAATTTTCCAACAAGAATACTGGAGCGGATTGCCGTTTCCTACTCTAGGGGATCTTCCCAACGCAGGGATCGAACCCACATCTCTTGTATCTCCTGAACTGGCAGGCAGATTCTTTACCAACAGCATCACCTGGGAAGCTGGTTAGTGCTGGAGCCTGAATTCTAGTTCTACAGTTATAACTTAAGAGTTCACACTCAAGCCCAGTGGATGTGTCCAGGGCCAAAATGGCACGTGGTTGTCAGGGGAAAGCACAGGCTTGAGAATCAGACAGACGGGGCTACATAAGCCAGCTCTTCCACGTACTTCTTTAATATCTTTCTGTACCTCAGTTTGCTCTTCTGTATAGCACAGATAACGATAATGCTGGCCTCATAGGGGGGTTGAGACCTGACACGGTGTCCAGGACTGTGGCACTCAAAACCAGGCAGACTATTGGGACTTCCTGGTGGCCCAGTGGCTAAAACTCTCCCAATGCAGGTGGCCCAGGTTGCATCCCTCATCAGGAAAGTAACCCATATTCCACAATAAAGAGTTTGTATACCACAACTAAAGATTACACGTGCCACAACTTAAAAGATTCTGCATGCTGCAACTAAGACCCAGCACAGCCAAATAAATACATATTTAAAACAAAGCAGCAGCAGGGAGAATACTGAATGAGGCTGGGCCATGGTTTACTCATGAGGAATTTTTGTTGAGCACCTGCTATGTTCCAGATGCTTTACATACCTTTTCGTATTTAATCTTCACATCAGCTCTGGGAGGAGTCTGTGTCTTTATCCCCCTTCTTGCAGATGAGGAAATGGAGTTCAGAGCACTCGTGAGTCACATACCAGGCTGGGATTTGTCCCATTGTCTTGAGATATTACAAAGCCAATGCTCTTCCCCAGGGTCCCCTGCAGTCTGCTCCCAGGGTCACAAAGAATCTCAAGGATCATAAACTCAAGGGAATAAGGCTCAAAATGGTTAAGTAATTTGCACAGTCATTACTGAGTGAAGCTGACCGGTGTGATACAACTAGGAGGTATGGGGATTCTAGTGACTGGAGCTCACGTGCCCTGACTAAATGTGGCAGCCACTACTCATCTCCTACGAACTCTCCCAGGCAGAGATATACCAGCTCTATTGACTTTGAAGACAGTAGGGAACTGGGATTTTCTATGCAATTCCCTTATTTTTAAATGTTGACAACTAGTTTAAAAACAAACCACTGTGCAACTATCTAGACCACAAATCAAACCTGAGAGCCCGATCTGGCCCCTGGGCGACCATTTGGCAACCTCCAATCCTTCCCCGGCTGTTGGTTAATTTGTGTACCCTGGACAGCAGTTGGATCACTCACGGGGCTCATGGTTTATCTGGGGACCAAAGTGCATGAGCAGATTAGAAAGCCAGACAGCCTGTTCACCACTGTACTGTCCCATAACCCATCCTGTGTCTGCCCCCTCAGCTTCCTCAGATGCCAAACTCAAACACAGGAAGGGCTGGCTTATGGAGGAGGGGAAGGGACAGTGCCCTGTTTACGTGCCCCTGGCAAGGAGCAGATGCAAGCACTCCTCTGGGAGTCTTCAGTTCAGTTCAGTCACTCACTCAGTCGTGTCCGATTCTCTGCGACCCCATGAACCACAGCACGCCAGGCCTCCCTGTCCATCACCAACTCCCGGAGTCCATCCAAACCCATGTCCATTGAGTCGGTGATGCCATCCAGCCATCTCATCCTCTGTCATCCCCTTCTCCCCCTGCCCTCGATCTTGCCCAGCATCAGGGTCTTTTCAAATGAGTCAACTCTTCCCATCAGGTGGCCAAAGTATTAGAGTTTCAGCCTCAACATCAGTCCTTCCAATGAACACTCAGGACTGATCTCCTTTAGAATGGACTGGTTGGATCTCCTTGCAGTCCAAGGGACTCTCAAGAGTCTTCTGCAACCATAGTTCAAAAGCGTCAGTTCTTCAGCGCTCAGCTTTCTTTATAGTCCAACTCTCGCATCCATACATGACTACTGGAAAACCATAGCCTTGACTAGACGGACCTTTGTTGACAAAGTAATGCCTGTGGAGTCTTAAGATTACATTTACCTCGTTCCCCAGGGTCCCCTGCGTTCTGCTCCCAGGGGCAAGGGCAGAGAATCCAGACCTGGAGAATACCAGATGGGCAGGGACCTTCACGGTCATCCAGGACAACCCGAATCAGACCACTAACATCAAAGCAGCAGTGCACATTTTGATTGCTTTACCTTCTTCATCCCCCAACACCTTGGTGAGGCAGGAACTACTTATCCCCATTCTGTAGCTGGGGAGACTGAGACTCAGAATGGTGATGTGATTTACACAGCAATTCAATGGCAAAGCCAGGATAAACATCTAGTCGGTGTGACCAAGAACCAGTACTACTAACCACCAGCCTACACTGCCTCCCCGAGCCACAGTACTGCTAGGTGCTCGGCTCCTTCCCATTCCTACCAAGTTGTCCTTGAGCCTCTGCTTACACATTCAGTGACAGGGTGCTCACTCCCTCTCTGTGTTTTTAACCACAGCTATACTCACCCAGCACCAACTAGGTACTTGGCCTTGCACTAGCCATTTAAAAACTATTTTGTATTGTTCTCTCCTTGCAACAGTCTTGTACACTCCACATTATACCCATTTTACAGATGAGAGAACCAAGGCTTAACATGATGAACAAGCTTGTCCCAGGTTACAGACAGCTAGTGGGAACCTACTGCATAGCACAGAGAGCTCATCCCGGTGCTCTGCAGTGACCTAGATGGATGAGGAAGGGGCGGCTGGGAGGGAGAAACAACAGCGAGGGGATATAAGTATGCATGTGACTAATTCACCTTGTTGTACAGCAGAGGCTGCCACAACCTTGTAGAGCAACTATACTCTCTTTTTAAAAAATAGCTAGTTAGGGACAGACTGGGACTCAAATTGAGGTCTGTTCATTTTTTTCTAGCTCAGACTGAAAACTTCGTTTGTTTAGGGGAGAGAAATATCTGTCCCCTTGAAATAGCAGCCCTTGTCCCTAGGTCTCCCAGTTCCTTTCCCCAGATGCCCTCTCCAGATATTTGAAGGAAAACACATGTACCCCTTAAGTCTTTTTTAGACCAGAGTCAATATTCTGGTCCCTTCTACTGCTCCCCCATATAATGTGTTTTTTTGGGATCCCTCTTTCAGCTATTATGTTGCTCGTCCTCCCATGAATGAGTTACATTTTCTCCACGTCATTTTCAAAGTTCTGATCCCAAATGGGACCTCAGACATGGGCAGAATGACTTCACCTCCTTCACTGCATATCGTTGTTGCTTAGTTGCTAAGTCCTACCTGACTCTTTCATGTCCCTCTCTTTCATGACCCCATGAACTGAGGGGGTCACCATTTCCTTCTCCAGGGGATCGTCCCGACCCAGGCATCAAACCTGCGTCTCCTGTGGCTCCTGCACTGGTAGGTGGGTTCTTTACCACCGAGCCACCAGGGAGGCCCCACGTCGTATATGCAGTGCTTCTATGAACGCAGCCGCAAACCCAGTAACGCATCTACGTATGAAGCACTGACCGGTGCGCTTGTGATAGAGAGGGAACAAGCCAGCAACTCCCCTGACTTCCTGGAATTTACGTTCTTCCCACTGAGCTAAGGAAGGAGGCAGAGTCACAGGTCACTTAGCGAACTTCAGACATAATCCTAGACCATCAGAGCTGGTAGGGCCCAATCTCTTCAGGCCCATTTTTATAAATGAGGATCCTGAACCCAGAGAGTGGAAGTGACAGGCCCAAGATTCCACAGTGCGATGGAATCAACGTCTGCCTCTCTCCAAATTTCAGGTGCAGGTGAGCCCTGGGTTCTTAGAGGGGAATGTAGACTGAGATGAAAATGCTTTTACCCTGGAGAATTTGTTTAACGCCCTTCCATCCTCAGAGCAGAAATCCCTCTATTCCAGGTATGACCACCAGGGGGCGGAAGGGCACCAGAGAAACGCACAGAAATCGAAGGCGAGTGGGTGCCTTCCTCACTCAGGGCAATTCTCTGGCAGGAGGGGATAATGAGGTGGGAAGACTGCGTGCTCTGGGACAGCGTCAGGCGGCTGTGTACATTAAAGACATACACAGGGGTGAATTCTGCCTCCTCCAAGGAGACCACATAAGGGAGTTGTTAAAAGCTTGGGCACAGGCATCATGGAGAACTTGGAAGGAAATCGCGCTTCCCTTCGCCACTTTATCATGTCACCTCCCAGACAACTAGCCTCAGGCACGGAGCATGGATGCAAGATGATGTCCTCGCTTCCCAGGGCTCTACACAGCGCCTGAGTTGCCGGTGCTGTCTTCCCGACTGGTCCCTTTTCCAGGTCGGTGGTTAGCAATTCCTCCTGGCAAAGATGTCTCGGTCAGAGGGCAGGCAGAAGGTGAGACTGCCAGAACCTGACAGATGCCCAGCTCAGGCTGGCAGCTCGTTCACCGCGCGTCACACAGAACCGCAGGCGCAAAGGCCCCAGGGCTGGAAACCATGAATATTTGGGTCCATGGGGGCCAAGGATGCCTGAGAGCAAAGAGAGGGTTGGAGAGGTAGGCTGGACCTTGAGGACCACAGCAAATAACTGACTTCAAACTTTATCCTGGGAGCAACAGGGAGCTACTGGAGGTTATTTATCAGGGGAATGACTTGCTTAGCTAAGTGTTGAAAACAGTCACCTGAGCTGTGAAAGGAGGAAGGGAGCTGGGGGCGCCTTGAGACTGAAAAGGAGCCCAACCAGGAGGTTGAGAAGATGAGACCAGACATGGTGATGATGTCGGTGGCTGGCTTTCCACCCACTCAGAACTGATGACCAGCTTGAGTCACTCCACTGACACTGTGTGTCTTACCCAAGAGATGGTTCTCACAGGGGAAGGGACTGCCCCGACAGGAGGAATAAGTTGGTTCCTACAGCATATGTTTCCTAGAAGATCCTTGAGAGAAATAAACAGCTTAGGTTCATGAGAGAGAGGGGATCCTGGCCCAGGGTGGAGGGGAGGGGCCGTGTTGCCTCGAGGTTAGAAATACATGCTAGTGTCAGACACATCTGTCTTATGTCCCAGCCTTGCCACTTCTCAGCTGTGTGACCCTGGACAGATCACTCTGCTTCTCTGATCCTCAGTTTGAAAAGAAAGTGAAAAGTGAAAGTGAAGTCGCTCAGTCGTGTCTGACTCTTCGAGACCCCATGGACTGTAGTCTACCAGGCTCCTCCGTCCATGGGATTTTCCAGGCAAGAGTACTGGAGTGGGGTGCCATTTCCTTCTCCAGGAGATCTTCCCGACCCAAGGAGTAAACCCGGATCTCCTGCTTTGTAGGCAGACGCTTTACTGTCTGAGCCCCCAGGGAAGTCCTTCAGTTTACTCATCCATAAAATGTGATTGCCAACACGGCTTACCCTTTGAAGCTGTTGTGGTGGTTAGGCAAGGTAATATGTGAAGCGCCCAACACGTGGAAGCCCAAGGGGGAGCTTTCCGTTCTCGTTTCCCCTCAAAGACAGTCTTTTGCTGTAGCATAGTAGTCATTCTGGGCTTTCCAGGTGACCCAGTGGTAAAGAATCCACCTGCAATGCAGAAGACGTGAGTTCGATCCCTGGGTTGGGAAGACCCCCTGGAGGAGGGCATGGTAACCCACTCCAGTATTCTTGCCTGGAGAATCCCATGGACAGAGGAGCCTGGTGGGCCACAGTCCATGGGGTCACCTGTCCGACCCCATGGGGGTGGGCTACAGTCCATGGGGTCACAAAGAGTCAGATGCAACTGAGCAACTGAGCACACAGTGGTCATTCTGGCTCTGCAGAACCTCACCGGGCAGAGGTGGCTCCAAAAACAGACCAGCCTGTGCTGCACAACAGACTGAATCAGGCCGAGGGAACCCCAGCCAGAAGCAAAAACGAAGTGCTTTGGTCCGCCCCAGGGACATATCCTGGGGGAAATGTACCAATTCTGTTTCAACTTTTTAAAATTTTATATTTATTTATTTATTTTCATCACATGGCATGTGGGATCTTAGTTCCCTGACCAGGGATAGAACCTGAGCCCCCTGTAGTGAAAACTCAGAGTCTTACCTGTTCCCCTTTTTGAAGCATTAAAAACGATTCTCAGGCTTCCTTCGTGGTCCAGTGTTTAAGAAGCTCCTTGAGGCGGTGAGTGCTTAATCTCTGGCCTTGTGGCTTAGTTTTTCTCTTGGTTTGGACGCGATGCCTCTGTTGCAGCCATGCTCCGCCAGATCATCGGTCAGGCCAAGAAGCATGCTAGCTTTATCCCCTTCTTCATATTTATTGGAGGGACTGGAGCAGCACTGTGCCTGGTGTTGTTCAATCCCAGTGTCAGCTGGGACAGAAAGAAGAACCCAGAACCCTGGAACAAACTAGGTCCTAATGATCAGTACCAGTTCTACTCTGTGAATGTAGATTACCGCAAACTGAAGAAAGAAGGTCCAGACTTCTAAGTGAAATATTTCCCTATAAAGCTGTTTAGAATGAAGGTCTTCCAGAAGCCATCTGCACAATTTTCCACTTAACCAGGAAATATTTCCCCTCTAAATGCACGAAATCGTGTTGGTGTATTGTGTTGGGGTTTACACTGATGAATAAATAGTCTGAAACTTGAAAAAAAAAAAAAAAAAAAGAAGCGCCTTGAAATGCAAGGGACACCTGTTTGACCCCTGGTCCGGGAAGATCCCACATGCTGCAGAGCAACTAAACCATGTGTCACAACTACTGAGCCAGCGCTGTGGAGCCCGAGAGCCAAAACTACTGAGCCCACACACCGCAGCTGCTGAAGCCTGTGTGCCTGGAGCCCGTGCTCTGCTACAAGAGCCGTTGCCAGGAGAAGCCTGCGCATAGCAACAGAGAGTGGCCCCTACTCCTCGCAGTCTGAGTGCAGCAACAAAGACCTCCCATAGCCAAAAATAAATAAATAAACCTTAAAAAAAAAAAGATTCTCCTTACTCTAGGGGTCTCAGGTGCGGTTCCCTATTTTAAATTTGGTAGTTTCTTCCCTATTTTGTGAGTTTCAGTGTAGCACAGTCTTCCCATAGTCAGTCATTGTGGCAATGATTTTGTATCTATCCTTTCCCATAGTCTTTGCAGCTCTCTCTTGGGTAGATACTATTTCTTGTTGTCTCCACTCTATAGATAAGAAACTGAGGCTTGAAAAGGTTAACCAACATACCTGAGTCTGTCTGACACCAGCCCTTTTGCTTGTCACCACAACACTTACCTGCCTTGGGGGTGGGTTATCCATAAGACACCTAGGGCACCCCGACAATCTGCCCAGATTACCTAGTGAAGAGAATGCTAAGGCTTGTCTGGACCAAAAGCCAATAAGAGAAATGACCGTGTGATACAGGGCCCAGCTGCTGCTGCTAAGTCGCTTCAGTTGTGTCCGACTCTGTGCGACCCCATAGACGGCAGCCCACCAGGCTCCCCCGTCCCTGGGATTCTCCAGGCAAGAACACTGGAGTGGGTTGCCATTTCCTTCTCCAATGCATGAAAGTGAAAAGTGAAAGTGAAGTCGCTCAGTTGTGTCTGACTCTTCGCGACCCCATGGACTGCGGCCTACCAGGCTCCTCCGTCCATGGGATTTTGGGGTGCCAATGCCTTCTCCGACAGGGCCCAGCAGTTGTTATAAATCTGATTAAGACATAGTTCATTGTATTAGTTGGGGTCCCTTATAGAATATATTCCTCTGAGAGTTTAGTAAAGGGAAAAAAATTGTCTTTTGCAAATCACTGACCTGACTCTTCCAATCAGACTGTAGCAATAGCTAATTCTTATACAGAATTCACCACATGTGATAGGCCTGTTATGAGATCTGAATATGCCTTGGCTCATTTATCATAAGAGCATGGTTTTATTTTATATCATCCCCATTTTTTTAATTAAAAAAAAAAAAGAAGCACAGAGAAGTTAAATAACTGCCTAAGTAAGTGGTAGAGCTGGGCTTCAAAGCAACACAATCTGGTTCTGGGGTTTGTGTGGCTAATCAAACATTTACTGCTTCCTATATAATTTGTAACATCCTTTTTCCCTCTTTGCTTTGACTGCCAGGAAACTTGGAGCTGTGGTTTCTTTTTTTGCTCTGTCACAGTTGCTATTCTTAGAAAACTTGACCTAGCATTTCTGCTATAATTAGTCAATTTTTCATTTTTCTTGCCTCCTTCTCCACTGGCCTTTGGTCCAGGCTTTCATTGCTCCTTGATTCTTGCTCTTTAATTAAGCATCACGTAGGCTTGTGGCTACAATGGAAACCATCTCAAAACCCTTTTGGGAATAGAAAGGATGAAGTGAATCAGTGAGATGAACAGAGACTATTTCTTGCCCGACTGAACCAGCTGGACACAGTCAGTACCAATTGGACGTCTTTAAGCAGCTTTTCTATGACCAACACCTTGCTTTGTGAAGTGGAGGTCATAACAATGAACCCAAGTTGGTCCCAGTGTTTGTTAAAGTGATGCCAACTGCTAAAATAGAGAAATCCTGAAGAGACCAACATCTGACACCAGGTAGAAGTTGGTTCAGGGTGGTACCATCCAGTCAAACGACCTGAGTGAAACCCGGGCTGACCAACGTTCTCCCGTGTTCAACATGTGATTTCCTGAGTTCATCTGTGTTGGCATGCAGTTGGCGTGCAAGTGTGCTAAGTCAGTCGTGTCCAGCTCTTTGAGACCCTTGGACTGTAGCTCATCAGGCTCCTCTGTCCACGAGATTCTCCAGGCAAGAATACTGGAGTGGGTTGCCACACCCTCCTCCGGGGGATCTTCCTGACTCAGGGACCGAACCTGTGTCTCCTGCATTGCAGGCAGTTTCTTTACCAGTAGCGCCACCTGGGAAGCCCATGCCGTTGGCAGACAGAGAGAAAAGACAGAGCTTTGAGACAGCATACATAGTTTTTAACTTGGATTGGGCCTGGACATGGCACACATCGTCCTGCCCATAGCCCATTGTCACATACTTAGTTGCAAGGGGTGCTGGAATATGTAGTCTGGGCTGCTTTTCTCTGAAACAACTCTACACACGGAAGAGGAACGTCTTTGGTGAATAGCTGGTGTTATTTCAGTTCACAAAGACTTACAATTATTGAACCTTTGTAAAATGGCTAAGCATACCATGCGGTGTATACTATGGTTATGAGAAGGGCAATGGTCTTCCTCTGTTTATAAGGAACCATGAGCAAAATGAAGTATTTACATTTTAGACCAAACATATTTGTTCAACAGAGGAAAGGATTACGGTGGGAGAGAGAGAGTTTGTCATGGTAGGAACTATTGAAGCAGAGGCTGAATTTTCCCTATGATGAAGGCTCCAGAAGGAGTCAGATAAGATGCCTCCTACTAGTCCTGATAACTTTGACCTTCTCTACTAGGCTCCAGGGGGCTTCCTGGGTGGTGCAGTGGTAAAGAATGTGCCTGCCAATGCAGGAGAGGCAAGAGATGCAGGTTTGGTCCCTAGGTAGGGAAGATGGCAACCCATTCCAGTATTCTTGCCTGGAAAAATCCCAGGGACAGAAGAGTCTGGCGGGCTCTATAGTCCGTGGGGTTGCAAAGAGTTGGACATGACTGAGCATGTAGGCAACGCACTAGGCCCCAGAGTCACCTCCGAGCACTTATTTTGTGTCAAGTTCCAAGTGGCGTTTGGGGGACCCAGAAAACAAAGGAGACGGGGTTCTGACTCTCAGGTTACTCACTGTCATGAGTTGAAATAGGACATCTGGGAAGCAGGACAGTGGAGTGGCCTGAGCTCCAGAAACACAAGGCTGGCATTTAACTCCTAGCTGTGCGAAATTGCAGAAACCACTTGACCTCTCTGGTTCTCAGTTTCTTCATTTATAACATAGGGACAATAGTTACCTTCATAGATTCTGAGGGCTCAGAGACAGTTACTTTAGCGCATTTGTAGCACAGCACCTGGTAGGTAGTGAGCACTTCTTTTTATCAGCAGCAGTGTTTTTACGATGTCACTTCACTTTTTCAGCCTTCGATTTCTCATCTGTAGAATGAAATTAACCAACTTCCATCACGGGATTGGAGTCTCGCTGGGCTGTGGGGTCTGGGGTCTGCCGTTTCTTCTTGCATCCTACTCATGATGTCAGGACGAGAAGATTATGGACCACAACCGGCATCGTCCTGGGACACAGCAGGAACCTGGGCGAACCAGGACGCGATTTCCTGGCTGCGCTCCCGGGAAGGACGTTTGTGCTGGGTCCCATCCCCCGGCCAGTCCGGCTCAGGAAACGCGGAGAGAAAGCCAGGAACCAGGCCTGCCGGCCCCGCGGCCCCTCCGCGCCTCCCCCACTCGGCTGCCCCCGACTGCAGGAAGCCGGCCGGCGGGAACGCCCTGCCCAGCGGGTGGGAACGGCCTCGCCGGCTTCCCAGGCCCGCGGCGGCGCGGAGCTGTCACTGCGGCAGGCGCGCCGCCTCCCCCGCCGCTCGCGCTCCCGCTGCAGCCGGTCCATCAGGATCGCAGGCAAGCGCCGCAGCCCCGGTCCCGGGCGCCCGAGCCGAGTGGCCTGGGTCCCGCGGACGGCAGCGCCCACCCGGCACGGAGCCCACGCCGCGGGGGGCCGGACTGGGGAGGGAGAGGTGGCCGAGCCTCTCTTTGCGGAGGTGAGACGCTGAGGCCCGAGGGTTTGTAGGTGAGTGGTCCAAGGTCATGGCTAGTAAACTATAGGGCCGGAATTCGACCCATGGGCTGCTTGACTCTAAAGTTTGTGTCTTGAGTCTGTGGACCTTGTCCCGGTTCGTGAGGGGCTCGGGAGGGTCCAGGTTGTATGGAGGCCCGAGAACAGGAGGCCTGATTCTGGGGGTAATTGATGACCTCCTAGAGGTCTGTGAACGCCTGGATTTTGTGCAAAGCCTGTTGTAGGTTGCATTTTTCCCCCCTCAGTTTCAAAGTGTCAGTGACTCCAAAACAGTCTTAGCTTTCCAAGGAGCAGGAGTTGATGCTGGCTTTTTTAGGGCCTGAGCCGCCTCTATAGTCTATAGCATTTAAGAATGTCTCTGCAGGGGAGGGGCTTGGGATCCTTACAGGTTCCCAGGATCTTTCTCCTGGATCTTGAGAATCTTTTTATGGAGTTCCGGGGTCTGTCTCTGAATGTGAGGTCCTCATAGGGCCCTGGTGTCTTGTCTGAGGTTCTGAGAATCTCACTGTAAGGTTCCCGTGGTGTGAGTTCTAAACCTGGGCCTCATGATCCCTATGAACCCCTTGAAACTGCAGGCAAGATTCTGTGGGTCTGTCTGTGTCCATGTAGTTCCTAGGAGAGGTTTCATGGATTTCACCAGATTCTCAAAGAGGGCTCTGACCCCTCAATCTGGGGAAAATATTGCTTTGGAGCATCCTACGTTAGACAGGCCTTGCTCCCTCTCCCTAGTAAGAGTCAGGAAAAAATAGGAGAGAGGAGATAAAAGGTGGTGTTGTCTAGTAGCGGAATATGTGTTTGGGAGTGAGGCCTTCTGGGTTAAAATCCCAGCTTTACCACTTACCAGCTGTGTGACCTTGAGCAAATTTCTTAACCTCTCTGAGCCTCAAGGCCACCTCCTCTAGGAAACCTTCCCTGTGTCCAGAATTCAATTAGGTCCCCACTCCACATTCCCCAAGCTCTCATTGCACCTGGCCTGATACTCTGGGGGATTTAATGCAGTTGTTATGAAGTAATTGATTGTGCTTAATATTTTCTTGTCCCTCCACCCACCAGTCTTTTTTGTTTGTTTTGGTTTTTGAAACTTTTTTTCTTTGAGCACTGCTTTAAAAAAAAACCACAAAAACTTTTTATTTACTTATTTGGCTGCCCTGGGTCTTAGTTGCCATATGGGAGATGTCTGTTGGATCATGCAGGATCTTTCGTTGTGGCTCGTGAATTCTCTAGCTGTGGCCCATGGGCCTCTGTAGTGGTGGCATGGGCCTAGTTGTTCTGTAGCATGTGAGATTGTCGTTCCCAGACCAGGGATTGAACCTGCAGCCCCTGCACTGCAAGGCGGATTCTTAACCACTGCACCACCAGGGAAGTCCCTTCATCAGTCTTAAGGTCCAAGAAGGCAGGGACCTTTGCTGTCTTACACGTTAGGCTCTCAACCATTTGTTATGAAATAAAGAAAAGAATGAAGGAACCAAGGAAACACCAGACCCTGTCCTGGAGGCAGAAAGGGATCAGAAATGAATAAGCATTGTTCCCCTCCTTGAGAAGGTCCCAGGCTAGTGGGGGGACTAATCCATGTTTGTGTGAGGAAGACTGTCCTAAATGTGTTAATGGGGAGTAAAACATTCATGGGGATACACACAAACAGGAATGTGCCAAGCAGAATCATTCCCAGAAGAGCTGATGTAACAACTTCTCTTTGTGATACAACTTCAGTTCAGTTCAGTTGAGTCGCTCTGTCGTGTCCAACTCTTTGCGACTCCATGAATCATAGCGCGCCAGGCCTCCCTGCCCATCCCCAATTCCTGGAGTTCACCCAAAGCCATGTCCATCGAGTCGGTGATGCCATCCAGCCATCTCACCCTCTGTCATCCCCTTCTTCTCCTGCCCTCAATCTTTCCCAGCATCAGGGTCTTTTCCAGTGAGTCAGCTCTTCGCATCAGGTGGCCAAAGTATTGGAGTTTCAGCCTCAGTGTCAGTCCTTACAATGATCACCCAGGGCTGATCTGCTTTAGAATGGACTGGTTGGATCTCCTTGCAGTCCAAGGGAAGCTCAAGAGTCTTCTCCAACACCACAGTTAAAAAGCATCAATTCTTCAGCGCTCAGCTTTCTTTATAGTCCAACTCTCACATCCATACATGACCACTGGAAAAACCATAGCCTTGACTAGACAGACCTTTGTTGGCAAAGTAATGTCTCTGCTTTTTAATATGCTGTCTAGGTTGGTCATAACTTACCTTCCAAGGAGTAAGCATCTTTTAATTTCATGGCTGCAGTCTCCATCTGCACTGATTTTGGAGCCCAGAAAAATAAAGTCAGCCACTGTTTCCACTGTTTCCCCATCTATCTGCCATGAAGTGATGATGGGACCAGATGCCATGATCTTAGTTTCCTGAATGTTGAGCTTTAAGCCAATTTTTTCACTCTCCTCTTTCACTTTCATCAAGAAGCTCTTTAATTCTTCTTCACTTTCTGCCATAAGGGTGGTGTCATCTGCATATCTGAGGTTATTGATATTTCTCCCGGCAATCTTGATTCCAGCTTGTGCTTCCTCTAGCCCAGCGTTTCTCATGATGTACTCTGCATAGAAGTTAAATAAGCAGGGTGACAATATGCAGCCTTGACGTACTCCTTTTCCTATTTGGAACCAGTCTGCTGTTCCATGTCCAGTTCTAATTGTTGCTTCCTGACCTGCATACAGGTTTCTCAAGAGGTAGGTCAGGTGGTCTGATATTCCCATCTCTTTCAGAATTTTCCATGGTTTATTGTGATCCACACAGTCAAAGGCTTTGGCATAGTCAATAAAGCAGAAATAGATGTTTTTCTGGAACTCTTTTGCTTTTTCGATGATCCATTGGGTGTTGGCAAAAGCATTTAACTTACGTAAAATATCCAGGTATGTCCTAACTCCCGAGAGATGGGCAAACTGCTCCTGGAAGAGTTCAGTGACTTGCCTGAAGCCACGCAGGCAGTCACAGTGGCCTGAGTGCACAGCTCACTCACTTTGGAACTCAGTCCTCATACTTTAGGAATTGGGTTTTAATGTTGTGAAGGTCTTCCTTTAGATTCCTCTAGATGTGAGACTTTGGGCAAGTTACTTTACTTTCTTAAGCCTTGTTTTTCTAATCTGCAAGGTGGGAATAATGACTTTCATAACCTGTGTGGTGCTTGGTTTATAGTGAAGGATCTATAGGCGTTTGTTGAGTGAATGTGTTCACTCACCAAATGCGTGTGCGATGCGTGGTCTGAAATGTGAGGAGACTTAAAAGCATGCCATTTGAGGGTTGGAGGAGAAACTGAGGGTGATTTTATCCCTTCCCACTCTCACTTTCTATGATCCTGTGAGACTTAAGCACTGGCCTCAACCACATTGTTCGAATGTATTGTTTGCACACCAACTAAAGTGAACCAACTTGGGCTTGGTTAGCTTTCTATTTACATGTATCTTTACTGCTACTTTTCTGATGACCAAGTGATACATCCTCCTTGTAAAAAATTTAAATTACAGAAAGATATAATGAGAGAAATTAGAATGCAGACAGGTTTAGGCACGGTGGGTATAAGATGCTGACAGATTGTTATTCCTTGGGAGGTGGGAATGGGGCACAGGACAGGGAGCAAAAAAAAAAAATTCTTCCTGCGTAAAGGTCTCTCCTACTGGCCTTGCCATGGTTCCTGGGAATGCTGTTCAGAGTCCTGCTTCTGACTACAGCATTGAAAAGTTCAACTGCAGCTAAGGGCTGGGGAGAAGGAGAAGGTGAGAGTTGTCTAGGTGGGGCTTTCCTTGGAATGCCATGAAGAATGAGATGGAACCTGTAGAATTTTCTATGGCTTATGAAGAGTTGGCCCAGATGTCCATTGCTGGAAACACCTTGTAGCTATGTCTTCATCCTTTTTTCTCTCTCTTAGCATTCAGTAGAGTCTTTTTTGAAAATTCCTGCTATATATATATATATATAGGCACAGAAGAAAGCAAAGCAAAAAGCAAGGAGAAAAGGTGAAGATTTCTTATTTAGTTTTTTATATTCTCCATTAAAAAATTTATTTTTTTCTTCTTTGGCTGTGTCAGGGCTCAGCTGTGGTACCCCAGATCTTCTTTGCCACACAGATTCTCTAGCTGTGGCACACAGACTTCAGTAGTTGTGATGCGTGGGCTTAGTTGCTACTTAGCATGCAAGATCTTAGTTCCGACCAGGGTTCGAACCTGCATCACCTGCATCGGAGGGCAGATTCTTAACCATTGGACCACCAAAGCAGTCCTCAGTACTCTCCATTTTTAATTCAGGTACTAAGTATATAATTATAATTATGAGATCCTGCTACACCTGTAATTCTGCAGCTTTTGTTTGTTTAACAATATCTGGTAGACACGTTTTATTGGTTATTCATGAAAATCTCCTCCATTCCTTTTACCAAATGAGCTTCTCGTGGTCAGGACTGTTACTTCCAGTCCACATGCCAGCACATGAGAGGCCTTCCCGGGAGGTCCTGCTGGAATAGTAATAGCAGCCTCCGTATCCTGCCATGAACTAGATGCCAGGCTCTGAACTCAGCTCTTTCACACGTTATGCCATTTGATCCTCACAGCCCTTGTGCCACTGTATGAAATAGGTACTGTTATTATTCACATTTTTCAGACGAGAAACTGAGATGCAGACACTTGAAAGCCCAAGGTCACACAACTGGTAAGTGGTGGAACTGAGATTTGAATCCTGATCTGTCCTGTGCCAAGGCTCAAATGAATGAATAAGTGGCTGATGGGGTCATGGGTCCCGGAGAGAAAGTTCTATCTTCAGAACCTCCCCTGTATGTCCCGGGTTCTCTCTTCCAAGTGTCTGCAATGCTTGGAATCAGCACATAGGAGGCACTCAGTCAAGGCCCTTTCTTTGCTGGCAGCAATCCTGTGGCTGTGCCTTCCTTTCATGGGAAGTGGCATTTTTGAATCTCTTATTCTAAAAATAAGCTGCAATTTGTTAGGAGCCCTTGAGGACCAGCCCAGGCAATTCAGAACAGCCATTTGCCTGTCAGTCTCACAGGAAATTAATCAGAACCCCAAAGCCTTTTCCCTCTTCCCACAGGCCAGCACTCTGGAAACGCCCAGTGCCTTGCTACAGTTCTGCTAGAAGACTGTCGGGGGTGTCAAGGGCAGTTTAGCACAGATCCATCTCTCTGTAAGGAAAATGAGAGGAGAGAGGCCTGAGGGAGGACCGGGTCAGCTCTGCTGCCAAAGATGAGAACTCGGAGTCCACAACCTGGATGGGTGCTGAGTGACAGAGACACCCCTTGGTATCAGCTGTGACTGTGCAGAATCCACGTGGGGTCTAGAAACTGGAGTTCCTATCCCAATGGCCATGCTGGGCAAGGCCCCTCTCAGAGAGTCTATTTCTTTCTCAGCTCCTTAAAGTCTCCCACTATGAAATGATTGGGTGTATCATTACTAGGGATGCTATCTGGTGTTAGGAACTAGAAACAGTATTGCTGATAATAATAATAAATACAAATGGCAGCTACATCATTTGTGGAGCACCGTGATTGGCGCTTCCCACACAGTGTCTTCTATGATTTTAAAACAAACGCCACAGTGACTGTCTTAATGTGCCCATTTGACAGATGAGGAGAATGGGTTTCAAAGAGTGGTAGTACGGACCAGAACATGGATATATCATCCCAAGGTTTTCTGACATCAGAACCTGAGCTCCACAAACTTATGTGTGGGTTCTGACCTCAAGGAAGTGAGGAAGTGCTAAGAAACAAAGGGGAGGTCAGTTTGACACAAGTTAAAATGTGTTTGTGCCCACGTGAGAGTTAACACAATGCCGTGGGTATTCAGGGAAGGGAGAGTCAGCTTCTGGCTGGGGGAAACTAGGAGGAGTTGTAAACTGAGATGAGACAGTAAGGGCAGAGCATGAGCAATGGGCAGATGTGGGAAAGCAGTGGGTGTGCTAGGGGAAGTTTGGATAAACTCTGTGTGTGTGTGTGTGTGTGTGTGTGTGTATGTGTGTGTGTAAAGGTAGGAAGAGATCAGACCAGGCCAGGCATTTGGCCTTTTTTCCATAGGCAATAAGGAGCTTACACAAGCAATGTCTCAAGAGACCAGCTATGCTGCTGCAGTCGGAGAGGAAGCGGGCCTCCGTGCATCTGTGTCCCGGCTTGTGAATGCAACTCTGTGCCAGTACGTGGGAGGGCACCAGCCAGGAGAGCCTCTAGTGCTGTGTCCTGTACCATGCTGGGGCTGGGTTTTGAACTCCCTTCAAAGGCCCCCCTCCCCACTTCTCTGGGCCCCCAAGGTGCTTTGCACATAGTATAGTTCCACAGGAAAATGTCACAGTATTATTGGAGGGCCCTTTGAGACCATCTGGTCATGGCCCCCTCCCATTTTAAAGACAACAGGAGGGAATGTAGACCGTAAAGGACTTCCCCAGGATCACGCAAGGAATTAATAGCGGAGGTGGGGACTGGAACCCACCATGCCTTCTGAGTTCAAGCTGAGTTCCTTTTCTACATTTTGCTGAGTAATAGAAATAGTATTTGTTGAGAGATTACTCCATACCAGGCTCTGGGCTAAATACCTTTACATGGATTATCTCATTTAATCCCACAATCCTCTGAGAATGCCCCTCTTGAAAACAAGTCTTGTCTTCCATTTCGATTTGCCACCGCGCCTAGCACAGGCGCTGGGCACTCTAGCTAGACCGGCAGTAAAAACTTGGAATAGTTCAAGTCCTAGAGAGGGGGGAAAAGGCAAGACAAAGGGGGCGGGACCGTCGATCAACCCCGCCCCTCAACGAAGACACGCCTCCCAGGACTCGGACGTCACCAGATAGCCCCGCCCCTCATTGTCAGTCCCGGGAGCCGGAGGAGGCGCCGGCCGCCGGGAGCTGAGCGCCGGAGTCCGTGGCGGGCGGGATCGCGGGCTGGAGCCGCTGAGGTGAGGAGTCCGCGGGGAAGTGGCGGGAGGGCGGCGCGGGAGGCCGGGCGGCCGGGCTGTCGGGAGGAGAGAGGAGAGCGCTCAGAGGGGGCGGCCTGCCACGCCGAAGGGGGTCGGGGCACCCAGGGGTGACCGGGCAGAACCGGCGGGCGCACCCCGGCGAGGGCGGGCGGGAGTGAGGTGTGTGAAGTTGAAGGGGGTAGAGTTTGAGCGGCATTTCGGAGAAAGAGCTCCGAAGGGGACATCTCTGGAGCCAGACCTTGAGAATTCTTTTGGAGTTGAGAGATTCTTTTTCTCCTTTGGAGGGTGGGTGGTGGTGGGGGGAGGGAAGGTTCTGAGAGACTTCTTGGTGGGAGAGCGAGAATCTGAGGTTAAAAAAAATGTTCGGGGCCAAGAGCTGAGGGGAACGTGTTTGAGGGGGCAGAGGAGGAGTTTTGGGGTCGAGTTTGGGAGTTGTGTGTGGGGGGGTGGTGGGGGGGGAGACGCGCGGGGCGCAGGGGCCCGGTGGGGGGCGGGGAGCGGCTCGGCCGGGAGGGGTGGTTGGGGGAGCCGGGACCGCCGGGGAGGGGGGCTGCGCGGGGCCCGCGGGCACCCGGAGAGGAAGGAAGTGATCTTACAGGAAGAGCCCGGGAGCTCCCGAGGAGGAGGAGGAGGAGAGGAGGAGGAGGAGGAGAGATTTGGGAGCGCGCGGGCCGGCTTGCGGGCAGGGCTGCTGGGCCCGGCGGCGGGGGCGGGGGCGCGGGCCGGGCGGGGGAAGGGCTCCGCCGCAGCCGTCGGTCGGCCGGCAGCTCCGGCCCCGCGCGCCCCGGCCCGATGCTGCTCTCGCGGCCAGACCGCTGGGCCGGGAAGGAATTCGAGGCATTCGCTTTGTTTAAGTTGCCAGTAGACAGTCCTCAGGACTAATTAATGGTGGAATCTGCTGGGGGACGCGGGCTAGCCGGGCCGGGGCCGCCCCTCGCCCGCCCGCCCGCCGGCCGGCCGCCGCGGTGAACTTTCCGCAGCGCGCGCGGCCCGCCTCTCCGCGCACTGCACCCCCAGCTCCGCGCGGGGCGGGGAAGGAGCCATGGTTTCCCGGAGCGCAGGAATGAAGTGCGGTTTCTGGGGCCGGTGGCCTCGGGCGGCGAAGGCTGCTGAAGGAAGCTCGGCGTCCCCGGGGCGGCCGGGCTGGGGGTGTTCGGAGCCGGGAGTAGAGAGCTCCCTGGGATGCCTGCGGTTTCTGTTAATAACCTTGGAGGAGGCTCTGCAAGCGAGAAAGACCATTTTGCTTTGGAGCATCTGTTTCTTCATCGCGTCAGCCCCTTTCCTTACGCTGCAGAGCTTGTTGTGGCTTGTTTCGGAAATGCCGAGACCAGTGCTCACACTTGAAGGGTGGGAGAGGGGAAGAGAATAGGCAGCGCCCCCCCACCCTCTTCCAAAAAAAAAAAAGGAAAAAAAAATTCCCTGCAGTGTGATCTCCAGAAAGCCAGAGAGACTGCAGATACCCCGTCGCACCTCCACTGACTTGAATGACCTTGAATGAAAGGAATTGTGCCTCTAGTGCGTTATCTGTCGAAGAAGGAGAAAATACTCTCTGGACCTCCCTGCCTTTTAGGGAATATTTCGAGAGGTGGGGTTTGTTCAGGGCATTTTACAGACTGCTGCACTTATGGCCTAAGGAGTTGGACTGGCGTCAGAGCCGGGGGAATTCAGATCGCCTGTTAAGATTTTACTACCTAAGATTAGGGAGGGAGGCGTTTGGTTTTTAGGGGGGTGTTTCCCTTCGGAGGATCTGTACAGTATGTTCCAGACGGTTTTCTGTTACTTTGTGTGCAGCCTTGGTGGCATTCATGTGGTTAAAATGAATAACCCCCATTGAAAAAATTCTTTTCTTGTTAGAAATAATTATTTTGCTCAGAATTCCCCTTGGGGCAGATGAAGGTTTTGCTCAATTTACTCAGAAGAATTTTCCAGGTTTCTAAAATTAAATCACTTCTAAACATAGTAACTGAAGTTTGAAGAACTGGAAATGGTGGGATGGGAAGGAAGTTGATGTGGAGTATGAACAAGGCAGAAAATAGGAATTGTAAATTAACTTTGATTAATAGATATTTTCTTATTCTTAAATAATTGAAGACCAAGAAAAGGAACTAATCATGTCGTGCCCAGTAATTGTACTGGGTGGTATTGGTCTCCTGTAGTCTTCAGAGCAATGCTGTGAGATGGTAGTTGGCATCCCTGTTTCACAGATGAGCAAACTGAAGCTGACTTTGCTAAGTGTATGCATGTAACTAGTAAGAAGTGAGGCTGGAATTCAAACCCAAGTTTGTTTCTAAGGTCCACTGTGCATATTGAGTTGGGAGCCAGGAGGCCTAGTTTCTAGGCCTTTGAGTCAGCTACTGGGTCACCATGGATCCTAGAATGAGTCAATTAAGTCTGTTCCCTGATAATACTGTCTTCTGGTAATGTTGTCAATAAGTTTTGAGATACTTCTTTTTTTTTTTTTTTTTGATAGATAAACATAAGGCTGTGGTGGTGATCTATGCAGTAGGTGCTTAATTTTTTTCTTGTGATCAAAGGGTTTATATTAAAATAAATAGCATAGATTTCACTGATGTGATGGAAGATGATGGATAGCTAATGGTCCCGCTGTAGAGGCCATCATTAAGGTGACATTCATAATAAAAAATGGAACCATTTTTCATGGAACATGACTTTTGAGGACAGTATTAGTTTATGAGTAGAGCATACACATTACATACAGGTAGGACCCAGATAGTCAAGCTGAAAGATGTGATATAAACTCTGATGCACTTAGTAGATGCTCAGTAAATATTTGCTGGATGAGTGAATGCATGCATTCTCTTGTAAAAAAAAATCAGCTTTATTGAGGTATAATTTACATACAATAAGATTCACCAGTTTGAAATGTACAGTTTAATGAGCTTTGATAAACACATGCAGTTGCGTAGTCACCACAACTGCCTTTGTTTGTTTAAACGGTGTGTTATCTCTTAGCTATTGGTTAGCAGAGTGATCATTTGGGAATGCTGTGAAGTTTCTATGTTTAGAATCAATACTGGTGAGATCAGAGTGAATACTAGAGAGTCAGTGTGCCAACTTTGTAGGAAACAGCAGGAACTATAAGTGTTCAATGGTGAGGTGCATGAGAAGAGTGAGGGGTAGACATGGGGACCCTTGTCAGATCAGCAGAAAGATAAATTCATGAGGAACCAGGTTTTCATTACTTTTTAGGACAGGGATACACTGTGGGGAAAATAAAAATTACCTGAAAATTTGTTAATGACATGAACATTTATTTTTGGATCTTTTTGGAAATGGTAGCTCTTGAAATATGAAACTTAGCATCTTTGGCTATACTTCAGGAGTACCTTACACATTATGGTTGTTCAAATAATTCTGAAGGGTGGGGATGCCATAAAATGATTAAAGGCCTTGCCCTTCCACCTGCGATAGAATATCCTTAGTGTTAATCTCTAACTTGCTTTAGCTAATATTCCACAGAGGGAATACATTAGGTAGGAACTGCATCTTGCTGGGGAAACATAGATTGTCTTTTCTTCTCTTAATTTCTCAAGTCACTGCACCTGTCCCAGTCTGCTTTAGGACAAGTCGCTGTCTTAGAAAATGCTTGAAACCACTTTATCTGAACTGCTAGAAGACACATGTTTGTCTTTGACCCCTCATATTATTATTTTTTTTTCCCACTGCACGGCATGGGAATGCAGGGTGTTAGTTCCCCAGCCAGGGATTGAACCTGTGCCCCCTGCAGTGGTAGAGCAGAGTCTTAACCACTGCACTGCCAGGGAAGTTCCTTTCTTGTTTTTCCTTATCCATGCTGTTTCTGTATGTTGACTGTTATATAATTCTCTTCTCCCACCTTTGAATCTTGATAGTGGAAACCGACTTGACCCTCCATATACCAGTACTGCTGCTGCTTAGCCACTCAGCCATATACCATTAGGAGATGATAAATTAAAATACCAGTCTACCAACTCAACATTTTAGGTGGTGATAGAAAATAATAACTATGAGGTAGCCATTATCCTCTTTGTCCATGAGGGAGGTGAGCTCAGAGCAGTTACTGCCAGAGCTGGTGAGGGGCAGACTTGATTTCAGCTCAGATATGATTGATGCTCAAGTTTAGAATCTTTCTGTTTCATCACACTGTTGTTTTGGAGTTGGGACAGCAAGAGAAGAGCTTGAAAATGCCATATAAAAATATAAGTTAAAAGATAACAAGCATTGCTAAACTTTTTAGGCATTGCTATTTTCATCTATTCTTTTTTTAATTTCTAGAGGTACCTCCTTACATTCTAAGGAATTTATAGCTTATCTTTTATTGTATAACTCCCTTTCTAGACCTAACTTATTCTTTATGAACATGGTACTTTGTATTCACTGGTTGCTTGACTCACCCTTTCCTCTATATTCTATGTTTCTGGAAACTTCCACCAGGTTAATTTGTCAGTCAAGTCCTCCCTATTTGCATGTGCTCCTCTGTTGCCATTTTATCTGGACAGAGTAATATTTTTAAAACATGTTACTAAAAACTTGCCAAAAAAATTGAAACATTATTACAAGTTTTTATTGAAGTATGTAGTATTTATATGCAGGAAAGTACATATAAGAGTACAACTTGATATTTTTCACAAACTGAATATTCTCATGTAACCAGCACCCAGATCAAGAAACAATGTTACCGGGACCTGGACCTAGAAGAAGCCCCTGTTGAGTTTCCTTCAGGTTCTTGCAGCCCTTCCACCCACCAAGGGTAATCACCATCCTGACTTCTATTAGATGCATTTTTGTACTTCTGTGAAAATGGAATCATACAGCATATATACCCTTTTGAGTCTGCCTCCTTTTATTCAGCAGTGTGTGAGTATGTAGAAACTTTTATTTATTTGGCTGTTCTGGGTCTTCATTGTTGCTCAAGGGCTTTCTGTAGTTGGGGTGAGCGGGGGTTACTCTCTAGTTGTGGTGTGTGGGTTTCTCATTGCAGTGGTTTCTCTTGTTGCAGACCACAGGCGTTTGAGCACATGGGCTTCAGTAGTTGTGGCACGTGGGCTCAGTAGTTGTGGGGAACAGGCTTAGTTGCCCCTCAGCATGTGAAATCTTCCTGGACTAGGGATCGAACCCATGTCCCCTGTGTTGGCCAGCGGATTCTTAACCACTGGCACACAAGAGAAGTCCTGCAGAAACTTTTAATGGTTTTAACTTTCTTTGAGACTTAAATAAAATCCAAATTCGAACTCTGTCTTGGCCTGTAATGCTTTGTGTAACCTGGCCCCTGAGTACCACTTCATCTTATGTTAGTTTCATGATCCGTTATGCTTCTCTCACACTAACTGCTTATTTATTTTTAAACACAAGTTCTTTTCCTGTCTCAGGGCCTTTGTACATGTGGTTCTTTCTTGAACACTCTCTCCTCTGCACTTTGCCTGGCTGCCTCCTTCCAGCCTCAGCTTATGATTCAGAGATGCTTTTCCTTTATCATCTTATCTTGCTAGTCCTTTCCCGTTATTCCCTGTTACTGGCGTCTGTTGCCTCCCTTTATAACACCTGTTACAATTATAATGATATATCTGCTTGCCTGATTATTATCTGTCTTTCCCAGTAGACTTCACAGGGGCAGGAAACTCATCTGCTTTGATCATCTAGTACGTAACACAGTGACTGACATGTAGTAGGTATTTAATAAATATTTAATGACCATATTCACAATTTAGCACATTTATTTCCACTATCTTTTGTCCTTTTCTCTCTTTTGCTGTTTAATTATTTCATTTTTTCCATCCTTCAGGGCTCAGCTCAGTTCCTCATCTTTGAAGTCTGTCCTGACTTTGCAGTAGTGTTTCTTCTCTAAAATTTTGATGTTTATTGCTGATACTCCTCAAGTTCTTGGTTAAGTCACACTAGCTTGTATCTCCTTAGTCAGGTCAGAAGCTTCTCACTTTCTCAAAAATCTTGTGGCTTGTAATGTTCATACCTTTCGTGTTCTTGGTTAATTTGATTAGTTCGTATCTTAATTAATTAATTTGATCAGAAGGTTCTTGATCAGAAGCTGGGTTTGTCTTAACTGGTACTCACCTCAATTCCTTTCACTGAGTTTTGCACATACTAGACCCTCAGTAGAGTTTTAGATGATTGATCATAGTGATGCTTATGTATAGGTAACAGTTTAATTTCTTAGGCTTATTAACATTTTAATGAGAATTCTGCTTAGTGTTTTCTCTAATCGAAAGGCTGAGATGCCCCAGTTGCTTCAGGTGAGAAGGTACAGGAGTCTGTTCGTGGTGCAGCTACTTCTTTGGAATCTCACTGGCAAAGAACTGTACAGTTTCTTCCTGGAATGACCCTTAATCAAGTGTTTGTCTAATGCTCAGATTAAGCTCTTAACTGAAATGAGATACTGGGTATACACCTCATTTGAATTACTTTGTTGAATAACATTTTATTTTGATATCAACAAAGAAAAATTTAAGTCACTTAAATCTGTTTAAAGCCACCTTCTCTGACTTGCCAATAAGCTCTCTCAGTAGTTATTCTTTTTTATTAAAGGTAGAAAAATGTGGGACTTCCTTGTTGGTCCGGTGGTTAAGATGCTTCCAATTCAAGGGGATCCCACATGCTTCCCAGTGTGGCCAAAAAAAGAAAAGAAAAAAGGTAGAAGAATGTATGTATGCATTTCCTATGTGTTTAAGCCAATTTAAGTGCAAATTTGAATTAGTAGTAACTGGGAGAATTTAACTTAATATAAGTGTAACGCAATTGTGTGATAAATATAAATCTGTTTTAAGAGATACCTACTATGTATTCTGAGTTTCTTTTCTTCTATTTTGGCTGGCTGTGCGGCTTTGGGGATTGACTAGGGATTGAGCTCGGGCCCTCAGCAGTGAAAGCACAGTCCTAAACCTGCTGGACTGCTTGGGAATTCCTGATACTATGTGTTTTAAAGCAGAGAACATTTGACTTTTCTCATGGAACTATATCAGAAGATTATAGGGTAGCTTAATAATTGTTTTTATGGAGTTATTGGACAGAGGTGTTTATGAAGTTTCTGAGGCAATGCAGTAATTTTTTTAGCTTTCATAATCTTCTCACTGTTACATTATTCTTTAGCAATTTAGGAATTTTTTATGAAATCAGTCTATTGGTTTTTAGCTTTTATTCCAATTAGGTCAAGATAATAAGTATAGGTGAAATGCATTTACATTTATCCATACTTCAAAACAGTAGTAAACTTCAGAAGTTTCTTTTGAAGTGTGAAGAAGCAAATGATAAGCTGTGGTGAATTCATGAAAAAAAATTTTTTTTCAGAATATATTACAAAGTTAGTATATATTCAACCTAATCTCCTACACTTTACACATTTACTGTAGAATTGTTTGTAACATTGGCTTCTAAGCATCATGAGATCTTGAAGTACATTTCTGAATCATTAGACTTTATTCAAATAAAGCTTTATTAATGTGGTTTATTGTTTTCTGATTCTTTGACAGATTATTCATTTGTGTCTTATTTTCATACTTTGACTGTTTTGGTTAAATAGCACCTTACCCTATAATAAGATTATGTAAAGCTCTTATGATTCCAGTTCTGTAGCCTCAGAAAGCCTTCATTTCCCCATTTTTAAGATAGAGTGGTTGTGAGGATTAAATAATTTAATGTATAAAAGTCTTTCCTGGTGGCTCAGTGGTAAGGAATCCTCCTGCCAATGCAGGAGACATGGGTTTGATCCAGACCTGTGGGTTGGAAATATCCCTGGAGAAGGAGATAGCAACCCACTCCAGAATTCTTGCCTGGAAAATCCCATGGATAGAGGCTCCTGGTGGGCTGCAGTCCATGGGGTTGCAAAAGAGTTGAACACAGACTTAGTGACTAAACAAAACAAATGGATAAAAACACTTAGATCATAATGTTAGGGTGGGTCCCTGGTGGCTAAGATGGTAAAGAATCTGCCTGCAGTACAGGAGACCTGAGTTTGATCCCTGGGTTGGGAAGATCCCCTGAAGAACGGAATGGCAACCCACTCCAGTATTCTTGCCTGGAGAATTCCGTGGACAGAGGAGCCTGGTGGACTACAGTCCATGGAGTCACAAAGAGTCAGACACCACTGAGGCAACTTAACACGCATGCAGTTTACCCAAACTGGTGTGAACCAAATAAAATTTTCAAGAGAAATGGATGTTAATAACCTTATTAAATGCTGTTCCCTCAGAGGCACTCAAGGGAGCAAATATGGAAGCATGATAGTTTAATGGTTCAAATTGAAAGCCTTTAGTCATTATCCACAGTACTATTTTCCTGCTTTACATAGATTCAGTACTAATTCAGATTTCTAGTTTTGTTACTATGTAGTTTTTTTTTAAATGTTAATTTTTATTTATTTGTTTGGCTGCACTGGGTCTTAGCTGTGGCATGTGGGATCTAGTTCCCTGATCAGAGATTGAACCTGGACTCCCTGCATTGGGAGCATGGAGTCTTAGCCACTGGACCATCAGGAAGTCCGTCTGAAGGGTATGTGTAAGGGAATATGACTGCTTTTTAAAAAACAGCTTCCAAAATGAATATTTTAATGAGATTTCCAAACTGAAATATTTGGTATACTTCTTTTGAACGTATCTATAGAACATATTTCATGTTCTTAATCCTATTAAGTCTTCGTTTGGGGGAATTATACTTAATTTTTGGAGATAAGTCTGGTGAATGAAGTGAGTAATCAACATTATGTTGGTCATAAATGAGATGTAATTCTCAAGGTGGAGACTAGGATTTTTTTGTGTGTATGAGGCTTGTCTTTAAGAATCTTAGAAATGAAGTTTCAAAAAGGTTTTGAGCCTTGGTGGCATTGTTGAAAGCAAAACTTGCTTCCCAAGATAACTTGTATAACACTATTCATTTTTACCCTCTAAAAATAAAAATAATTACATGAACTTATTTAACTTGTATTATGATTGAGTGGAAACTCTCTCTAATGAAAGCATTATCTTGTATTAATATTAACATGGTTTTATTTGTAGCCTTTTAAAAATTAATCTTTTTTTTTTTTTACTAAAAAAGAAAGTTTTTGAAAAGGGGGAAAAGGAACATTTTTTAGTGTGCTGAGAGTCAAATCTATATGGGAACAGATTTGAAATTACTTACAATAAAAAATGAAAGAGATGGGAATACCAGACCACCTGACCTGCCTCTTGAGAAACCTATATGCAGGTCAGGAAGCAACAGTTAGAACTGGACATGGAACAGCAGACTGGTTTCAAATAGGAAAAGGAGTATGTCGAGGCTGTATATTGTCACCCTGCTTATTTAACTTATATGCAGAGTACATCATGAGAAATGCTGGGCTGGAAGAAGCACAAGCTGGAATCAATATTACCATGGGAAATATCAGTAACCTCAGATATGCAGATGACACCACCCTTATGGCAGAAAGTGAAGAGGAACTAAAAAGCCTCTTGATGAATGTGAAAAAGGAGGGTGAAAAAGTTGGCTTAAAGCTCACTATTCAGAAAACGAAGATCATGACATCTGGTCCCATCACTTCATGGGAAATAGATGGGGAAACAGTGGAAACAGTGTCAGACTTTAATTTTTTGGGCTCCAAATCACTGCAGATGGTGATTGCAGCCATGAAATTAAAAGACGCTTACTCTTTGGAAGGAAAGTTATGACCAACCTAGATATCATATTCAAAAGCAGGGACATTACTTTGCCAACAAAGGTCCGTCTAGTCAAGGCTATGGTTTTTCCTGTGGTCATGTATGGATGTGAGAGTTGGACTGTGAAGAAAGCTGAGCGCTGAAGAATTGATGCTTTTGAACTGTGGTGTTGGAGAAGGCTCTTGAGAGTCCCTTGGACTGCAGGGAGATCCAACCAGTCCATTCTGAAGGAGATCAGTCCTGGGTGTTCTTTGGAAGGACTGATGCTGAAGCTGAAACTCCAGTACTTTGGCCACCTCAGGTAAGGAGTTGACTCATTAGAAAAGACTCTGATGCTGGGAGGGATTGGGGTCAGGAGGAGAAGGGGACAACAGAGGATGAGATGGCTGGATGGCATCACCAACTGGATGGACATGAGTTTGGGTGAACTCCGGGAGTTGGTGATGGACAGGGAGGCCTGGCGTGCTGATATTCATGGGGTCGCAAAGAGTCGGACACGACTGAGTGACTGAACTGAAACAATAAAGAGAAAGGTATTTTCCCACTTACCAAGGCATTATTTGTATAGACTTTCTGCAGAGGCTAAAGAGTTCAGATAGAAAAATGACAGCATTTTCCTGTTTTTAAACATGAAATCTCTACTTTCATCCAGTTTCAAGCATTTAACTGGAAAAGTTTAATGCTGAACAAGATAATAGAAGCAGTTTTGGCTCTTTAAACCTTGAAACAGATTTATCACAAATACACTGTCTATTTCTAATTATGTGGGATAATTTATCTGGTGTAGGCAATCTGAGTGATTTATATCTAATATCAATGAATCAGCAGCTATTTAAGTCTTATACTTGAAAATTTTTCTAGGGATTTTTTCTTACTGAGGACTAATAATAAAACCTTGCATTTACTGACTGTGTTCCAGCCACTGTACTTAAGTGCTTTTTATATCTTTATTTAATCTTCCTCTTAACCCTTTGGGGGTAGATACTGTTAATTATCCCCATTTAATAGATGAAAAAGCCTTAAGATATGGGCTCAGTTTGCCCAAAGTCAACACAACTGGTAAATGCCAAGCTAGGTTTTGACTCTGTCTTTGCTCTTGAAAATTACATTACTCAAACGAGAAGACGAGATGATTTTATGAACTGTGTGTATTTAAGATCTTTATTACCTGAGTAAATGAGGTCAGCTTTGGCTTATGTTCCTTAGGATAGGAAGAATACCATTTTTAGGTCTTGATAAACTTAAAGATTACAGTAAGTGTCTTTAACTGTCATAACTTACAGTAAATGTCTTTAACATGAAAGACTGTTACGGAATATATATAAGCTAATTGAAGACAGAAGATATAACAAATGTAGTCGGGCTGTTTGTGTAACAAAGTAATGAACCCTGGTAAGTTTATGTCAGGAATACCAATTTTTAATACTTTCTACCACAGCTATCCTGGAGTGCAGTATGGGATGGTTTTAATATAATTTGATAAAATTATGTACTTCTTAACATTTGCTAAATTTCTTTTGGAGTAGGAACTTGAGGACTGGTGATTATGTTAGACTTTTGTTTTTAAGTCTCCATCCCAAGGATCTTATAGTAGTATGTTGGAAAACTAGATGGGTGGGTAGTGAGGCAGTTAATGGAACAAGGGGAAATAAGAAGGAAACAGGGATAAAATTTCAGATTGTAAAGAGAGGTGAGAGGGGTGGGATCTGAGCAGAAATATTGGAGGATAGTAGTTGTTCACTAAGTAGGTACAATCCCCAGGGATGCAGAGAACCTTTAGAGAAGAGGAATGGAGAGGAGACAAGGAACACAGGTTTCAGTTACATTTTTGGTCAGTTTCACATTAAATTTTAAAGTCAGGAATTTTGTGAATTTTATTCATTTTATAGTTCTGGTGTTATATTTGATCCAGGCCTAATTAATGTGGAGAAAACAAAAAGACAAAGGAAGTGCAGTATATAGCCTGTGTTCTTAAGGAATTTAAAATTCTCATTGGGCAGACAGTACGTAGTTTTTAAAAAATGGTTCTGCAAGTCTTGGAGCATATATAAATGCCAAAATGGGGGTTGTAGACTTGTGGTTCCAAAGCTTGGGTTTCATAAAACCAGTCATATTTCAAAAGAGGTTTTTGTTTTCCAAGTAAGGACATGAAAATGGAAAACAGTTTTCTCATCTAATACCACCATTTTGTATTAGATGAGTTTTTTGTATTGAATAATTTAGCCTCATGAAAAGTTTACTTTGGTGGGTTTTGTGTGTGTGTGTGTCTGTGTGTGAAAATGCCGTTGGATCTGTTGTACAACAGCACTGCTCTAGGAGGTCTGTTATGCTACTAACATATCAAAATGATAGGTCTTAGTTTACTGAGATGAGTCTGGGCTGAAGTGGTCAGTGAGCTTCATGGAAGCAGTTAGACTGGAGTTTACAGTGATGGAAGGGCTTTCCTGATAGCTCAGTTGGTAAAGAATCCTCCTGCAATGCAGGAGACCCTGGTTCCATCCCTTGGTCGTTAAGATCCCCTGAGAAGGGATAGGCTACCCACTCCAGTATTCTGGCCTGGAGAATTCCAGATTGCAGAGTCAGACACGACTGAATGACTTTCACTTACAGTGATGGGTGGATAGGATTTGAATAGGCAGAAAGGAAGGGGATAGGTTTCCAGGCCTCAGCAAAGCAAGAGCAAAGATACTGAGATTGGAACAAACTTGTAATATTTATTGTTTGATCCTGTAATAGAGTTTAGATTATGGACTGGGAGGAGATAAGATTAGTGAGGTAATGCTAAGTCAGATTATAAACAGTCTTGAGAATTATACTGAGTAATGTGGACTTGATCTTGCCAACATTTGGGAATCATTGAAAGTTTTGAGTAGGACCATGACTTGATAAGCTTGGAATTATAGGCTGATTAATCAGGAGTGGCTTCCCTTGTGGCCCAGCTGGTAAAGAATCCGCCTGCAATGCGGGAGACCTGGGTTCAGTCCCTGGGTTGGGAAGATCTCCTGGAGAAGGGAAGGGCTACCCACTCCAGTATTCTGTCCTGGAGATTTCCATGGACCGTACAGTCTTTGGGGTGGAAAAGAGTCAGACACAATTGAGCGACTTTCACTTTCATTATGTAGATTGTTAGAAGGGAGGCCAGTTAAGAATTGTTTTAGAAATTCATCTGTGAACACTATTGAGACCTGAATTTTGGGAGTGAAAACTGAAAGAGGGGGATATGTTGGAGAGAAGTTTTGAAGAAGGAAGAGATAGGACTTACTGATGATGTAGAGAAAGAAATAACTCGAAGATTATAGGACTGGTAAAACTGAGGAACATTTGTGATATTAGTTAACTCTTGATGTTGGGGAAAGGGGCAGTATGTAGCCTTTTGCCTCGAATTCTCTGCGGGCTACTTTACATCTCTGTGATTTTACAACTCCATTTATTTGAGATATGTTGAGAATCTCTGATTCTGCCCTGGGGTTGAATTGGAAGGTTTTCTCTATTATGGAAGTAATAATTACTGAGGCTTGGGGGGAAGGTACGTTTCAAAACACTAAGTTCTTAGTTATGGACATTATACCACAAAAATAATATCATCATTAGATTATCAAGTGTGACAGAATTTTTGGAACACATTTTTCCTTTAGAATTTTTTAAAACAGAATTTGTCCTGTGTACATTAGCAGTGTAGCAATAAACTTGTTCACCTTGGATGGCTTAATTTATAATATTAGTTGAAATAGTCTTCCAGTTTCTGTTGTTGCAACAAGTTTTAGTAGAATGTATTACCTGATATTTCTTTAGCATCTGCTGTGTAACAGATACTTGCTGTCTAATTCTTTACAACTACCTCATGAAATATAGGTACTGTTATTCTACTTTATAGAGGGGGAAGCTGAAACTCATAAGGGCTTGAGAAGTATCCCTGGGAGACTGGTAGTGTTAGGACTCTAGATCACCATGACAAAAAACACGTGTTTGTTCAGTTCAGTTCACTGAACTGTTCACTCAGTTGTGTCCGACTCTTTGTGACCCCATGGGCTGCAGCACACCAGGCCTCCCTGTCCATCACCAACTTCCGGAGTTCACTCAGACTCATGTCCATTTGAGTCAGTGATGCCATCCAGCCATCTCATCTTCTGTCGTCTCCTACTCTCGCTTTCAACCTTTCCCAGCATCAGGGTCTTTTCAGATGAGTCAGTTCTTCGCATCAGGTGGCCAAAGTATTGGAGTTTCAGCATCAGCATCAGTCCTTCCAGTGAATATTCAGGACTGATTTCCTTTAGGATGGACTGGTTGGATCTCTTTGCAGTCCAAGGAACTCTAAGGAGTCTTCTCCAACACCACAGTTCAAAACCATCAATTCTTCAGCACTCAGCTTTCTTCACAGTCCAGCTCTCACATCCATACATGACCGCTGGAAAAACCATAGCTTTGACTTGATGGACCTTTGTTGACAAAGTAATGTCTCTGCTTTTTAATATGCTGTTTGGGTTGGAACTTTTCTTCCAAGGAGCAAGTGTCTTTTAATTTCATGGCTGAAGTCACCGTCTACAGTGATTTTGGAGCCCCCCAAAATAAAGTCTGTCACTGTTTCCACTGTTTCCCCGTCTATTTGCCATGAAGTGATGGGATCAAATGCCAGGATCTTAGTTTTCTGAATGTTGAGCTTTAAGCCAACTTTTTCACTCTCCTCTTTCACTTTCATCAAGAGGCTCTTTAGCTGTTCTTCACTTTCTGCCATAAGTGTGGTGTCATCTGTATATGTGAGGTTATTGATGTTTCTCCTGGCAATCTTAATTCTAGCTTGTGCTTCATCCATTCCAACATCTCTAATGATGTGCTCTGCATATTAGTTAAATAAGCAGGGTGACAGTATACAGCCTTGACATACTCCTTTCCCGATTTGGAACCAGTCTGTTGTTCCATGTCCAGTTCTAGATGTTGCTTCTTGACCTGCATACAGATTTCTCAGGAGGCAGGTCAGGTGGTCTGGTATTCACATCTCTTGAAGAGTTTTCCAGAGTTTGTTGTGGTCCACATAGTGAAAGGCTTTGGCTTAGTCAATAAAGCAGAAGTAGATGTTTTCCTGGAACTCTCTTGCTTTTTCGATGATCCAGTGGATGTTGGCAATTTGATGTCTGGTTCCTCTGCCTTTTCTAAATCCAGCTTGAACATCTGGAAGTTAACGGTTCATATACTGTTGAAGCCTGGCTTGGAGAATTTCGAGCATTACTTTACCAGCATGTGAGATGAGTGCAATTGTACGGTAGTTTGAGCAGTGCCTTTCTTTGGGATTGGAGTGAAAACTAACCTTTTCTAGGCCTGTGGCCACTGCTGAGTTTTCCAAATTTGCTGGCATATTGAGCACAGCAATTTCACAGCATCATCTTTTAGGATTTGAAACGGCTCAACTGGAATTCCATCACCTCCACTAGCTTTGTTCATAGTGATGCTTCCTAAGGCCCACTTGATTTTGCATTTCAGGATGTCTGGCTCTAGGTGAGTGATCATACCATTGTGGGTTGTGAAGATCTTGTTTGTATAGTTTTTCTGACTATTTTTGCCACCTCTTCTTAATATCTTTTGCTTCTGTTAGGTCTTTACCATTTCTGTCCTTTATTGTGCCCATCTTTGCATGAAAAGTTCCGTTGGTGTATCTCATTTTCTTGAAGAGATCTCTAGTCTTTCCCATTCTATTGTTTTCCTCTACATCTTTGCATTGATCACTGAGGAAGGCTTTCTTATTTCTCCTTGCTATTCTTTGGAACTCTGCATTCAGATTCTTCTATTCACAGCTATTTGTAAGGCCTCCGCAGACAACCATTTTGCCTTTTTGCATTTCTTTGTCTTGGGGATGGTCTTGATCCCTGCCTCCTGTACAATGTCACGAACCTCCATCCATAGTTCTTCAGGCACTCTATTAGATCTAATCCCTTGAATCTATTTGTCACTTCCACTCTGTAATCATAAGGGATTTGATTTTTAGGTCATACCTGAATGGTTTAGTGGTTTTCCCTACTTTCTTCAGTTTAAGTCTGAATTTGACAATAAGGAGTTCATGATCTGAGCCACAGTCAGCTCCCCGTCTCGGTTTTGCTGACAGTATAGAGCTTCTCCGTCTTTGGCTATGAGGAATATAATCAATCTGATTTCGGTATTTTGTGTTCTTTATACTGTTCTGTTCTTGAATTAGACCTCTTAAGAATAAAAATAAAGTGTGGGTTGGTTGAGATAATTGATTAGGTGGTAGTTCAGATTAGTGAAGTGCTCCCCAGATTTAACTGTTGTTATCTACCCTTTTCCATCCTGTCTGTGCAGGTGGGGTGGGGTGGAGTCAGCTTAAAAGACCAAATAGGGTCTGTAGCTCTAGTTCTGGTCAATCATACTCACTTATATTTTGGATGATGTTCCTCAGATCCTTTTGTAGAGTGCTTAGCAAATCCTTATTAAGAACAAATGTTCAATTCAGAAAACAAAAAAACCCCAAACTTTTGAGACCGTTCAGCAAATTGCTAATCTTGGCAAATGAAATAAAAGGAAGTTTCAGGGTCCAGCTTCTGGGAAATTGGGGCTGAAGATCATTCTACTTGGAAGTGTAGTTAGTGCCGGAGACACACTGTTGGTGATCCTCAGCTCTTTTTTGGTCTGTTCCTCTCTTCATTCCTCTATCAGCTGCAGCCATAAAATTCTTTAGCTTGCTCTTCTTCATGTTTGCCATTGATAATTACTTCAGAATTCTATTTTTACTGTCTCCTCAACATTATACGTCTAAGTGCTATCCATTTCCACCTCATTTCTGGTGTTCCTTTACGGGCTGCTGCTTCTGGGTCTGGTAAAACCTGTGCACAAATGTGAGCTGAGTCCTAGGCTCTTAATCTTTTCTCCCAGTGTTTCTCCATCTCCTAACCCATAACTGAAAACTCTTCTCTCTGATGAGAAGAGTTACTCCTATTTTTGCTGACTGAATACGGGGATAGGTTAATAGACGTATTTCTGGTTCTTCACTGTCACTTCCAGACCATTGTTTGCCCGTTACTTGTGGCTTTTGAGTTTTCAAAGCCCCTACTGGCTGCCCTCTCCATTTTCGCTGCATCTGTCTGGTAACTTTTAGGGTTGGCATGAGTCGCTTGTCCCCTCCATTCCAGTCCCTAGGGTCCACTTTGTTCAGTACCTCCCTCTTAGCACTTACTCTCTTTTGTATTTTTAGCTTCCCTATTTAAAAACAAACAAACAAACACATGTTTTTTCTGAGTCTTTGCTGCCCTTGGGCTTCCTCTAGCTGTTCGTGGGTGCTCCTCTTCATTGTGGTGTGTGGCCTTCCCACGGCAGAGGCTTCTCCTGTGGAGCATGGGCTCCCGGGCAGGTGTGGGCTCAGTAGTTGTGGCCCATGGTGTACTTGCCCTGTGGCATGTGGAATCTTCCCAGACCAGGGATCAATCCCGTGTCCTCGGCATTGGCAGTTGGATTCTTAACCTCTGGACCACCAGGGAAGTCTGGCTCCACTCTTTATTGAGTCTTTCCTTTCAGATTATAAATACACTGAGGTCTTTGCTATCCTAAAACAAAGAAAAATCTCTTTGCCTGTCTGTCTCTTAGAGTTATTGGGATTTTTTTTCTTTCACTCTGAAACATCTTTAAAAAGGGGGCATTTTGTATGCAGCTTTTTCTTTTATGCTCATTGGCTTATTCTTTAACATCTTTCCTGTCTTGTTTCTGTCCCTAACATTTTATTGTAAAGACCCTTTCAGAAGATCCATGTCCTTGTATTCAGGCATTTTCATAACCTTAATCTCTTGATCCTTAATCTCTCTGCAGTATTTAAGATACTGATCATCTTCCTCCTTGAACCTCTGTTACTTGATTCGGAGTTAAAAAACTGTGTTTGACCCCATCGAGCCTGGTAGGGCAGTTTTACTCAAAACTTGGCCGGTTGTTGAGGACTCTGTTGTTCATCTTGTAGCCTCTACTGACTAGAAGAGAAGAGGTGGAGCAGATTGGCACTGTGCAGCTTACAGAGCTCTGTGCCTCGTGGACTTTTAAATAAATAATTGATTTGACTTGCCAGTCATCCTGTCTCTTTCTCTTTCCCTGATTCTGCTTGCATGTAAAATGGATTCTAGTCTTAACTCTGGTTATACTATAATGCCAGAACAAACATATCTCTTTTAGAGCAGACTTTTTGAAAGAGTGGTATGAATTGAGTTCTCTGGTAAACTCATGTGAGATTTGAAATGCTCCAGAAAATTTGGGAAAATTGAATGAAAATTAATGGAATGAATGAGAAAAATTTTGTCTTCTTTCTTTCTTGAGAATGATTTTCATGAAAAGGTATTTCTAGAAAAACAGATTGGCTTCTATCACAGCAAAAATAACTATACTGAGAATGTCAGTAGAGTTTCTAAGCCCTGCTTACTAAAATTTCCAGGAGCATTTGCTATAGTAACACTGTGCTGTTCTCCGGAGCTTATTAGGATTTTGACCTGACTTTGCCAAGACAGTTTCAGAAAGTTGCAGAAACAGCTGGGAAGGACTAACCTGAGTACCTATGGGTTAGCCTAACACAGTTAGAACTGGACATGGAACAACAGACTGGTTCCAAATAGGAAAAGGAGTACGTCAAGGCTGTATATTGTCACCTTGCTTATTTAACTTCTATGCAGAGTACATCATGAGAAATGCTGGGCTGGAGGAAGCACAAGCTGGAATCAAGATTGCCGGGAGGAAATATCCATAACCTCAGATATGCAGATGACACCACCCTTATGGCAGAAAGTGAAGAGGAACTAAAAAGCCTCTTGATGAAAGTGAAAGAGAAGAGTGATAAAGTTGGCTTAAAGCTCACCATTCAGAAAACGAAGATCATGGCATCTGGTCCCATCACTTCATGGCAAATAGATGGGGAAACAGTGGAAACAGTGTCAGACTTTAATTTTTTGGGATCCAAAATCACTGTAGATGATTGCAGCCATGAAATTAAAAGACGCTTACTCCGTGGAAGGAAAGTTATGATCAACCTAGATAGCATATTCAAAAGCAGGGACATTACTTTGCCAACAAAGGTCCGTCTAGTCAAGGCTATGGTTTTTCCAGTGGTCATGTATGGATATGAGAGTTGGACTGTGAAGAAAGCTGAATGCTGAAGAATTGATGTTTTGAACTGTGGTGTTGGAAAAGACTCTTGAGAGTCCCTTGGACTGCAAGGAGATCCAACCAGTCCATTCTAAAGGAGATCAGTCCTGGGTGTTATTGGAAGGACTGATGCTAAAGCTGAAATTCCAGTACTTTGGCCACCTCATGCGAAGAGTTGACTCGTTGGAAAAGACTCTGATGCTGGGAGGGATTGGGAGGAGGAGGAGAAGGGGGCAACAGAGGATGAGATGGCTGGATGGCATCACCAACTCGATGGACATGAGTTTGGACACATCTGGGAGTTGGTGATGGACAGGGAGGCCTGGCATGCTACAGTTCATGGGGTCACAAAGAGTCAGACACGACTGAGTTACTGAACTGAACTGAACACAAATAGAGTAAATTTTTTGAGATAATATGATTTTTTTTGGGAAGGAAACAGTACTGAGTAATGCCACTTTTTTTTTTTGTTTGTTTTTGCTATATTAAATGAACATTGAAGCCTTGCATCCTGTTTGTTTGTGTTTTTTTACCCTTAGAGGTTTTGAGTCATTCTCTGTTCTCTGATGTTTATCACCTTTTCCTGACAGGAAATGGAATTATTTAGCCCAGAGAGATGATAAAGAACTTTGGACTGGGTCTGGAGGTTTTGGCTGAGTCTTTGTCGTAATCTAGCTCTACAAACTTGAGCAAGTTATAGTTTGGACTTCAGATTTGTCAAATGAGAAGCTGAAGTAATTAATATCTAAGAAGATACTACCATTTAATTTGGGGAGTTTTGCAATATGTTGTTTGACATGTAAGAAATACAGTGTAGCATGAATTGCTTGTGGTAGGTATTACAGCTGTCTTATACGCGAGGACCTTGAGGCACAGTTAAGTAACTTGTCTGTGCTCTTCTTCAGAGTGACATGTTATCTGTGACCAGCTCCTGTGTCCTGCATAGCTGTCTCTGTTACATGTTAATTTTATAATGCTACAGACGATGGCATATGGTGCTGGGAACAAGGTAGAATTGAGATATTTGTTGCATATTTGACTAGGTCATTGAGTTGCTTCCTTAAGCCATGTGTTATAATATTCTAACATATTTTCCATTACATATTACATTAGTATAGAAATATATACTCACAGTTGTTAACCAGTACACCTCGGTTTGTAGTTCTGCCATATTATATTTGCATAAACTTGGAAAAGAACTCCATCTCCTTGTGCCTCAGTTTACTCATCTAAAAAATGAGGTTAATGTTATCTGCCTTGTGACATTGTTGTGAGAAATAAAGGAAGTCTAAGCCCTTCACGTGAAGGGCTTAGACTGACACTAAGTAGACATACAATAAATGCTAGTTATTGTTATTATATTATGCTTTTAACTTTTCCAAGTACTTTAAATAATGTTTCCTTCACACATTCCTATGAAAGGGGTAAACATACAGAGTCAAGCATATTTAGTCCTGTTTTACAAATAAATGCATGAAGAAACTTTTGTAAGAATATGATAACAAAATTAAATGGAATAAAATTTAAAAGTATATTTGACCAAAAAATTGGTTTGAAATGAGTGTCCTAATAGTCGCCTCTTTTATGTAGGTAGGACAAACCTGAGGTGTTCGGAATGGGAAAGAAAGCCATTCCCAGCTACCCTTTCTTCTTCTGGGCCTTGGTTCTCTTCCTGCTGTTAGCAGGGAGCTGAGGGGGATGTTGCTGCGTCATTCCTCTGTCCTAGGCTAGCCATCTAGCAAGCTGAGAACTGCATCCGATTTGCTGCAAGCTGAGGAAACAGCCTACCTTTTCTGTGGGAAAGCAAGGTGGAATGAGTGGGAGTCGCCAGCAGGAGCCCTCGGCTGTGGTGAGCTGCTGTCACGGGCTTAACTCTTGCACTGCTTCGGCTTGGTACCGCGTCGCGCTCTTCCGTCTGTGTCAGTCTCCTGCTCTGGTCTAACTCTTCAGTGCGTCTCTGTTTCCCTCCCCGCCCCTTACACAGCTTTGTTATCTCTCAGCTGTCAGCCCCTGATTTTGCGGCAGTGTGTACCACATCCTCTCTGCATTGCTGTAACCAGATCATGGTCAGGCTTGCCCTTTCCATCTTTTTGATGAAAAGATTTCTTTGCATCTCTCACTCAGGGGTCTGCTGTAGTCTGCTGTAGCTTTGGAGGCTCTTTCCTACCTCTTGGAAAAATCTGAAGAGAAAAGAATTTTCGAGACGTCACCTTGTTTGGTGGTGTCTCCTGGCTAGGATTTCTCCTGTTAACCTTTACTTAGGTATAATACAAAAATTGGAGGCGGGAGGAGAAGGGGATGACAGAGGATCAGATGGCTGGATGGCATCACCGACTCGATGGGCATGAGTTTGAGTGAACTCTGGGAGTTGGTGATGGACAGGGAGGCCTGGCGTGCTGCGATTCATGGGGTCTCAAAGAGTCGGACACGACTGAGCGACTGAACTGAACTGAATACAGAGAAACAGTGCCTTCAGCAGATGTATGTTGTGCTTGTTCATATAAGAGACCACTACTCCTAGTCACTGGAAATAGAGTATAAACGTTGAAGCATATTGAATTAGACGGAATAATGATTAAGGATAGATGAAGCAGATGATCTGTGTATTGGGAAGATCCCCTTGGAGAAGGGCATGGCAACCCACTCCAGTGTTCTTGCCTGGAGAACTCCGTGGACAGAGGAGCCTGGCAGGCTGCAGTCCATAGGGTTGCAAAGAGTTAGACATGACTGAAGTGACTTGGCATGCATACATGCATAGATGAAGCAATATATCTAGAAAAAAAAAAAGCTTCAGGATCAAGCAGGCCTGGACTTAATCCCCAGTCCTGCCTTTCTATTACCAGTGCTACTCCAGGCAAATTGCTTTAACTCCTCGAATCTTAGTTTTCTTATATACAAAACAGAAGTACTGGTAATACGTGGTCCTGGGGGTTTTTTTTGGCTGCACGGGGTCTTAGTTGCGGCACATGGTGTCTTCCATGTTTATTGCGGCGTGCAAGATCTTTAGAGTTGCAGCAGCTGGGATCGAATTCCCTGACCAGAGATCAGACCTGGCTCCCCTGCATTGGAGTGTGGAGTCTTAACCACTGGACCACCACGGAAGTCCCCTTAGGGTTGTTTTCAGGATTAATTGAGAGAATGAATTTATGACACTGAACAGAATGCATAGGTATAGTATTGTGAGCTGTTACTAACTTTCTGAAGTTGAGTTCCTCTTTGAAATCATTAAGACTTAGTTCAAGTTTGTTGTAAAGATTAAATGAGGACAGAAAGATAGATAGCTGACATAGATTTTACATGTGCAAGAAACAACTGAAATACTTACTATAGGCAGTATTTCTTTGGAAGAAACAAATTAAAATGCCCAGGCCATACCAACATGAGCACCTAGTTGTATTTTGCCCTTGATTCATTGTTTCCTCGGTTTGTCTCAAAGTCCAGTCCCTTCTCTTTTATACATAATCATATTCTACTCATTTTCAGAGACCATTAAATTTCACCATGAAACTCTTTTGAATCACTCCAGAGAAATGATTTGCCCCGCTTTTAAATGCCTTTATGACACAGCTTGGACTGATATATATATAAAATTTTTGCTTCCATTATCTGTCTGGAGATAATCTAGTTATCTAGTTTAGTCTTCTATGAAATCTTTCTTGACTCCATAATCATCTTCTGTACTTTTTTCACCTTTTGTTGTGGTTGTATCCTGTTGTGTTGTAATTATTTGCTTACCTTTGTATACTTACAGTCTTACGAATATCCTGAGAACAGAATATTTCTGAATTCCCACCTTTAAAAAAAATGATTTAAAAAATGTATTTATTTTTGGCTGTGCTGGGTCTTTGTTGTTGCCGTGAGTGGGGCTGGTCTTCCTTGTGTTGCTCAGGCTTCCCGTTGCAACGGCTTCTTCTGTTGCGGAGCACAGGCTTGAGGTCACCGAGCTTCAGTAGTTGTGACAAGTAGGCTCAAGAGCTGTGGTTCTTGGGCTCTAGTGCAGAGGCTCAGTAGTTGTGGCCAGTGGGCTGAGTTGCTCTGTGGCATCTGGAATCTTTCTGGATCAGGGATCGAACTCCAGTCTCTGCATTGGTGGGCAGATTCTTTACCACTGACCCACCAGGGAAACCCCTGAATTCCCACTTTTACAACACATGCCTTGCTCAATAACTGCTGAGGCTGATGCGTTAACTTTGTGTTGGTATTCTTCTTTTCACAACCCGAGAGGGGATGAGTGGAGATTTCACTTTGATGTCTCTCTGTGTGTTTTAAAACAAAACAAATAAAAACATATATTGATTTGATTCACATACCATAAAATTCACCATTTGAAGGCATGCAATTCACTTTTCTAAAAAAAGTATATTTACAGAGTTTGTGCAGTCATCATCACTATCTAATTTCAGAATATTTCCATCACTGCAAAAAGAAGCCCCATGCCCATTAGCAGTCACTGTCCACTCTTTTCTGCCTCCAGTCTCTGGCAGCCATAATGTACTTTATAATATCTTTATGGATTTACCTATTCTGGACATGCCACACAAATGAAAACATGCAGTCTGTAGGCTTTGTTTGTCAGGCTTCTTTTCACAGTGTTTTCAAGGCTCATCTGCATTACAGCTCGTATCAGCACTTCCTTCATTTTTAGGGCTGAGTGGTATCCTGTTGTATCATGTACCACATTTTGTTGATCTGTTCATCGGCTAGTAGACATTTGGATTGCTGTAACTCTCGGCTCTGAGAGTTAAGTAAGTTGTCTTTTCTCTTCAGTGGGCGCCTAGTGTAGAATTGCTGGATCGTACGGTGCCAGCAGTCGACTTTCTGCAGGGCTCCGCGTCTGTTTCCACGGCACCTGCACCATTTTGCATTCCCACCGGTAATGCACGAGGCTTCCAGTGTCTCCACGTTCTCGCCAGACTTGTTCTTGTCCTCCTTGTCGATTGCTTATGGCCGTATCAGTGGGTGTGAAGTGGCGTCCGTCGTGACTGTGATTTGCGTTTCCCTGGTGACTGGAGCTGTGGAGCATCTTTTCATGGTTTGTTGGCCATTGGTGTGTCTGCTTTGGAGGCACGCCTGTGCCCATCCTGTGCCTGTTTGAGTTTGTCGCCTTTTAATTGTTGAATTATAAGAGTTCTCTCTAAACTTTGGGTACTAGTGTCGTATCATATTTGCAAGTATCCTCTGGGAGTTTTTGGATTTATTTGCCTAGAATTCTTTGCCCATCTCATACTACATATGATCTAGTGGAACTAGAGGTCCTGGAAGAGCACGTGTTGGTTGAAGTGGTTGCTACTGCAGGTAGCCCTGCAGTTAGGTAGTTCCAGGAGCCTTGGGTTACAGGAAGGATGGCATTTGACTGGGAACTGGGGAAACAGGGTTTCAGTCTTGGCATTACCACACCCAGATAATATCTGTAAAGTGGTTTGGATTAGATGGTAGTTATTAATCAGTCCTGAATACTCATTGGAAGGACTGATGCTGAAGCTGAAACTTCCAATACTTTGGCCACCTGATGCGAAAAGCTGACTCATTTGAAGAGACCCTGATGTTGGGAAAGATTGAGGGCAGGAGGAGAAGGGGATGACAGAGGATGAGATGGTTGGATGGCATCACCGACTCAATGGACATGGGTTTCAGTGAACTCTGGGAGTTGGTTATGGGCAGGGAGGCCTGGCGTGCTGTGGTTTATGGGGTCACGAAGAGTCAGACACAACTGAGCACCTGAACTGAACTGGATTAAGGTCACCATTAAAGTTGTTTGAGTTGATAAGGTCCTTGGGGGCACATGCATTGTAAGTCAAACTATATTCCATCTCACTTGTTCTTAAAAAGATGTACAGGTTTGTACATCCCTTTCCTGTGTTTTATGTTTTTAATGTCATATTTTATATCTTCATGTTTATCGCTTCGCTCTTTATTGTGGTAATAGTTGCTTTCTGCCAGTTAACCAGTGTGTTTTCAGTGAGGCTTGCTCCACAGGTGTATTCTTCATGTTTTCATGGGGGGAGGTGAGCCCCACGTTGCCCTCTCCCACTGTCTCGATCTCCCTCTCTCTCATTTGTTAACACATAACTCTTCTTCATGTTGTTACTTTTGCTGGAAAACATTTTTTCTCTTTGATCAAGGACCCTCTCTTTAAAATTAGTCATAATTAATTCTGACAACCTCCAGTCGTATTAATAAACCTAGGTTTTGTTAAAGAATTTATAGCTTAAAAGAGACCTTCAGAGATTTTTTAATCCAGTGTTCTCTATTACAAATGAATTAGAGGTTCAAAAAAGTTAGGTTTATGGATTTAACATCCCATTTGCTGGGTGTTTACTATGCTCCTGGCTCAGGATGTTTGACTAATTAGTGGCAGAATTGAGATGAGAATTGAGGTGTCCTGGACTCCAGTTCACTACTGTTTCTAGTATACTACTTTGTCATGGATAATTAAATTGGAATTTAGTTGAGATGTAGTATCAGAAATTTGTTAGTATTTCAGCTAAGGGCTACAATAATTTGCCTTCGAATTCTGATTCCTAATTAATTTGGATCTTTCTGACCCAGGGATTGAAACCTGGTCTCCTGCAATGCAGGCCAATTCTTTACCGTCTGAGACACCAGGGGAACCCAAATAATTTGTAGTATCAAATAGAACTGGCATATTTGTTACCTTTCAGATGTACATTGAAGCATAGTTCTGATCTTTAATCATGACTGCTGGAAAAACCATAGCTTTGAATATACAGACCTTTGTCAGTAAAGTGATGTCTCTGCTTTTTAATACACTGTGTAGGTTTGCCATGGCTTTTCTTCCAGGGGGCAAGGGTCTTTTCATTTTATGGCTGCAGTCACCCTCTGCAGTGATTTTGAAGCCCAAGACAATAAAATCTGCCCCTGCTGCCTCTTTCCGCCCTTCTGTTTGCCATGAGTTGATGGGACCAGATGCCATGATCTTCATTTTGTTTCTGTTTTTTGCATTTCGCTCATTCATTTTGGCTGTGCTGGGTCATCCTGTTGCTGCACGGACTTTTCTCTAGTTGTAGTGAGTGGGCTTCCATTGCAGTGCCTTCTCTTGTAGTTTCGGCTCCCGGGCTCTAGAGCACAGGCGTAATGGTTGTGGCATATGGGATCTTCCCAGATCAGGGGTTGGACCTGTGTCTCCTGCGTTAGCAGACAGATTCTTTACCACTGAGCCATCAGGGAAGCCCCATCTTCGTTTTGAATGTTGAGTTTTAAGCCAGTTTTTTCACTCTCTTCTTTCACCCTCGTCAAGAGACTTTTTAGTTCCTCTTTGCTTTCTGGCATTAGAGTGGTATCATCTGCATATCTGAGGTTCTCCTGGCATTCTTGATTCCAGCTTGTGATTTGTCCAGCCTGGCATTTCATATGATATGCTCTGCCTTTAAGTTAAATAAGCAGGATGATAGTATACAGCCTTGACATGCTGCTTTCCCAATTTTGACCCAGTCTCTTGTGACTTTTACATAAGATTATTCCTTATCTGGTTCTAACTGTTGCTTCTTGACCTGCATACAGGTTTCTCAGGAGACAGGTAAGGTGGTCTGGTATTCCCATCACTTTAAGAATTTTCTAATGTAATCCACACAGTCAAAGGCTTTAGTGTAATCCATGAAGCAGAAGTAGATATTTTTCTGGAATTCCCTTGCTCTCTCTGTGATCCGGTGAATGTTGGCAATATGATCTCTGATTCTTTCCTCTGCGTTTTCTGAATCCTTCTTTCACATCTGTAAAGTTCTCGGTTCATGTACTGTTGAAGTCTAGCTTAAAGGATTTTGAGCATTACCTTGCTAGCATGTGAAATAAGTATACAATTGTATGGTAGTTTGAACATTCTTTGGCATTACCCTTCTTTGGGATTGGTATGAAAACTGATCTTTTCAAGGGTTGTGGCCAATCCTGAGTTTTCCAAATTTGCCAACATAATGAGTGCAGCAACAGGATCATCTTTTAGGATTTGAAATAGCTCAGCTGCAATTCATCACCTCCACTAGCTTTGTTCATAGTAATGCTTCCTAAGGCCCACTTGAGTTCACACTCCAGGATGTCTGGCTCTAGGTTAGTGACCACACCATCATGGTTATCCAGGTCATTAAGACCATTTTTTTTTTAATGTTCTTTATATTCTTGCAACCTCTTAATCTCTTCTGTTAGGTCCTTAGTGTTTCTGTTTTTAATCATGCCCATCCTTGCATGAAATATTTCCTTGATATCTCTAATTTTCTTGAGGAGATCTCTAGTCTTTCCCATTCTATTGTTTTCCTCTGTATTGTTCACTTAAGAAGGTTTTCTTATCTCTTCTTGCTATTGTCTGGAACTCTGCATTCAGCTGGGTAGTTAGTATTATGAGTACTCATATATCTTTCCACCTACATTGGTGGTTCTGGAAGGGTTATTCACAGGTTGTCAGGAGGTACCCAAGACCCTTTAAGGGGATTTGCAAAATCAAACTATTTTCATAATACTAAGATATAATTTGCATTTTTCACTGTGGTGACATTTGTGCTGATGATGCAGAAGCAGTCAGTGGTGGATAAAGCTGCTTGTGTATCAGCACAAATCAATGTAGTGGTATCAAATTGTAACAGTAATAATTGTGTTTGTAACATACTTGCTGTAAAACAAAAATGCTGATTTCACTTAAGAATATCCTTGATGAAGCAGTAAAAATGATTAATCTTGAACTTTGAGTAAACATCTTTTTAATATTCTATGTGATGAAATGAGAAGTACTTCCTTGCATATCAAGATAGTGTGATTATTTGAGAAAAAATACTAGTATGAGTGTTTGAGTTGCAAGCTAAACTAACCTCTTTTTTCATGAAACATCGTTTTTACTTGAAATAATGATTGACAGATTAACTGGTTATTCAGATTTGGGTATGTGGCAGACATTTTCTTGGGAATGAATGAAATGATGCTTGTTACTTCAAGGAAAATAACTGACAGTATCTGTTGTCAATGATAAGATTAGAACTTTGAAGGAAAAATTAGAATTGGGGTAACTTATTTGCCATGGTGAGCTTGGCAGCTCCCCAGCACTTAGTCCTTTCTTTCCTTCGGCCCTCTGTCGCTGTGAGTGGGCTTTCTCCAGTTGCACTGAGTGTGGGCTACTCTCTAGGAGCAGTGTGCAGGCTTCTCAGGGAGGTGGCTTCTCTCGTTGCGGGACACAGGCTCTCGGGTGCATGGGCTTCAGCAGTTGTGGCATGCGGCCTCAGTTGTGGCACATGGGCTTAGCTGCCCTGCAGGATGTGGAATCTTCCCAGACCAGGGATGGGGCCTGTGTCCCCTGCACTAGAAGGTGGGTTTGCAACTATTGGACCACCAGAGGAGTCCAGTGTTCAAGTCTTTTCTGATGAGATTGATGGTGATAATAACAAAAGTGGTTTTTTTTTTGATGTTGTACGATGAAATGTGTCAAGAGATCTGCATATCTGTCAACTTAGTGAACCAGTATTTTCCAAATGATCAGTGCATGGCTTTTTAAGATCATGCCTGGGTAAAAGATCCATTCAAACTGCAAGATAGGCCAATGGATTTTAATGTAACACAGTATGAATAGTGGATACATTTGGCTTCAGATTCCACACTGCAACTAATGTGTAAGAAACTACCACTTGTGAAGTCGTGTTATCAAAGAAGAATTATCTCTAATCATCTTAAAAGACTTAAAATACTCAATTTTCGGGTACATATTTTGTGAAATTGGATTTTCTTCATATACTTAAAATACTTTAAGGCTTGAATGCAGAAGCAGATGAGAATGGAACAGACAGTCAAAGAAATTTGCAAAAGTATAAAAGCCAATGTAACCTTTACTAAGTTTTTTGTTTTTGAAAAGTGTAGCTACTTTTCATAAAAATATCTTATTTGTGTTTCGATAGAATGAATGAGCTTGTTGTTACTTTAAAATTGACACATGTTTAAACACTGTCTCTGTTTTCATTTCTTAGACAGCAAGTGTATGTAGATATAACTCATATGAACAAAAGTCTTTTGGGGACTTTGGCAGTCTTTAAGAGTAAATGAGTCCTGAGATAATCAAGTTTGAGAACTACTAACTCAGACTCACAGTTAATATTTTGTTAACATTTGCTTTATTTGCTTTTTTCTGAAACACTTGAAAACAAGTACATCATGACTTACAACACCAAGATACTTCTGCATTCAACATTCAGCAATGTCTGATAATAATTAGTTCATGATCAGATCTCTCCTTTGGTCCATAAATGTTCTTTGTAGCTTTCCCTCCCCTTCAGAATTCACTTTAAGAATTTCTTGTTACATTTATTGTTGTGTCTCTTAGTCTAGAGCAGATTAGCAAACTTCTGTAAAGGACCAGATGGTAAGATATTTTTTTTAATTTGTTTAAAATTTTAAATTTTTTAGTGATTAAGTATTTTTTACTTTGGGGATCATATTGTCTTTTGCAAGAGAAAAACAGCCATAGACAAACGTGTAAATCAATGGGTATGCTCGTTCTCCAATAAAACTTTGGTTTGAAGACCCTTTATTTAGAACAGCCCCACTCTTTTTTTTTTTTCCCCTGTATATGGCTTTAACAATAGTTTTCTTTTTAAGAGTCAGGGCTGGTTATAGTGTCCTGTAAATTGGATTTTTCTTATTGTTTTCTCATGCTTAAATTCAGGGTAAACATTTTTGGTGAGAAATATTACATGGATGATGCTGTCCACTTCCGCTTGTGTCATATTGGGAGGCACATGATATTAGTCTGTCCCACTATTGTTGACGATAAGTGTGATCTCATCATTGTAAAGGGACCTACTTAATCCCCTTTGTAAGTAATCTGTGGGGTGACTTTGAGACAATGTGAATATCTTTTCTTCTACCAAATAGTTTTAGGATCCACTGCTGAGGATTGCCTGAATCAGTGTTTTTGTTTTCATTGTTGTCATTTGTCTGTGCCGTTTGGCTGTGCTATCTTATTTTAGTTCCTTGAACAGGGATTGAACCTGGGTCACAACAGTGAAAGCACTGAGTCCTAACCACTGAACTACCAGGGAATTCCCTGAATCAGTTATTACTATGGTGGTTGTGATTATAGTTCTTAATATCTGCTTAATTAACAACAGCGATAAAGATCAAATTGTATTTTCAAAATTCTCATGAGCTTATTTAGAAAGCCCTATTTGTATATATTGTTCTTGTGGTTCTGTGGTTTAATTTCCCATCATAGACTATGTCTGGGAGAGTGAGGCTGAAAGATTGGGTTTGCATGCATTGTGCTGAACAACTGCCTTCTAGAAACAGGATTTCAAAATACCTTTTTTCTTCCACGGCTGCTTAAGAAGAAGGGACTGGTCTAGTCTAGACTAGAAATTGCCTTTGCTTAGGGTAGTTTTTCCTTTCCCTGACCTCTTTTGTCATCACTTCTTGTATTTTAATGGTCGTGAATCCTGTGGTACTCTCTGGACCAATTATATGTTAAAGCTTGTATTGAAAACCAGCCAGTAGTTATAGCTTAGAGAAATGCACATATTAATATTTTAAGAGAAACATTTTTTTCCCCATCAATTTCTTAGGAAAAAATCTCAAACTTATAGAAAAGCTAGGCTTCTCCGGTGGCTCAGTAGTGAAGAGTCGGCCTGCTAATGCAGGAGACGTGGGTTCCATCCCTGGTCCGGGAAGATCCTACATGCTGCGGAGCAACTAAGCCCGTGCCCCACAGCCGCTGAGCCTGTGCTCTGGAGCCTGGGAGCTGCGGCTGCTGAAGCCCAAGCGCCCTGGAGCCCACGCTTTGCAGCAAGAGAAGCCACCGCCCTGAGAAGCCCTGCGCACCGCAGCGAGGAGTGGCCCTTGCTCGCTGCAGCTGGGGAACAACCCACACAGCAGCGACGACCCAGCACAGCCAAAAAGAGAGAGACAAGTAAAACGACATACATGCAAAAGAAAAGCTAATACGGTAGTCTAAGTAATGCTCGTATGTTTTACTTGGATTCATTAATTAGCTGTTGGCTTTATTATACCTAAGTAGCTGCAAATCTGTATATATATCCATTTTTTGCTTAATTATCTGATAACTGCAGATGTGTAACTCCCTAAAATAAGGACACTTCACTCCATAGTCACCATACCATTATTACACCTAAAAAAATTATGTTTCTAATGTGTAATATCAGTCCAAGTTCAATTATCTCCACATTTCTCAAGGATGTCTCATAGTTTTTTTTAAAATTGAAGTATAGTTGATTTATAATATTGTGTTAATTTCAGGTGTATAGCATAGTGATTCAGTAGTTTTGCAGGTTATATTCCATTATAGATTGTTACAAAATAATGGATATAATTTCCTGTAGTATCCAGTGTATCTTTGTTGCTTATCTTTTTATATACAGTAGTTTGTATTTGTTAATTCCTTACCCCGAATTTGTTCCGCTCTTTCCCTTTCCCCTTTGGTGACCATAAATTTATTTTCTATATCTGTGAGTCTTTTTTCTGTTGTATTATTTTTTAGATTCTACATAGAAATGATATATTATTTGTCTTTATTTGACTGACTTCACTAAGCATAATATCCATGTTGTTGGAAATGGCATTGTTTCATTCTTTTTATGGCCAAGTAATGTTCCATTGGATATATACACACCATATTTTCTTAAACCAGTCGTCTGTTGATGGGTACTTGGGTTGCTTCCATTCTTGCCTGTGGAGTTGCTGGATCATGTGGTCATTTAGTTTTGAAAGGAACCTCCATACTGCTTTCCACAGTGGTCGCACCAGTTTGCATCTCCACCAACACTGTATAAGGATTCCCTTTTCTCTGCATTCTCTCCAACAGTACAGTTGTGTTTTGAGAGAGATTCTCTTGAAGAACAATGAGAGATGAGAGATTGACATATCATTGAACAGTATGTGGTCTCTGATATAGAAAATAACTGCAATTGGCCTTCTGTATCTGTGGATTCAACCTACCACAGTGGAAACTATTTGGGGGGAAAATTTCCTGAGAGTTTTAGAAAGCAAAACTTGAATTTGCTGTGCATGAGACAACTACCTACCTAGCCTTTGCATTGTATTTACATAGCATTTATGCTGTATTAGGGATTATAAGTGGCCTGGAATTGATATGGGAGGATGTGTCTAGGTTATATGAAAATGCTACACCTTTTTATATGAGACTTAGGCATTGACAAATTTTGGTATCCATAGGGTGGGTGGTGATTTTAAGATGACTGTACTAAGTTTTTATGGTGTCTTGCAGGTAGCTGCAATAAGTTACATTTCATTGATCAAAAAAATGAGGTCATCTGAGTGTCAGGGAGGGGATGCATGTCATCTTTAGCTTATGACCAAGTATTGGATCATTCAGAATATCAGTCATGAACATGATAAATTAGGAAAGTAAGAAATTAGGATGATACCTCACCCTAATGCTGGTGCCTGGCTCATAGTCAGTACTTAAGATCTGTGACTTAAAGATATAAATGGAAGGGCGTGTGCGCTCAGTCACTTGTTGAGTGACTCTAGCGCATTCAGTCTGCTAGGTGCTCTGGGAGATAAAGGTGTAGAAAACAGTGTTCACATTCTTGAGAACTACAGTGTTAGCTGAGGGGGCACTCTGGGTTTTTTTTTTTTCCGGTTAATGTTTATTGACTGTTTTCTATGTGCTGGGTAGCTTCTTAGGCACTGGGATACAGTGGTGAACAAGACTGGCAAAGTTCTTGCCCTCATGGAGTTTATATACTAGTTGGGAGAGATAAGCAGCAGACCTGTGTCATCGAGATAATTCAGATAGATATAGAGGAAAAGAAAATAGCCTGATACAATAGGAAGTAATGGGAGGAAGGGAGTATACCTTTAACTAGGGTTGTCAGGAAAGCGTCCGGAGGAAGTGACATTGGAACTGTGACTAGGATTACCAGGAGGCAGCAGCCATGGGGATTTCTGGTAGAAGCAGAGGAAGCTGAGGGTACAAAGAGCCTGAGGTTGTGATGGAGCCACCTTGGTGAGGAGCCAGGGAAGCCAGTGTGTAGGGAGCAGAGGGATCAGAGAGAGTGCTGGAAGAATATGATGGGAGATGAAGGTGATGACCACATTGTGGAGGGTTTTTATTTTAAGTGATAGGAAACCATTGAGAAATACAAATTGTACTGTATAAAATAACTGAAGGATTTAGGTCATTGATAATGGCCTGATTTTAATATTAACGATATATCCTGAGGATACTGCCCTCTACTTTCCTTTATTGAAAACCTCTTACATTTATAACATGGTACCGGTCGAAATGCAAAGAAACAATAAGTCCATACTACATCTTAGTTGGACATTGTACTTACATTGTAGTTGGAGTAATAGGGTGTACATGCAAAAATTATGCCTGTGTGGTGTATCAGAGAACAGTGCGTCCACCATATATAAGCATGTGTGCTAAACGGCAGAAGGCGCTCAGGAAGGGAGGGTTTAAGGTGCAGTGGGTGTGGGAGGGCTGCACTGAAGAGGTGGTATTGGATTGTTTCTTGAATAGTTTTGACCGAGATGGAGGTAATTCCATGCAGGGGAAGTGTCTGAGTAAAGATGTAATGTGAGCAATTGGTCCTTAGGAAATAATGAGTAGGTCACTCTGTCTGGAGAAGGAGAAAGCTAATGGCCAGCATGCTTAGGGCCTGGCATAACAGACTAAGGAATTCAGACTGTGATCTGCTGTTGCAGTGGGCGCTCCTCACAGACCTGACTTGCGCATCAGTCACTCGTATGCTGTTTAGTCAGCTAACATTTATGGTCTTCTGTTTGCACTTGTATTCTGTGAAATTGTAAGAGCCTCGATCACTTGGAGACATAAAATTGAGTTATGATTCTGGTACATAGAGAAACGTGCAGAAAATGAATGAACCAGGAAAAAAATACTTTTAAGAGATCTTATTCCCTTAGGCAGGATTGATGGAGTGGGATTTGTATCACTGGTAGGTGCTGAATAGTTAGTTATAGGATTTTATTGACTGATGGATTGGGGGAAACGTTGAAACTATAAGAAGGCTATGCTGATGTAAAAATATGTTGCAGATTCCAGCTCTCATTGTTATCGTTATGTTCTGGATCTTGATAAGCAATGGTTGTTAACATTTAAGGGGCTGAAAATAAGAGAATGGTGAGCCTAATGATGAGACTTTCTTATCTTGTTTGTTATTTAAAATACAGCCACAGGGGCTTCTCCGGTGGTCCAGTGGTTAAGAATCTGCCTTGCCATCAATGCAAGGGACACAGGCTCAAATCCTGGTTGGGAATTAAGAACCCACATGCAACTAAGTCTACATGACACAACCAGAGAGACAACCAGAGAGTCTGTGCGCCACAATGGAAGATGCCGAATGACACAACGAAGATCCCACAGCCAAATAAATAAACATTTAAAAAAATACAACATGTGTAACAAACATGCGGTCCCAGTAGCTCCTTAACTAATTGATTCCTTCCCTCTCCCTCCCCTTTTCCTTCTCCCTCTCCCCATATCTCCTACCCAAGCCCCACGGGCTTTAAAAAGGCATTTATCATTCCTTACCAATTGCAATGATGTCACTGATAAATGCACTTTATGGCATTAATTAGGACCATTGCTATAAATCTCTTATTTAACATTATTGAGAGTCTTGTGTATTTGCTGTTTAGCTTATGGAGCACTGAGCCAGTATAGGCATATGCTGGTAGTGTTTATTGGCTTTCCTAAGAATTACAGCTTTCATAGCTGGAAGAAATCATTTGGACTCTTTTTTTCACCCCATTTTATAGATCTGACAACTGTTGTTCCTTATCCGGAAGGAGGGGATTATTATTTGGATATAGAGGAGCCTGCCTTTCCCATACCCTCCGTGCATTGTAATGAAGTCGTTGGTTCTTCTCAAAACATAGCAAGATATTGATGTTCACATCCTAATTTTCTGTTATTAAAATGGCAGTTGAAGAGATAAGACTTAGACATAAAAAGATTAATAATGGGTAAGCCATGAAAGAGTTAGTTGCTCAGTCATGTCCTACTCTTTGCAACCCCATGGGCTGTAGCCCACGAGGCTCTTCTGTCCATGGAATTCTGCAGGCAAGAATGCTGGAATGGATAGACATTCCCTTCTCCAGAGGATCTGCCCAACCCAGGGATCAAACCCGGTCTCCTACATTGCAGGCAGATTCTTTACTGTCTGAGCCACCACGGAAGTCCAAGACTTAGACATAAAAAGATTAATAATGGGTAAGCCATATCCTTTTTTTTATTAAGGATAAACTAGTTGGGGTTTAGGACATTTACCTCTTTCCACACTCCAGCTAAAGTGGGACTTTTAATAATGCTGTCCTTATTGGTTAATAGTCTTATTTATATCAGGTGTTTATCCTGTCATCAGGTTCAAATTATACTAGTAATTATCTTTGTATAACACGTTATATACATATATGTATAACATAATATGAAGCAGGGTGAAGGCTAAGAGAGTTTTGCCAAGAGAACGAACTGGTTATTGTAAACACCCTCTTCGAACAACACAAGAGAAGACTCTACACATGGACATCACCAGATGGTCAATACGGAAATCAGATTAATTTTATTCTTTACAGCCAAAGATGGAGAAGTTGTATACAGTCAGCAAAAACAAGACTGGGAGCTGACTGTGTCTCAGACCATGAACTCCTTATTGCTAAATTCAGACTTAAACTGAAGAAAGTAGGGAAAGCCACTAGACCATTCAGGTATGACCTAAATCAAATTCCTTACAATTATACGGTGGAAATGATGAATAGATTCAAGGGATTAGATCTGATCGACAGAGTGCCTGAAGAACTATGGATGGAGGTTCCTGACATTGTACAGGAGGCAGGGATCAAGACCATCCCAAGGAAAAGAAATGCAAAAAGGCCAAATGGTTGTCTGAGGAGGCCTTAGAAATAACTGTGAATAGAAGAGAAGTGAAAGGCAAAGTAGAAAAGGAAAGATATACCCAATTGAATGCAGAGTTCCAAAGAAGAGCAAGGAGAGATAAGAAAGCCTCTCTTAGTAATTAATGCAAAGAAGTAGAGGAAAACATTAGAATGGGAAAGACTAGAGAACTCTTCAAGAAAATTAGAGATACCAAGGGAACTTTTCATGCAACGATGGGTACAGTAAAGGACAGAAATGGTCTGGACCTAACAGAAGCAGAAGATATTAAAAAGAGGTGGCAAGAATAGTCAGAAGAATTATACAAAAAAGATCTTCACGATCCAGATAATCACAATGGTGTGATCACTCACCTAGAGCCAGACATCCTGGAATGTAGTCAAGTGGGCCTTAGGAAGCATCACTATGAACAAAGCTAGTGGAGGTGATGGAATTCCAGTTTTGAGTTATTTCAAATCCTAAAAGATGATGCTGTGAAAGTGCTGCACTCAATATGCTAGCAAATTTGGAAAACTCATTAGTGGCCACTGGACTGGAAAAGGTCAGTTTTCATTCCAATCCCAAAGAAGGGCAATGCCAAAGAATTTTCAAACTACTGCACAATTGCACTCATCTCACACACTAGCAAAATAATGCTCAAAATTCTCTAAGCCAGGCTTCAGCAGTATGTGAACTTCTAGATGTTCAAGCCGAATTTAGAAAAGGCAGAGGAACCAGAGATCAAATTGCCAACATCCACTAGATCATCAAAAAAGCAAGAGAGTTTCAGGAAAACATCTACTTCTGCTTTATTGACTACGCCAAAGCATTTGACTGTGTGGTTCACAACAAACTGTGGTAAATTCTTCAAGAGATGTGAATACCAGACCACCTGACCTGCCTCCTGAGAAATCTGTATTCAGGTCAGGAAGCAACAGAACTGGACATGGAACAACAGACTGGTTCCAAATAGGAAAAGGAGTATATCAAGGCTGTATATTGTCACCCTGCTTATTTAACTTCTATGCAGAGTACGTCATGAGAAACGCTGGGCTGAATGAAGCACAAGCTGGAATTAAGATTGCCAGGAGAAATATCAATAACCTCAGATATGTAGATGACACCACACTTAAGGCAGAAAGCGAAAAAGAACTAAAGAGCCTCTTGATGAAAGTGAAAGAGGAGAGTGAAAAAGTGAAAAAGCTGGCTTAAAACTCAACATTCAGAAAACAAAGGTCATGTATCTGGTCCCATCACTTCATGGCAAATAGATGGGAAAACAGTGACAGACTTTATTTTTGGGGGCTCCAAAATCACTGCAGATGGTGACTGCAGCCATGAAATTAAAAGATGCTTACTCCTTGGAAGAAAAGTTATGACAGACAGCACATTAAAAAGCAGAGACATTACTTTGCTGATAAAAGTCCATCTAGTCAAAACTATGGTTTTTCCAGTGGTCATGTATGGTTGTGAGAGTTGGGCTGTAAAAAATGCTGAGTGCTGAAGAATTGATGCTTTTGAACAGTGGTGTTGGAGAAGACTCTTGAGTCCCTTGGACTGCAAGGAGATCCAACCAGTCCATCCTAAAGGAAATCAGTCCTGAATATTCATTGGAAGGACTGATGCTAAAGCTCCATTACTTTGGCCACCTAACGCGAAGAGCTGACTCATTTGAAAAGACCCTGATGCTGGGAAAGACTGAAGGCAGGAGGAGAAGGGGACGACAGAAGATGAGATGGTTGGATAGCATCACCGACTCAGTGCACATGAGTTTGAGTAAACTCCCGGAGTTGTTGATGAACAGGGAGGCCTGGTGGGCTGCAGTCCATGGGGTCACAAAGAGTCGGACTCGACTGAGCAACTGAGCTGAACGTGTTAGTTACAGTTTTTGAAGTGTTCTATAGGCATTACCATGTTTGCATTTTAGGGCACTATTGTTAGTTGGAGGGGCAAGAGAATTTGGAAAGTGCACTGCTTCTGTGGTTTCATTTGCTTTATATACATTTCTCCATAGTAATGAATCATGTTTTGATAGTTTCCATTTGGGAGTAAATCCAGTATTTCTATTTATTTAAGGTATTTGCTGCATTGGGTCTTACTTGCTGCGCTCGGGATCTCTGATTTTTGTTCCGCATGTTGGCTCTTTTAGCTGTGGTATGCAGAATCTTTAGTAATGGTGTGTGGGATCTAGTTCCTTGACCAAGAATCAAACCGAGGCCCCCTACATTAGGAACCTGAAGTCTTAGCCACTTGGCCACCAGGGAAGCCCCAACGCAATATTTTTTAAACTGAAAAAGCTGTGTTTTCCGTTCCATTTTTAAAAATTATTCAAAGGGAATTGAATGAACTTGATTAATTTGATTTTTAAAAGGTGAAGGACTGAAGAATTTGATCTTAGGTGATTTCTTGAGTTTGAATTAAAATATCCTGTTTAACACTCGTGGATTCAGCAAATGTGTATCGCATGTCTTTTATGTGCCAGGCTTAGTACAGGGCGAGGGAGATAGTGTGTGGGGGGTGTGGGGAGGGGTGTGGTGGGGCTTAAGAGTCAAAGTGTTAGAATGGAAAAAGCAAGAATTTAAAGTCAAGTAGAGGGACTTCCCTTTTTGGTTATGGGTTTCATCCATGGTTCCAAAAGATCCCACATGCCTTTGGGTGGCTAAGCCGGTGGGCCACAACTACTGAGCCTGCGCTCTAGAGCCTGTGAGCCATAACTGGAGAAGCCAGCTCCTTGAGAAGCGCTTGCATGGCAGCGCAGAAGCTACGCTGCCACTTGCTGCAGCTAGAGAAGGCCCACACACAGCAGCAAAGACCCCGCGCAGCCAAAAATAATAAATACAATAAAAAGTTGGGTAGACCTGCATTCAAATCCCAGCCTGCTACTTATTAGTTGCAAGTTGCTTAACTTTTTAGTTGCAAATTTTTTGTAGGGTTTTCTGGATTGGGGCGATGTTTATAGAGCATATAAAGTATGTGCTCTATAGGATATCGTTGCACAGAATGGACGAACGTGTGGTGAGAGCTGAGTTTTGACAGAAAGTGTTTGGCTGACTTAACGTAGAATAGAGTAAGGTGGTTCTGGCTGCCAGCATACTATGTTTTGCTTTGTCAAAACTTGCAGCTTTCACGTTGGTGTTTGCCAGCAGTGTGTTTGACTTCTCGCATGGTAGGAGTCACGTCATTCTCATGGAGTGTAAGTCATTTGGAAATGTCTGTAGCCTAGACCTTTGAAAACTCTATTGTAGTTTAGTTGGAAAAAAATCTCACATTACTATTGGGTAGTGAAAGTCACATGGTGGGGAGCCTCCCTGGGCTGACACCTAGATTCAATTTTCTGAATGATGTCACCATCGAAAGGAAGAATTATCATCACCCAGGCTGTAAAGTCCTGTGACAGTGAGTAAATCGAATAGGACAAAAGACCAAGAACCTGCTTTGTTTTCCGAAATGGTGCTTTATTTATAAACATTTATTGAGTACCTACTATATGCTAGGCACTGTTTTGGTGCAGGGAATACAGTGGAGGAGGGGGACCCCCTTTTCTAATAGAGCTTACCTTCCAATGAGGGAGAGTGTAAATAAATGTTAAATATAAAGTACAATGAATCTTAGGTGATGCTAAGTACTGTCAAGAGAAATAAAGCAGGAGAAACAGGTTGCAGGTTAGAGAAGGGGTGCCTATTTTCAGATAGGATCTCTATTTTTTTTTTTAACTTAGAGACTTTTAAAATTGATTTGTTTATTATTTATTTATTTTGCTAGATCTTAGTTGTGACATGTGGGATATAGTTCCCTGACCAGGGATTGAACCAAGGCCCCCTGCAATGGGATTTCAGAGCCTGGACCGACAGGGAAGTCCCAGGTTTAGATAGGGTGTCATGGAAGACTTCCTGGAGAGGTCTCAGAATGAAGCCAGTGAGTGACCCTCCAAGATGAGGAGCGAGGCTCTTTGATATAAGGAGTGGAAGTAGCACTGACTTGAGAAGTTGGTTTAGGAGGTTGAAGGTAGAATGACCTTAAGTGATTGAAATCAACCCGTATTTATTCTTAAGAACCTATTGAAGGGAAGGAGCAGGTTCAGTTCTATTGAAAATCAGCCTGCATGCTGTCTTTGGAATATATATTGCAGGTTGCACCACTCGAGAAAGTGTGCACTTTGGTGTCTAGGAGACCTAACAATCCCCCCCCCCCCAACCCCTGCAATAGTATTTTTACAAGTATAGTATTTTTATCATCTGAATCAGGATACGAATGGGAACTGACAAATAGAAATTGGACCTCCACAACAGGTCCAGTTAACCAAAATTTATGTGGATGGTCCTTGGGAATTTGCAATTTTCTCAAGTAATTCCATATCCATACTGAAATTTGAAAATTACTGTTCATTACCTCGTTGATAGGAATCAACTTTATTTCTGGCTTAGTGGGTGGGTAGGCAAGTCCTTGCTTAGTTAAGATTCATTACTTTTTATAATTTATGCTGAAGTTTCCGTTTCCTTTTATATTGATTTAATTTTTGTCTTAAATCTCTGATAGACTGTAACTTCCATATGACGATATGTTGATGAGAGAGCAGAAAATGAGACTCTTTTCCTCTTCGCTTACATTTTTTTGCGTTTTCCCCATCAGCCACATCCCTGGGAAGGAGCACCCACTGAGCAAGGAGAACACTGAGTTGGCTATGTAGACTGATATGGTTTAGAACAGAGCTTGCTTACACTCAGTAGTGTTTTCATTTTCTATTAATTGAACATTAGAGTTTTTAACTTGTATTTGGTTGCACTGGGGCTTAGTTGCATCATGTAGGATCCTTCGTTGTGGTGCGTGGACTCTCTAGTTGTGGTACGTGGGCTTAGTTGCTGTGAGGCATGTGGGATCTTAGTTCCCTGTGCAGGGATCAAACCCATGTCCCCTGCGTCACAAAGATTACTCTTAGCCGCTGAACCAGGGGAAGTCCCTCTAGTTATTTATTTGTGATTAAAGTTTTTTTTAAAATTTCTTTCATAGGTCTTTAAATCTCTAATATGCAAAATGCTGAATGAAAGAGAAAAACAAAATGAGGATATTGAGAAAGTGTTTAATATGTCTAATGGTAGACACTCAATAAATAGGGTTTTGCTGGTAGTTCAAACAGTAAGGAATCTGCCTGTGATGTGAGAGACCCAGTTTCTTTCCCTGGGTTAGGAAGATTCCCTGGAGAAGGGAATGGCAACCCACTTCAGTATTTTTTCCTGGAGAATCCCTTGGACAGAGGACCCTGGCTGGCTACAGGCTTTTAGAAGTTGTCTTTTAAAAATGTGCCCTCTTCCCCCAGAGGATTTTATTTTTCTGTTTAAGGGTTCTTGTAGTGTTTCATCCCTGTATTTGGTTGATTTTTAAAAACGTTCGTTTGTTTACTCGGCTGAGCCGGGTCTTGGTTGTGGCGTGTGGAGTCGTCAGTCTCACTGCAGCAGGCACACTCTTTAGCTGTGGCACATGGGATCTAGGTCCCTGACCAGGGGTCGAACCCGGCTCCTCTGCATTGGAGTGTTTAGCCACTGGACCACCAGGGAAGTCCCTTGGTTGACTTTTGGCTTTGCCCATCCAGTGATGAGGAGGCCCTATTAGTGTGTGAATGGCAGTGCGTATCTTGCTTTTAGTAAAAATTCCCCAGTGGCTCAGGGGTAAAGAATCCACCTGATGCTGCAGGAGGTGCAGGAGACGCAGGTTTGATCCCTGGATTGGGAAGATCCCTTGAAAGAGGAAATGGCAATCCACTCCAGGATTCTTGCCTGGGAAATCCCATAGACAGGAGCTTGGTGGGCTACAGTCCAAAGGGTCGCAAAGAGCCGGCTGTGACTGAGCACAGAGCATGGAAATTTAATATTTAAGAGACAAGCTCTTAAAATTAAGGCATTTGGAGGAGCAGTAACTGGCCCTGCGAATTGTCCTGCTCCAGCAGCAGAGGAGAATTCTCAGAGTTGGTCTCTTTGTTTGGCACCTCTTTTTTTTTTTTTCTTTCCTTTCCCATAGCCACTTGACTCCCATAAACTCAGTCTTCAGCGGAGGTATGGTGTGGCGTTAAGAGTCCTGAATTGGAGTCTGGACACCTAGGTCTTAGGTTCAGCTTTGCGCCAAGCCTCCATTTCCTTTCCTCTGGCCTTATTTTTCCTATTTTTAAAATGAAAATCAGGGAATTCCCTGGCAGTCCAGGAGTTAGGACTCTGCAATTCCACTGCAGGGGTCCAGGTTCCATTCCTGGTTGGGGAGCTAAGATCCTGCAAGCCACATAGCCTGGCCAAAAAATAAATAAATAAAGTGAAAATCAGGACTGGATAATTGACCCCCAGAGATCTTTCCAGCTCTGATAATTCTTTGATTTCATGAATCCCAGAAGGGCCACAACTTGTACTTTGTTCTCACAGCATAGGATTCTGCGTTGGAACTTTACCACAGTGAAGGCTTTTTCTTTTTTCAGGAATAATGTTTCTGAGAGTATACATTTTATAGATAAGCCAGTTTTTGTTTTGTTTTAAAGAGATGCGTGCGTGCCAAGTCGCTTAGGTCGTGTTCGATTCTCTTCGACCCCATAGACTTTAGCCCACCAGGCTCGTCTGTCCATGGGATTCTCCAGGCAAGAATACAGGAGTGGGTTGCTGTGCCCTCCTCCAAGGGATCTTGCCAACCCAGGGATCGAACTTGCATCTCTTTAATGTTTATGCCCATTGGCAGGTGGGTTCTTCACCACTAGTGCCACCTGGGAAGAGATAGTAAAAGGTTAAAAATAGGAGTTAGAGGACATCCCTGGTGGTCCAGTGGTTAGGGATCCGCCTGCCAGCGCAGGGGACTTGGGTTCCATCCTTGATCCAGGAGGATCCCACGTGCCGTGGAGCAACTAAGCCCACACGCCACAACTGCTGAGCTTGTGCTCTAGGCCTAGCTACTAAGCCCGTGTGCTGCACCTGCTGAGGCCCACGGGCCTAGAGCAGAGCTCCGCAAGAGAAGCCCCGCAGTGAGAGGCCTGAGCCCTGCGGTGAGGAGCAGCCCCACTTACTACCGCTAGAGAGGGCCCTCTCGCAGCGACAGAGGCCCATCACAACCACAAACAAATGAGTGAAGTAAGAATGGAGAAGACTTGAAAGTTGGGTCTTTGGAAAGGAGCTGTTCTGCAACAGCAGGTGCTTTGTTAGGTCCATAGAGGGTGGCCGAGTATTGTGGCATTCTCTTGATGTTGTTGCAGGGAAAATGGGGCCATGAGGAAGTTCAAAGTCCATGTTAGTTTCCACCTCTGGAAAAGGCTTCCCTGATAGAAGGGCTTCACTGATAGCTCAGTTGGTAAAGAATCCTCCTGCAATGCAGGAGACCCCGGTTTGATTCCTGGGTCAGGAAGATCTGCTGGAGAGGGATAGGCTACCCACTGTAATATTCTTGGGCTCCCCTTGTAGCTCAGCTGGTAAAGAATCTGCCTGCAATGTGGGAGACCTGGGTTTGATCCCTGGTTTGGAAAGATCCCCTGGAGAAGGGAAAGGCAACCCACTCCAGTATTCTGGCCTGGAAAATTCCATGGACTGTATGGCCATGGGGTCACAAAGAGTCTGACACGACTGAGCAACTTTGATTTGGAAAAGGAATGCTGGTTTATCTCCAGGACACGAGAGGAAGAGAGCTCCTGATGATTCGGGCCCCTCTCTCCGCACTCTGTAGTTCCCTGGTCACTCAGTTGGTAAAGATTCTCCCTGCAGTACAGGTGACCCAGGTTTGATTTCTGGGTCGGAAAGCTCCCCTGGAGAAGGAAATGGCAATCCATTCTAGTATTCTTGCCTGGGAAATTCCACGGACAGAGGAGCCTGGTGGGCTACAGCCAGATGTGACTTAGCAACTAAACCACCACCACTCAGCACTTGATGACTAGAAAGTCTGCAATTTAACCCTGACTTGTTTGATTTAGGTTATGGAAGTTTGCTTCCTCTAAAAATGTCATTTCAACCTAGAACAGACTAATGGTTCTTGTGGGATACTCAGGGCTCTTTGGGTATGCATTTGTCCCCAGAGGAGGCTTGATGGCTGTATTGTCAGATGATAAGGTACAGTCTTACTCTGTGCTGGAAACCATTCACCCTTAAGCTTTATTTTTCTAAGCGGGTGGAGTTCCTTCCATTTCTGCCTGAATGAAAAGCATGTACCAACTTCCTGATCATGCCCTGTCTTGTCCTTCATTTTTCCTTTGCTTTTCATTATTAGCTGCAGCTCAGCCCATCGTCCATTTGTGGCTCAACACAGGGCAGGGGCCACAAAGCTTTGTACATGCTTGTTGTTTAAAAGCTTGAGTTGGAAAAAGGGTTTATGTCTCTTGCTGCAGTCACAAGGTTAGGATGAAGAGAGAAGCTGGAGGACATGGGGAGACTTGGATCCAGTAAAACACTCTGGATGAAGGATTTGAGGACATGGAATTTTGGGTTGCTGACAGGGCAGAAATAGTTGAGGAATGCTCCCGATTTGATAAATAGGTTATTTTTAGCTTGCTGAAAAAGAGTAATTTCATCAGTGTAGTGGAATCTTGCAGTTGTGTTTATAATCTAAACTAATCAGCTTAGGTTGTGCCAGAAAAGTGTCAGGTGGCAGGCTCGTTTCCTCCTCACCTTGAGTGCAGCCGGGTTTAACTCCTGCAGCCCTGTGTCTGGACTTCAGGACAGTGGCTGTGGGGTGGAACCGGGGGGAGGGACAGCTACTGCTGTTCTGGCTGCTGGTAGAGGAGAGAGAATTGTGAGGTAGCTTCCTGCCCTAATGCAAGCTCTTGGGCTCTGGAGTCTCTGCTGTGGGTGGTGTGCAGTGCTTAAAACCAGCGATTCCTTGTGAGACCCCCAGCTATGACTTTGGGTGGGACTGACTTAGAATCAGACTTGTTCTTTTTCCAGTTAATTTGGCATTCTGTTTCCATTTCTCCTGGTTCTTGGTGACTTTATCCCGCTTTAATGATTCTTAGTGAATTTTGGGCTCTCAGTTGTCATTCAGTCAGCTCAGTATTACTGAGTTCCCGCTCAGATGTCTGCTTTGTTTTTTAGAGACTCTAGATTTTATATGTTATTATGTTTAGAATGCCAACTTGCTAATTACTTAAAACTGTTTAATATCTTAAGTAATTTTAAAAAGTGTTTACCTTTTTAATTTTGGGAAAGGCCGTTTATGTAAATTACAAGGTCAGAAAAACATGGTCCACTTTTGGTTTGGCTACTGTGTGCTCATTTATAGGAGACAGACCTGCCCAACTGGAATAGGTGACCTTTGCTCTTGAAGAATTTGCTGTGGTGAGGAGAAAACGTAGACAGTGCAAATTGTTGAAGAAAATATAAAAACAAGTACAGCCTAAATCCGCTATGCATAACTGCTTGCCTGCTGCAGGCGTGTTTGGTTAGTAGGCTCACACCTCCATGCTGGAACAAGTCTTGCTCTTACCTCTAGCTTTACACACAAGGACATTAGCAAGAAGCTGTTGAGTATGGATGTTTGTAGACATGAGATTTTTCTCCTTAGACTCAATTTATTTTTTCTTAAAACGTAAAAATAATCCATATGACTGATTCTTATAGGGACAAGGAAAATTTACAAGGTAGTCAGCTCTGTAATCTTGCCTGGAAAATCCCATGGACGGAGGAGCCTGGTAGGCTGCAGTCCGTGGGGTCGCTAAGAGTCGGACACAACTGAGATTCTGAGCTATGTAAGTACATGTATACTTACAAGAACAAAAGTATAGGCACTCATAATTTGCAGCTATTTAACTATTGAACATTTAATGAATTATTATTGTGTGCCAGATTCTATGCATATGCTTTGATTCAGAAACAAAATATATAATCCTGGCCTTTCAAGAGCTCTAGGTTTGGTGGGAGGAGATAAACCCACCAGTAGGTAATTACAGTACAGAATGATAAGTGCTATGCTAGAGATAAACCTAGGGTCCTTCAAAAAGGCTTGTTCTTACTTGATCCCTCTCACCTTCCTCTCCAAACTGTTTAAAAATTTAAGAGATCTTAGCGGGGCCTCGGAGAAGGCAGTGGCAGTCCACTCCCGTACTCTTGCCTGGAAACTCCCATGGATGGAGGAGCCTGGTAGGCTGCTGTCTGTGGGGTCTTGAAGAGTCAGACATGACTGAGTGACTTCGCTTTCACTTTTCATTTTCATGCATTGGAGAAGGAAATGGCAACCCACTGCAGTGTTCTTGTCTGGAGAATCCCAGGGACGGAGGAGCCTGGTGGGCTGCCGTCTATGGGATCTCACAGAGTCGGACACGACTGAAGCAACTCAGCGGCAGCAGCAGCAGCAACGGAGCCTAGAGAAAGGAAGCAGTTTGTGGAAGGCCACGGCCATAGCTAGTCAGAAGTGAAGCTGGAACTAGAATCTGAGTTGTCATGCCCACTGTCTCTTTCAGCTGTATTCCTTTTTTTAGCTCTGTCAGCACTGACTTCGGTTTTTCCCCCCTTGTTCTGAATTCTTACTTTTAAATTTCAAAAAGTACCCCTTGCCCACTCCCTGTACCACCATCTTTCCAAGCTTCAGTTGTATTTTTTAATTGCCTTGTCTCACAGTTACTATTGAAGTAGAATTAGGAAGACCTGGGAGTCTTAAGTTTGAGCCTGTTGAGGTAGATCATGTAGTTGGGGATGGACAGGGAGGCCTGGCGTGCTGCAGTCCATGGAGTCGCAAAGAGCTGGGCATGGCTGAGTGACTGAACTGAACTGTGGAGGCAGACGGATGTTTCTTAGCATTGGTTGCACATTAGGATTGCTTCTAGAGCTTTTATAAAAATACAATACCTAAGATTCTGATTTTTACTCCAATATTTGTTTGTTATTGAACATATCTACGCTGAACTACACAAAAATACTCAATGATTTTTATATGTGTAAGCAGTCATGTGAGGACTGCTCACATCAAGATATGCACTGGATCAAAATACATAAGATTTCAAAACTCCAGAAGGCTCCCCCATGCTTGTTCTTATCAATTACTGGCTGCCTAAGTAATCACTTGGACTTCCCTGGTGGTTCAGATGGTAAAGAATCTGCAACGCAGGAGACCTGGGTTTGATCCTTGGGTCAGGAAGATTCCCTTGAGAAGGAAATGGCTACTCACCTCAGTATTCTTGCCTGGAGAATGCCATGGACAGAGAAGCTTGGTGGGCTACAGTCCATGGGGTTGCAAAACGTAGGACATGACTGAGTGACTAACAGACTTTCAAATAGTCACGTAGTCTGACTTCTGTCATCATTGATTCTTTGCGACCCCATGAACCGCAGCATGCCAGGCCTCCCTGCCCATCACCAACTCCCTGAGCCCACCCAAACCCATGTCCATTGTGTTGGTGATGCCATCCAACTATCTCATCCTCTGTTGTCCCCTTCTCCTCCTGCTCCCAATCTTTCCCAGCATCAGAGTCTTTTCAAATGAGTCAGCTCTTCGTATCAGGTGGCCAGTGGAGTTGGAGTTTCAAGCTTTAGCATCAGTCCTTCCAATGAATATTCAGGACTGATTTCCTTTAGGATGGACTGGTTGGATCTCCTTGCAGTCCAAGGGACTCTCAAGAGTCTTCTCCAACACCACAGTTCAAAAGCATCAATTCTTCAACCCTCAGCTTTCTTCACAGTCCAACTTTCACATCCATACATGACCACTGGAAAAACCGTAGCCTTGGCTAGATGGACCTTTGTTGGCAAAGTAATGTCTCTGCTTTTGAATATGCTGTCTAGGTTGGTCATAACTTTCCTTCCAGGGAGTAAGCGTCTTTTAATTTCATGGCTGCAGTCACCATCTGCAGTGATTTTGGAGCCTAAAGAAATAAAGTCAGCCACTGTTTCAACTGTTTCCCCATCTATTTGCCATGAAGTGATGGGACCAGATGCCATGATCTTAGTTTTCTGAATGTTGAGCTTTAAGCCAACTTTTTCACTGTCCCCTTTCACTTTCATCAAGAGACTCTTTAGTTCTTCACTTTCTGCCATAAGGGTGGTGTCATCTGCATATCTGAGGTTATTGGTATTTCTCCTGGCAATCTTGATTCCAGCTTGTGCTTCTTCCAGCCCAGCGTTTCTCATGATGTACTCTGCATATAAGTTAAATAAGCAGGGTGACAATATACAGCCTTGACGTACTCCTTTTCCTATTTGGAACCAGTCTGTTGTTCCATGTCCAGTTCTAACTGTTGCTTCCTGACCTGCATATAGGTTTCTCAAGAGGCAGGTCATGTGGTCTGGTATTCCCATCTCCTTCAGAATTTTCCAGTTTGTCAAAGGCTTTGGCATAGTCAATAAAGCAGAAATAGATGTTTTTCTGGAACTCTCTTGCTTTTTCAGTGATCCAGCAGATGTTGGCAGTTTGATCTCTGGTTCCTCTGCCTTTTCTACAACCAGCTTGAACATCTGGAAGTTCATGCTTTACGTATTGCTGAAGCCTGGCTTGGAGAATTTTGAGCATTACTTTACTAGCGTCAATATGAACTTCAAAGATTGATTCTCCAACCTAAAAATCAGAGAGACTGACACGAAAAAGCAGATATGATCTCTTCCTTGTTGAAGTTTTTTTCGTGGGGAACTGTCGACCTGAGATTTTCTTTTTTAATTAGCTGAACAAAATTGAAGATTAGAAAATAGGTCATACCAGTTGAGATACTTGAGGTGTAATGAAAGAAAACTGTAAGGGGTTAAAAAATTAAATTTGCACACAGCATAGGGAGCAAACGTTAAAATACTTATACTGGCCAGAGACTGGTGTGCCCTAAGGGTGGCCAAAATAAAGCACAGCAGGTAATGGTTTCCTACATGAGGGAGCCCTAGGGCGGTTCCTCCTAGTTTTGGCCAGGTGGTTCAGTCGCTAAGTTGTGTCTGACTCTCTGTGACCCCATGGACTTGCAGCACACCAGGCATCCCTGTCCGTTCTTTGAGTCAGGGATGCCATCCAACCATCTTATTCTCTCTTGCTCCCTTCTTCTCCAGCCCTTGGTCTTTCATAGCATCAGAGTCTTTTCTGGTGAGTCAGGTCTTTCTCTCAGGTGGCCAAATTATTGGAGCATCAGCTCCAGCATCTGTCCTTCTCATGAATATTCAGGGTTGATTTCCTTTAGTATTGAGTGGTTTGATCTCCTTGTAGTCCAAGGGGCCAAGAGGCTTCTCCAGCACCACAGTTCGAACAATTGTCTCAAGGATCTTCTAGCAATTAGCCATCACATCCCTCCACCCACCAGGGCTGCATTGTTTAAATTATCTTATTTTAACTAACTCATCGGCTGTAGGTGCTCAGTGGAGTTTTTGTGGGAAAATGATAATGTAGGTCACTGGCATGGACTGAAATGTTAAATCCAGTTCACGAAACCTGGGGAAGGTTAGAGCATAGGGTGTGAGGTGCTGTGGGCTCAGATTATTGGAACTAGGAGGACCCTTGGGTCTTGGATTTTACCCATCCCTCCCTTTTTCTTAGGCTTTTTGTTACAGAGAGTTTGAAACTTAAACAAAAGGAAACTTCATAACAAATTCCCATGTACCCACACAGCTGAAGAGTTATAAACTTATGGCCATCTTGTTTCATTTTTATAATTTATACCCTCATCCACTTGACCCCATCCTGTATTATTTTGAAACCCCATCCTGTATTATTTTGAAGCAAATTCCAGACATCATATAATTTCATCTGTAACCATTTCATTGTGTATCTTTAAATAAAAGTTAACTTAAAAAAAAAAAAAGTAATCTGGGAATTCCCTGGCGGTCCAATGGTTAGGACGCCATGCTCTCATTGACAAGGGCCTAATTTCAGTCCCTGGTCCGGGAACTGAGACAACCCCCACCACCCCGCACCCTGCTCCCGCCCCAAACTGCACGGTGCAATCACAAAAGCAAACAAAAAAACCAACCAAGCAAACCCACAATTTTAATTTCATATCAAAAAGTTAATAAGAATTCTTTAATATCATCAGATATCTAGCCATTCAACTTCTAATTACTTCATCAGTGTAATGATTCTGTTTTTTTACAGTTTTAATGTGGTCCATACTTTGTGATTGATATGCCATTTAAGAATCTTTTAATCCATAGCTTCTCTCCATCCACCCACCCTGTTTTGTTTTGTTTTGTTTTTTAATACCAGAGTGTCTCTGTTATATGTTGCCACATAACACAATTTAACAGCATAAAACAATATGCATTTATTATATCACAACTTCTGTGGGTTAGGAGCCTGGGCAGGGCTTAGCTGGGTCCCCTGCTTCAGGATCTCATACCGGGCTGCAGTCACCTCATCATGTGCCAGCTTCAAAGTTCTCTCAGTGGTCATTGGCAGGATTCAATTCTTCTGGGGTGTGGGACTGAGAACCTCAGTTGTTTGTTGGGTGGTGGGTGGTTGTGAGCAATCTGAGTCGCTTCAATTGTGTCTGACTCTTTGTGAGCCTATGAACCATTCTCCACGTGATCTTCCTGACCCAAGAATCAAATCTGGGTCTCTTATATTGCAGGCAGACATTCAGTTCCTTTCCACATGGGCCTCTCCAGGGTAGCAGCTAGCTTCATCAGACAAGAGGTGGAGAGAGAGTGAGTGAAGAGCGAGAAGGAGCGAGAGACAGGCAGCAAGAAAGAATTCAGTCCTTTGTGCCTAACCTCAGAAATGACTCTCATAACTCTTGCCGTTTTCTGTTACTGGAAGCAAATCATTCGGTCCAGCCCACACTCAAGGGGAGGAGCCCCCATGGAACATGGAGAGCAGGAGGTGGAGACCGCTGGGAGCTGATTTGGAAGATCGCTTCCCTTCTAGAGATGAGCTTAGAGTCCAGGCCTGCTGCCTCTGCCTTTTGACCATGTTATTGATGCCACTGGGGAGAAAAAGTGCCTCTAAGCCCTGCATTCCACTTGCTTCTATCCATGTAATAACTCTGTTATATAATTTCCTTCTATGAAGTCTGATAAATGTCATGTTTATTTATGTCAGTAACCATTGGCAGTTGTTAAAAATCACAAGTAGGATAGGTTGATTGGCTCAGAGGTTGATCAATATAAAAAAATCTTAAGAAATGAACTAATCACCAGTTCTTAAGAAAATACTGTGTTTCACATTCTACCAGGCTTAGGGAGCTACAAAAGGAATATGAAAGGATAAGATAGTATATACGTATTGTGTGGAATCGACAGTAAGTGCAGAAAATGAGAAATCAGCATTGAGTCAATTCAGCCAGTACTTTTTGAGTGCTTTCTGTGTGCAGACCTCCATGTTAAGTGCTGTGGGGAATGTTAAACTCAGTAAGACAACCTTCTGCTCTCTCCTTAGGAGATGATATGAGATAAAGCTTCAATGCAGGGTAGACTGGGAATTACTCGAGTAGAGAGAGGAAGTGCTTTGAAAGGTAGGATGGAGAGGCTTAGAATATCCAAACCCAAAGGGCCCTTTAAGATCAAGTCTAACGTCTTTTACTTTTTTGGGGACATGGAGCAATTTAGTCAGAGAAGTTCAAGAAACCTTGCTAAGATAAGGGAATCATGTGGAATTAGAAAGAATATAGATTTTTCAGGTGCCAGGAACAGAGGGACGTGGGTTGGAGATAGGTAGCCTTGGGTCATAGAACAGAGTGCACCAGAACTAGGGACGTTTTCAGTCAAACTTACACCTAAACTGGGGTAAACTCTGTAACTGCTTTGTGGACCTATCATATAACAATAACCGCATGTCATAGTGTGCAAAGTACTTTCACATTATTTCACTTGATACTGTCACTCTTGTAGTCATGGCAGATGGTTATTTCTGTCTTAACAAATGAGGAAACTTTGAGTAAAGTTTTTCTGAGTAAGAGAATTAGAATAATTCTCTTCAAGGGTCCAGAACTAATAAATGGGAGAAAGGCTAGGACCTAGGATCCCTCTGTACATCCCAGTATGTCTGTATGAGTGTTTTGTTTGTTTTTAATACTGAAGACATTGGCTTGACGCTTGTTGGCAGGCATGACTTACTAAAAGAGCATGATACAGAGACACAGCCTCAACTGCAAGAAGGAGCTTGGAGGGGGTCATGGGAGACCCTGGCAGGGAGCCTGACCTGTTTCTTCTCACTCAGGAATCCTCCCTGCCCTTTGAGATGTTGCTTGGTTACACCTCCGGCCCCACCCATCCGCCTTTTTTTTAGCACTGCTTTAAAACTCTATAGGTTGGAACTGGGCAAGTAAATTTCTCAAGCTTCTTCCCTTTTTCCTGGTGTACATAGAGGAAAAGAGAGACTAAATGAACTTGGGCAGGGGATGTAAGGTTTAATCAGAATGGTAATGAGAAAAAAATTGAATTAACATTTGTAGCATGTATTTGATGCTAGGCCTGTGTGCTTAGGCACTTATATAACTCTTAAACACTCCCATGAAGTTTGGATATTATCATTTCTATATCCACTTGGAAACAACTGAGATCGTGAGATTTAGCCCCTGACCTGATAGGAGACTGAATTATAGCGGGAACCCAGATTCCCAACTCCTAAGACTACGTGTGCTCTTTCCATTATAGTGTGTTGCCCGGGGAGCAGGCAGGGTGGAGAGGGAGTGTGGAAGAAAGACAAAGGGAAGTGCACTCGGGGCTATAAAATGGAAAGAGCCTTCTTGGTGGGGTAGAAATAATGCCCCCCCCCACCCCCACCCCCGTTGTGCCTTGAAGTTAAAATGGCAGCAGAAAGCCTTTAAAACGCAGGCCTTTTGGTAAGAAAGCCCAGTATTCTGTTCCTGACAACACTTAGTGAAAGAATATAGAAGGGCGTTTTTATCTTCCACTGTGGCGAGGGAGATGAGATGTACATGTGAACAAAAACTTCTGTCGACTCTAGGCATTTCAGAACCAGTCTGAGGCAGGCGGTGTCCTGAGCTGGGTGCGAGGGCGTGAAACTTCTGGGTGGCTTGCAGCGTGTGAATGCCACAGTGCTGCTTGGATGAGTGACCCAAGAAACAAAGCGGTTCTTTAAACAGAAACAGAACAACTCTTCTTCCTCAGCCCCACATTCTCTCTAATCCATCACCTTTGCTTCCAAGCAGCCAAGCTTTTCAAGAAAAAAGCTGTCTATACTCACTGCCTCACTCCGCGCACTCAGCCTGCCCCCGTCTGGCTTCTGCTCTTAGCGTTTCAGTGCAATGCCTCTTACTCAGGTCACTAGTGTTCTCCACGAAGCTGAATTCAACAGACACTTTCCGTCTTTAATTTTCTCGGTGAAGATGACACTGTTGACCACCCAGTTTTTCCGGAAACAAGCCCTCTCTTCTCTTGGCTCCTGTTCTTCCTCGTTGTTTTTGCAGGCGCATCCTCCAGTCTTCAGCTGTTAAGTGCTCTGCTCTCCCAGGCCCTCCTCTCTCCTTGTAGTGGATGCTCTCCCTCGGTGATATCATCCGCCCCATTGACTTTAGTAGCCACACCCCTTACACATGACTCATAAATGCATGTCTGCAGCCTAGATCACTTCCCTGTGCTGAAGATTCATCTCTTTATTGTCAGACCTTGGGGATACCGTGAAGGGCTAACCGAAGGTGATGGTAGGGGTGGGGAGGAAGAGACAAGCAATAAACAAATAGACGAAGTGTCAGATAGGGTGGAGTGTTAAGCTGAGCATAAACTAGGGTGATAGGTTAGAGGGTGATAGCTGCTTTAAATCGGCTGGTCAAGTCTTCACAGAGGTGGTGAAATTTAAGCTGATTCTTTAGTGACCAAAAGGAGCCAGCTGTACAAAGGGAAAAGGGAATGGTGCAGGGACCCTAAGATGAGAATGAACAATGTGTGTGCAAGGAGCAGGAAGTGAGGAGGGAACCTGGTGGAAGATGAGGTCTGAGAGGTAGGGGCCAGATCATGTAGGGTCTTGTAGGCCCTGATGAGGACTTTGGATTATACTAAGTGAAAGGGAAAGCCATTAGCGATTAGAGTCTTGATCTGATTAAATTTTTAGAAATTTAATTCACCATTATGTGGTGAATGAGGACAGCTAGGAGGGAGACTTAAGGAAAGGCTATTGTAGTTGGTAGGGTGAGAGTCTAGGTGTTTGGACCAGAGTGCTTATTTGGAGTGTAGAGGGCAGAGGGACAGAGGCCAGAAAACCTGAAAGTAGAGTTGATGGGACTTGCTGGTGGATTTGCATGTGGCATGTGAGGGAAAGAAGAATCCAGGATGATTCCAGGTGTTTGGCCTGGACAGTTGGGTGGATGGTGTGGCTGTGAACTGAGATGGGGAAAGAGGAATGGCGCTGGGGAGAGAAGAGTGGACAGTGAAGACCAACAAGAGTATAAGAAGCTTTTTCACAAAAGTGGCACCGAAGGTGAAGGAGGAAGCCCCTGCCCCTTCCAAAGCCAAAGCAAAGGCTTTTAAGGCCAAGGAAACAGTGTTGAAAGGCGTCCACAACCACAAAAAATAGAAGATCCAGACGTTGCCCACCTTCTGGTGGCCCAAAACATTGCAGCTAAGGAGGCAGCCCAACTATCCTTGGAAGAGCCGGCCCTTGGAGAAACAAACTTGACCACTCACTACGCCATCATCAAATCCCGCCCCCCCCCAACCCCACCCCCAATCAGCCATGAAGAAAGTAGAGGACAGCAGCACCCTGGTGTTCACTGGGGATGTCGGGACCAGCAAGCACCAAATTAAACAGGCTGTGAGAAGCTCTAGGACACTGATGAGACTAAGGTCAACACCCTGATCAGGCCCACAGAGGGAAGGCATTTGATTGGCTTCTGACTGGGATGCTTTGGCTGTTGCCAACAAGATTGGGATCATCTAAACTGAGTTCAGCTGGCTAATTCCAAATATAAAAGTTTTCAGTAAATTTAAAAAATATATGAGACTGCATGGCTTTGATGTTGACTAGATGTCTGGGTAGGGATGTCAGGTAGCTTGTTGGATATGCTACTGGAGTTTGGGCGGGGTGGTCACTGCTGAGGAAAGCTTCTGCAGCCATTGTGCTTCAAAAGTGCTGGGACTGGATGAGGTTACCCAGAGAAATGAGGTTCCAGATAAAGCGGCTCAGGACTGGCCCTTGTCGAGTAGAGGAGGAGCCAACAAAAATGAATAACGGAGCCAGTGGAGTAGGAAGAAGCTCAGGAAAGTATGATATCCTGGAATTAAGGAAGAAAGTGTTTTTTGATGGAGAAAGAGTGGTTATTTGTGTTAATGCTATTTAGAGGTCAAAGAGATGGTCTAGAATTTGGCAACACGGAGGCCTTTGACCCTTATGGACAGTTCTGGGGTGCTGAGGGTAGAGGACTGGTTGGAGTGAACTGAGAGGAGGACAGAGGAGGAACAGAGAGTGTAGACAGCCTTTCAAGAGAAGAGACATTGGAGCTGGAGTGGTGGAGGAAGTGAGCTCGAGAGAGTTTATTCTTTTTCTTTTTTGGTCTTGTTTTTTAAGATGAGAAATCCTAGAATCTTGCTTCTCAAATGTGGCCTTGGATCTGAAAGTGTGAGGTAAAAGTGCTAGTCGCTTGGTCGTGTCTGACTCTTTGCGCCCCATGGACTGTAGCCCACCAGGCTCCTCTGTCCAGGGGATTCTCCAGGCAAGAATACTGGGAGTGGGTTGCTATTCCCTTCTTCAGGGGATCTTCCCAACCTAGGGATCAAACCCAGGTCTCCTGCATTTCGGGTGGACTCTACCATCTGAGGCTCCAGGGAAGCCCATGTATGGTAGTACTATGTATGATCTGTACATAGCTCACTTCACGCATGACTCACTATTTGAGTTCACCAGTACCCTTACTGGTCTACCATTTGAGAAGTCCACTGATCATGTGCTTGGATGTCACAGCAGTGTCACGTTGCCGCACAAATGTCTACCTACTTCCTCTCAATTGCTGTACCTATAGTGGTACAGAAATAGTCAAATGGTTATTCCAGTAGTCATGTATGGATGTGAGAGTTGGACCATAAAGAAGGCTGAGTGCCAAAGAATCAGTGTTTTTCAACTGTGGTATTGGAGAGTCCGTCCCTTGGACTGCAAGGAGGTCAAAGTTGTCAATCCTAAAGGAAATCAATCCTGAATATTTATTAGAGGGACTGATGTTGAAGCTGAAACTCCAGTACTTTGGCCACCTGATGGCAGAGAGCCGACTCATTGGGAAAGACCCTGATGCTGGGAAAGACTGGCGGCAGGAGGAGAAGGGGACGACAGAGGACAGGATGGTTGGATGGCATCACCGACTCAGTGGGCATGAGTCTGAGCAAGCTCTGGAGATGGCGGTGCTTGGTCTGCTGCAGTCCATGGGGTCGCGAAGAGGTGGACATAACTGAACGACTGAACAATGTCGTGCTGATAGCAGTTCGTGAGCAAGTGCCTAATTTGTGGATCAAACTTCAAGTGGCTGATTTCTTGAGCATGTTTGTATGCTGCTGGACGTGAATCTTTAAAGAGAGCAAGCAATGATGTAAGAGGGAGTGGGGATAACTGTATATGAAGCTAGGAGGAAACTAGAGCCATAGTAGGTATGAAAGGTACTTTATATACCAGTGGAGACTCTTCATTTTCGCAGTAGGGGAAGCAGAATGCCGGTGTGTGGTTAGATTTGAAGTTAGGGAAATGATGGTCTGACTGTTGCTTCTTGGTTTTGATACTGTTTCAGATTTGACTGGGGAGCCACCTTGATGTCAACTTGTTATTTAACAAAAGTTCCATTTCAGCAAGGATACATGCATATCAGATAAAGAACACAGTAAACTGGATACTACTGGATGTTGCCTCTTGGGGACAGGGTTATTAGCTGCTGGGGGCTGGAGGTTTATCGGGAGGGAAAAAAGATGTGAATCATTTTGGGGAGTAGAAAAGTGACCCTACTAAGGGAAATGTAGCAGGATTGCTGACAGCATTGAGAGAAAATTGTTGGAAATTTGTGGCGATCAATTTAAAATCTTATCAGTCAATATGGTTATGTTTTCTCTAGAGATACACGTTAGTTTATAATTTAGATGCCTTGGTGTGGGCCTGGAGAGGCGGTTAGTTTGGTTTAACAAGGACTGAAGTTTTACTGGTTGAATATGAAGAGGGGAATGCACAGGACTAACCGGGAGGGATGTAATCCCGTTAAGTTTCTTAACGTTATATCTATTTAGTACTGATAATAGTGTCTGTTTCACAGAGTTGCTGTGAGGATTAAGTCAGGTCATATAATGGCCCCGGACAGGGCCTGGTGCATCGTGTGTGCGGGGGGATCATGCCATGCGCCCTGTTCCTGCTGCTTCTGGACCCCGGGACCCGCCTCCTTTCTGATCTCTTGGCACCATCTTTACCTCCTTCATCTGTTGTTCATACTGAAGGCAAAGTGATCTTGAAATGTGTATACATTTCAAAAGTTATCTCTTTTTAACACTTAGTTGACTTAAATTATTTGGATAAAGCCGCAAACCCGTAATTTGGGCTCCAGGGGCTTACATGGTATGCCTCTCTCCAAATGTCTCCCGCCTCATCGCGTCTCTTGTATTTAATGTCTCTCCCGTCTTTGGTTTCATAGATTTACTTTAGTTCCGCTAGCTCACTGTGCTCCTGCTTCTACTTGGAACGTTCTCACCCTGGTTGGAGCTTTCATAGACCTACGCCAGCGGGTCACTTTCTATTAATGGCATTTCATGTATTTTGTATTTTATATGATTCTTTAGTCCTCTCCCACATGGTCTAGCAGTTAGGATTCCTGGTTTTCACCCAGGCGGCCCGGGTTTGACTCCCAGTGTGGAAAGGAGGAACTTTCTGGGCTTCCCAGGTGGCGCTAGGGGCAGGTATGGCAGGAGTCATAAGAGACGCGAGTTTGATCCCTGGGTTGAGAAGATCCTCTGGAGGAGGGCATGGAAACCCGTTCTAGTGTTCTTGTCTGAAGAACCCCATGGACAGAGGAGCCTGGAGAGCTGCAGTCCACGGGGTTGCAGAGAGCAGTCAGTGCTTAGAAAAGTATCGTATTAAACAGTAAATGCCTTGAAGACCATCTGTTTCTACTCACTGTTTTATTCCCAGTGCCTGCCCCAGAGCCTAATGCATTGTCAGTCAATATTTGAATGAATGAACAAACTACCCATCAACCTCATGAAGGTTTGTGATGTTTGGACTGTGGATCAGGACTGACTTTTCTTTGGGTGAGATCTGAGAGCTGATTGCTTAGAGAGTTATAATGGAGAGGAGAAAGCAAATTTTGGGACAGAAATAGCTAGGTGAGACTCCACTTATCAGTTACCACTTATTAGCTCCATGACTTTGAACCTTTAATTTCCTCTCATTTACAAAATCAGCGTGATGGTCTTTTCCTGATAGGGTGACCGTGAAGATTAGGTTACAGAAGCGCTTCGGTTCCTGTCTTCTTGGGGTAATTTCTGCCACTCGCTGTTTAAGTGCATCCACCATTGTTGTTGTTTAGGTGCTCGGTCACGTCCAACTCTTTGTGACCCCATGGACTGTAGTCCGTCAGGTTCCTTCAGTCCGTGGGGTTTCTCAGGCGAAAATACTGGTGCGGGTTGCCATTTCCTTCTCCAGGGGATCTTCCCGACCAGGGATCAAACCTGCATCTCCTGCATTGGCAGGCAGGCTCTTTACCCTTGAGCCACCAGGGAAGCCCATTTGCCATTACTTGATACAATCCTTGTGGCTCCTTGATGCCCTAATGATAGGCTTCTAGAGGTTAAAGGCAGCCAGCATGTTCTTCTGAAGCAGCCAACTTTGTTAAAGCAGGTGACTAACCAACAATTTCAGGCATGTGGTTCGGTTGCTAAACCCCACAAACATGGGCTAATTGCAAGGAGGCCTAGTCTCAGTTATAACCTAACAGTTAGGAAAGGAAGCAGAAGAGCCAGGTGGCATCCTCGAGGGCCTGCATTTAAACAGAAATGCTAATCGCAAGCTAGGCTGCCCAGTTGTTCGTTAGTAATAAGTTCTTAAGAGCCTAAGCCCTTTCTTTTCAATTCCAGTCTGTGTTTTTGACCCTTTGTTGGGCAAAGCTTCTTTAGTGAAGTGAAGAAAAACCCTGTAGCTTAGAGGTGGAATTACTAGATACCAGTCCTGTCTCTGTTTCCTAAAAGGTTTCCTAAAAGGGTCACATGGCTCTCAGTCTGTTTGCTCATCTGTCATAGAGTATCTTCTTCTCATCTTAAGAGTTTCAGGAGTAATAAGTTATCCTGGGAGGAGCAGAAAAGGAAAGACATTATTTGAGCAGAGATAATTTGAGCAGACATTATCCTCCATCAGAGATAAGTGTTGAAATCTCTGTTATTAACACAATTTAAGAATTAATCACAGCTCTTGAGGACAGAGCTCTTGCACTGGATTCTCTTGCCTGCGGGCAGGTGGCCTAGGTAGAAAGGCGGGGCTTACGGAAACGGACAAGTCTTGCAGCTGAACTCCAACACGATGACCTACGCGCGGGGTGCTGGCCGCTGGTGGCACGAGGTTGGCTGTCACCAAGTTGCTCTCTTCAGCTCCAGACCACCGTCTGGTTGGTCCCACCCCATCCTGCTAGTAGCCTGTTTCCTAGGTTGGATTTTTGTTGAAGAGACCGCACAGGGCAGAGAAAGGTTAAAATCCCTCCTAACTTTTTTCACTAATAATCCTGAGAATGCCACCTCAGCAGTTATAGGGGAAAACATGACTATCTCCTGGCTTCTCAGTACAGACAGTGGAGCATTAGATTTGAATCTTAGGACTTTGAATAGTATGGTTGTCTCAGGTTTGCATTTTTCCCCTGCCTTCTCATTTTTCACCTTTATACTTTCTTCTTCGCTTATGTTTGAAAGGCCACAAGAGGTTAATTAGTAGATGGGGGTAACCTGGTCCAGAAGAATTGCAGGTGATGGTTTCTCCGTGATCCTTAGTCATTCTGGTTCTCTCTGATACCTGCTTGTCTGATAACAGAAAGTAATCACGGCATATCCTTAGGTGAAAGGCCTGAGGATGAATTTTCTAGAGACTGTGGATGACCCAGTTATTTCAGTTTGAATAATTTCTCTTGATCTACAAGTTTCATTGAGTCTTCTGTGTGATCTCCATTCTCTTCTTTAGCCCACTCATTCAGAGAACTTTAAAATTTCAGAACCTGCATTTCTGCTCTAAAATTTCCACCCCCCTCCCTGGCCCCCCTCCCCTACCACTGTCAATTTCTCTGCTTTTCATAGCTGTTACAATAGCTGCTTTAATATCCTTGTCTGATAATCCCAACATCTGGGGCATCTTCGTGTTGCCCTCTGTGGGTTTGTTGTTGTTGTTTCCCTCCTGCAAAGGGGCTTACTTCTTTTAGTTCTTCATGTAATATGGGATTGTGTCCTTGACATGGATGCGTGTGAATGTAACGTTACAGAGGCTGGTTTCTGTTGCTGTGTCTATTTCAGCGGGCAGGTGCCTTGCTCAGACTTCAGTTGCACTTTCTGTCTCAGTGTGGCGGGTGGCAGGCCACATCTCAGTCCGGTCCTTTTGTCCTTGGCTGAGGTCCTTGGCTTCTACCCGGTGAAGTTGTGGTTCAGGGGTCGGCTGGAGGCGGGGCAGAGCATCACGCAGAGCCTGGGCTCTCCGCCTCTGGCTGTCTTCTTCTTACTGTCTGCGGCTGCCCTGGCCTCCCTGTCCTCTGGTTCCAGTGAGCAGAAAGCCTTGGGTTGATTTTTAATTGGAACTTCAGCTGGACAACCCTCAAGTCAAAGCTCCAAAAACGGAGAATTCGTACCCTGCCAGTCCTTTCTTCCAGTTTTCAACTCTCTAAATTCTGCTGCTAGCCATGATGCACTTCAGATAGTCATTTCTTTTTATATTTTATTCAGAGCGTTTGGTTGTTTGTCCATGACAGGAGTGTACTGGAGGCAGAACTCCCCACTAGCATTTTTAGCCATTATTAAAGTGTTTTGGGAACAGAGGTGATACACATTTAAGAGAGTTTTGCTGTTACGTGAATTAACTCATGTATTCTAGGTTAGCACCATTTCAAATGGTGGTGCTCCTCCTGGTCCTTCAGCCCCTCAGTCTTCTGATGCTGGCTTTACTGTGACAGCAGAAAGAGCGCTGCAGGTCCGCGCACCACAGCGCCAGCTACATTC